>NC_140924.1:15584995-15734999 GCF_045865225.1 Trachurus japonicus
CACACACAGTGACAACCTCTCTGTAAATCACTTGCGTTTGACAGCTCACGTCTCTTCAATACCGGTTCTTCAGCTCGCTCTCACGTCGGTTTGTACTTACTTTATAATTAGTCAGTAGAATTCCTGGTAAACTTGATTCGTATCAGACACGGTGCTTTTGTTTTGACCTGACAGGACTGATGCGACTCGAATGTTTGTTTTTTTTTTGTTTTTTTTAGTTCCTCTTTATTACGTAGAGTAAATAAAGATCTGAGAAAACAGCGTAAGACTATTTGGTTGGTAGAACAACATTTTTCTCTCTCTTTCTCGCTGTTGACTTAATAGTAGTTTAACATATGTAGGAATAATTGAAAAGAGGTCAAATGTATTTCCGTCAGCATATTTTAAAAACTTTAATTGGTTCACTAACTGTTTGTGTCCAAGACAGATGGGGTTTCCTTGTCCTGACTGATCTACTTTGCCTCAAGATCAAGGGTAACTTATTTCCATGTGGTTTGCGTCATTTTTCTAAATTGACCATAGCAGCAAAAGAACATTTTTTTGTAGAAATTTCATGCCACAGGGTTTGTTAGGGTTAGGCCGGGGTGTGAGCTTCGTAAACATTGGAATAAAGAAGAAGAAAGTGATAAACACCACCAACATCCGAACCAGTCAAGACTCATTTGATTTGTATTATGGTGATTTATTTTGATCAGACATGACACCTGTTTCAATTAAAATTCATTGTAAGACAGATGCATCATTTATTTCAGGTTTTGGCATCTATTTTCCTGGACACATCGATTTTAACACGACTGGACCAGAAACCCACTGAAGGTGGTGTGGCCGTCCCCTGCCCAAACAGCAGCACCTTTAGGCAGGCGCACATACACCTCGTCCCCTTTCTGCAGATGCAAGAACGCTGCATTTCCTCCATTATCGTAAGTGTCAGAACTTGATGCACGATCAGATGTCTTAACAACCAGCTCGTTGTTCTTGGTCAGCTCCAGTGCGGAAGCATGGCGTCCTCCAGCATGGTAGAAGAAGGTGAAATAATAAACACCTGCAATAGGTGCAGTGAACACACCTGTGGAAACAACATATTGTCACATGTATTTATTGTGTCACTCAAATTAATCAACATGAGTGATTATGATCGTGGCTGCATCTGATGGACTTACCTGTACATGGACTGTAGGCGCCACCGATGTTTGTCATCACAGTGTTGTACGTCACAGTTACTTCTCCATTGAAGGGTCCAAAGTCTGCATTCTTATCTATCTTAACACTGAACACCACCATGGTTTTCTCTACAGAAATCAAAACATGTCAGGTGTTTATGAGTTTGTATAAGTACCCCCCAAATAACCCAACCTCATCCTAAACCCAACCACAGATGTTTCCTTCTAGTTTCTGTAAAACAGGTAGCAGAGATTTGGATCTTAGCTGATTCTGTTCACTCACCAAGGACCCACTAATAAGTTCTAACGTATAAGCAGCACTGAACAATGGCATGGTTTTCTCTATAGAAATAAAACATGTCAAGTATTTATGAGTTCTTATAAGTAACCCACAAACTCCACAAGCCAAAAAAACCCAAATTATCACTTCAACCTCAACCCCAAAACAGATTTTCTAGTTTCTGTGAGACAATTAGCACAAATTTGGATCTTAGCTGATTCTGTTCACTCACCAAGGACCCACTAATAAGTTATTATCTACACCTGCTCTGAACACACTACAGCTGCGACCTCACTCCTGTTTATTAGGCTGCTGGTCCCTGAAATGGCTAATGGGATCAATATCAGAAGATTTAAGTCTGTCATAAGCATACAAGTATGTACGCAATAGCTGGCACATGGAATCCTCACGTGTAACAAACCTGAAAATTGTTCTTCAGTACTTTAAAGCAGAAGTAAGCAATCCGGTCGTTTTGGCTAATGCTGCGTTTCAGGCAGGCTTTTGAAACCGACTTACGACTTACGACTTTGTAGCGTTCCAGGCAACCCACTCGTGTTTTTCTGACCTGTTTTACCTGTGAAAGTCACTATAACGGCCACTCGTAACTTCCGACCCGTGAACTCGTACCAGATCGAACTGGTACGAGTTCACAGGTCGAAAAAACACGAGTTACGAGTTGCCTTGAACGCACCATAACGTCTTGTCAGCCGATGGAGTTAGCAGCCCCCGCCCTCGTCATGGATCTATTGGTCCTCGTCCCTACGTCACCACATTCACGGCGTCCCTTGGCTGCACACACAGCCCTTCATGCCGTTCTCTCTCCTCATTGGATAAAAACTGTAGGATACGATAAATGTTTTCTCCTCGGCTCAGAGCAGAGCAGAGTGACCGAGAGACCTGTGTTTCGGTCCAAACACTCTATGTAAGTGATTGCTGTCGGAAGATATAACTATTTAAGACTTATATTAACACAAAAATATCGCTTACTTCTGCTTTAATTTTTTTTAAAAATCACTCTACCTTTGAGAAGATTTTCTTCAGTCTCTGTAGGTCGATGACGTGTGGTAGGATGCCAGGCAAACTTCTGCTCGTCTTCGCTCCATCCTGAGTCCTGCAGCTGTTTTTATATCGTCAGATTTGGAGCCAGGTCATTGGGCAACAATAATAAGTGTGTCTGTATATGGCATAATAACCCTTAATCAGTTTTCGTTATATCAATCATTTACGCACAGGTTTGGGGTAAGTAAACTAGGCACAGATCAATATGATTGAGATGAGGTAGGACCAAACACCTGACCAAAGATAAATAATTATTATACCTGCTGCTGCAGATAAGTGGTCAGATATAGATTGTGTAACATCAGGCTGGGATATTTATAGTGCAGCTACAATTGAAATTTATAGCAGAAATCTTTCAACCATGGAATGCAATGTTTAAAGCCCCTGTACAGACTTTTCATTTAGTGTTGATTTTGGCGACCCCTGTGGACGAAAGCGGTGGTGTTTTGCCGGAATGAAGACTGCATTTCCCACTGTCCTGAAGACATTTGTCTGGCCGACGGGACTTGCTTTGAAAACTTTTTTCTTTTTTAGTAGCTATCTGCAGTGTGCGTGCGTAGTAAATTAATGTATCTATTCTATTCGTATCGTTTCGTCAGTGGTCCGACCCGACCATGCCTTCCAGAGGTGTAGAATTAGACTACTTAGAAATAGCGTATCTTCACACTGATGGGCCCATTTGCTGTTGTACGTAACAGAGAAACATCAGCAGAAACCAGAGACTTTTGCGTATCCAGTTAAAAGCTCCGTACTGGGGCTTTAAATCATAGGGTTTTTACTGTAATTTCCGGAGAAATGCAGAGCAACAGCTTATCTAAGGACACCATAGTGTGCCAAGAAACTCACACTTTCTCACAAGTGGGTAAAGCAAACTAGCTCCTCTGTTAATTATGTCATCACTTACTGTCTCTCCTTCCCATATGTGGTGAATATTGGTGACTGCATGCAACATGCTCATGGCCATTGTATTGCAATGGAAAATGTGAGAAACAATCTGAGAGGAGGCAGTGTTGACCACAGACAATGTACTTTTTTTTTTAGCCATTGGGGCTGTAGGTACATTATATCTGGTAATCATCTCATAAACTGCTGATTTAGAATTCCCCAGAAAGAGGAAATGCAATTTTATTGAGCACCTACTGTTGCCATGAGTTCATGTCCTTCGTCCTTTAGGGCTTCAATCAGTCTTGAGTCATGCATATTTACACACACGCACACAACAACCCAGTGTATGAGATCAATCAATCAATATATAAATCAAAATTTATTTGTATAGCCCTTTAAAACAGCTCAAAGGGTGACCAAAGTTCTTTACAATAAAATAACAACCAACAGTAAACACAACAATAAAACAAAAACACAGAGTAAACATGGCACAACAGTTTTAAGTGTTCCAGAGTTCCAGATTCAGTTTCTATGTTTGATCCTTGGTATTGATGAACTGGAGCGCCATAAAAACAGAATGAATCTGTAAAAGAAAAATGTGGTGATTACCTTACTTTACTTTTCTCTAGTTTTTGATTGATTCATGATCACACATCTGAATAAAATCCTAATTATGTGCAAATCATTTACAGTTTTGTGGAAGGTTCACTAGTGATGATGGAGGGCAAAATACTCCCCGTATTTAATTCTCCTTGGGGCACATTTGTGACTCTGTAGACTTTGGTTGACTGTGTCAATTCTAACAGATTTTTACCTGTTTCAACATCAATATCACAAGACAGTGCTTTTTCTGAGCTAAATTTGGTTTTACTTGAGGAAAGGCAAGGCATCTTTATTTATATAGCGCATTTCATACCAAGGCAACTCAATGTGCTTTACATAAAGACACAGACTTGAGAGGCTTTTAGCTACCGAGAACCAAATTTTAACTCTTAGAATGACATTATTACATGTTTGTTTTGTTTTTTTTCATCTTTTTGCTCATTTTGAATAAGCAGATCAAATGGGAGGGTTAGGGTTACGTGGACTAAAGTGAGTGTAAGCAACAGCTCCCTCTTGTGGTCAAGTGACACAGCTGCATTCTTGTCCAGATACATTTACAACTATAGTTCAATGAGAACATTTAACATTTATCTTTAATAATAATTTATTCTGCCTCTGTATCTGAAGTACTGTGGGATGACTTAAGGATTATGTTGTCGCTTATCTTATCTTTAATGTTTCCAGACCTTTAGCCTCACACAGACAAACATTTAATTTGGTCTAAGGTCCAGTTGACGCCAACAAAGACAAGATGGCTGGAGACTCACTTTTTCTCTCATGACATGAATGCATTTCTTATAGAGCATCTTTACTAATAATGCTTCTGGCTGCCTCTCCAAACTGGGAGCATGCCATGCTTAAACCCAACCTTACATAGCTTAGTGCATGACCCTGAACCTGAAAAGAGTCGTTAAGGGCCATAAAGTTCATTCACAGCCAGTTGATAATGAAGAGCACATTCAGTAGGCACTTGAGATCCCAAAACTATTGAACTGAAAGACTCAACAGATCATTTATCCCCAGAACAATCAGACTACACAGGTCACTATAGTGTAAGGTAGTTGTATGTATTTTAAAAGGTACTGTTTGTCAACATTAAGCTGAGGATCATCAGTCAATACAGAACTGGGTGCAGAGATCAGTGTTTTAGGTGGTGCTGCGGTGTGTGTGGGGGGCTTGCTAATAACAAAAACAGCTGTCATAAAAGTGAAGAGTCTGCATTTTTAGGGAAGCAAGGGAGTGCCGTTCTTCCTCCCTGACCCAGATTGAAGACGAGAGGTCTTAAGAGAGTAAAAGCAAAGCTTAATGCATAAGTGCAAGAGGACAAAGTCGTAAAACAACCAAGCGCATAAAATACGAGGAAAGGTAATATTTTAAAAAAAGAAAAGAAAAGAAAAAAAGAACAACAACGGCGGGATGATAGGAAGTGAAGAGAAACAGAACCACTGAAATGAAAAGCACCATGGGAGGCGGCCGGGTGGAGGGATGTTTATGTTGGGCTGCAGCGAGAGAGTGGAGGAAGAGGAGAGGAAGACGAACGAGTGGGAGGTGTGCAGACAGAAACAAGATATCAGGGGAGGTTATAAAGTAATTAATCAGATATACAGACAGAAACCATGTTGTCTGTACACATAGACACACTCTCAACTCCTAATCCTGTGGGGTTTTGTCCTTGTGACCAGCAGGTGTCGCCCTTTGCCAACCTTTAAAATGTAAAAAAAAATCGACCTAACATGGCACGCAGGCTGTTGTGTTTCCAACAAAAACAAACATGGGTCTTTGGACTTCAGAGAGTCGTCTAAGCTCTCCAGATGCTCTGTCACCGCAAAAAGGAGCTTATTTCATTATTACAGCCTCTTCAAACAAAAAAAGTATATCTGTTCGTTTCTTGTGACTAACGTGTTTCTTGATATGAATGACAGTTCAAAAACAAACATTACTGCCAAAGCCCATTGTGTCCATCAATACCACCATAACATCTGGTTTCCAGATGTTGAAAATCTGCTCTGACTTGGATTGTACATCACTCATTAATAAATGGGAAACAATCACATTTAAACTGCCCCATTTAGCATTTATAAGAAGTATACAAACATGTAGAATAGATAATAAGTGTTCTTTAATGTAACTAATACTCTAATTCATCCCTTTGAGGCCCATTAGTGATGACAGAATTAACTTGAGGGATGACAATTTAGTAAAACAGCATGATCATAATAACAGATAATATGAAATAATGAATAATTGTCCTTATAAACAAAAGTTGTAATTAAAATAAAATTGTTTCAGTTGTTAAACACCTGTTGTGAAAATAAAGCAAGTGTGGGGTACATTCAGCTATTACATAGGGGCACATTTAACCTAATAAAATGATAATAACGTTGCAGTCAAGAGATTAATATTGATAACCGATTAGTCGAACTGCTCCACTGACCCAGTTGGGGAAGCGATTCCGCTTGACTCGACTTGTTTTCCTGCTTTACAGCTGGTTTTGTCAAGACAGCTGAGTTTAGGCACTTGAACCGGAAATGAAGGGTTTTGAACTTCAAATTAAAACACCACAATTTGGCGTGTAACAAAATATTTGATCGCCTATGGATAAAATACAGAGATGCGACGTGAAGTTAAATGAATAAATGCTAAATGTATGACTATAAATATAATAAATTGTGTCAGGGTGATGATTCTGTGACTGGATCTGTATCAAGCTCACAACCGGAAGTCGTTGCTAGCTTGAGCTTGACGCTTTCTTCTGTGAGAGTAGCGAAAAAACACAAGTCGAAAACTGTGTCCAGTAGTTCTCTCTTGTATTTACCGATCCTTGCATCCAAATACGATATTCTCCCTTTGTTGTTGTTGTTTTTTCGGTACCTTCCGTGTTTATTTTATCTATTTTTTTAAGCCGTCGTTTAAGTCACGGAGAATAATGACGCAGGGTTTTCCTGGAGTAGCAGCAGCTGCTGCGGCGGAGCTTTAAGTTTACCTTGGCTACTGTTGTTGACATAAGCAGCAGCAGCAGCCCCCGGTAGCTGGAGACGACGGCGGCGGCGGCGGCGGAGTTGCAGGAGGAGGAGGAGGAGGAGGAGGAGGAGGTGGTGGTGGTGGGGCAAATCCGAGTCACAAGACTTCTTCACTGAGCTGCTCGGCCGCTTTCTTCCCCTCACAGGTAAAAGTCAAGTCGTCGGGCCCCTAAGTTGGTCGGTTCGATTTTGGAATTCTTGCTTATTTAAATACCAACCGTTTATTGGCCAAGTCAGCCGTTAGTTAGCGGTTGGAATTCGAAATTTGTTGTGTTTGTTCGTTCTGTTTGACAGGTCGGTCGTCTCGAGCGCAGTTAACGGCTAAACGCTCGTGCTGTGCTGCTCGGCTAATGTAATAATCTGCTTTGCGTCGTCTCCGCCGCCGGCCGCAGTTTTTTTGTTGTTGCTCTTGCTACTTTCGACTCGTCATCATCAAACCGCAGAGTTGTAGGTAAGAAATGGAAGTACAAAAGACGACGGGGGCGGAAATGGTTGCGAAAACTTCCCTGTAACCGGAGATGTGTTGTCAGTCAGTCAGTCAGTCAGTGCTGCTGCTGCTGGGTGTCCCTGCCCAGGGTCTCCTGTTTCTCAACAGCCCGCGTCAAGCTGAACACTTCCCGAACTCTCAGACCCACTAGACCCGGGGGAGGGAGGGGGGGAGATAGTGATATTTAATAAGTAGACTGGAGGAGCTGCGCTGACAATGTTTAAGTTAAAGACGAACTGGTTTGGGAAATATGCAGGCAGAGGTAACGTCGGCTCATACTGGTGTTGTATTCATTTGTTTATTTTTTTCTAATACACGTATGCTCTCTCCTCTTCTCTTCCTTTTTTTTAAACAGGATTTGGAGGAATGGAAAACCCAGGCTACTGCACCGGGAGCTTTGACGGCCTTCATCATAACCCCAGTGACGATGACGATGATGACGAGATGGTGGACATCGCAGGAGCCACACTGGACTTCTCCACCACGGACGATGTCCCTCCTCTCAGCACAGGTAAAGGTCCATTTACACCATCTTTCTGATTGATTTACTGTGTTGAACCTTTATTTATCCAGATGAAATGCTTGAGAACAAATTAATATATAATACAATGCACCAAACAAAACAGACATGTCAAGGGACAAGCATTATTATGCAATGTACATGTGTGTATGAAGTGCAGGTGTGTGTATGTATGTAGGATTACCAAGAGCAACAATCAATCTGTATATCTAGCCAATGCATTGCAGCATGCAAACAGAAATTTAGGATACTTGCCGGAGAACAACAACAACCCAAAAATTTGCAGCAATCCTATGGCTCCAACTTGTTTATTCTCACACATCAAGATATCATCTTAGCACCTCTCCTTTTTTTCAAAGCAGCCATTCAAAACGTATAAATATTCATTTTGCTATCACGCACCATCATGCAAATCCAGGTGCTGACTTTAATCACACGACATCTCTGGTTGACCTTGAATCTTCTCGAATCTTCGTTGCATGTCAAAACTCATCTTTTTGCAGAACCTGAGGCACTCTCAAGGTTTAAATTAATAAAAAAGACTTTATTTCAGCATGGCCGTATGATTAAAAACTTGCCTACACGTTGACCATCTTACCATCCACCATCCAACCCTGATGATGATGAATGCCTGTGGTTGCAACGCGTCTCAAGTTTTTAATCTTAAGGCCATGCTGAAATAATGTCTTTTTTATTATTTCAACCTAAATAGTGACTCGGTTTCTGCAACTACACTGAAGAGCACCAGAGGAAGTGACCCAGAGACTTGTCACACCCATGCAGCACTCCATACATGTGTTTTTTGACAGAAACTTAGGATACTTGCTGGAGAACAACAACAACAAAAAACAAACTTGCAGCAATTCTATCTCTAGTCTCGGCTGCAACTTCCATTTTTCCATTTTTTGATTCATCTGCAGATTAGTTTGTCTTGGAAAATTAAAAAAACGGATCCTTCTAACTTCCCCCACACCAAGAGATATTATCTTTATACATCTCCTTTTTTTCAAAGCAGCCATTCAAAACTAATAAATATTCAGTTTGCTATCACACACGATCATGCAAATCCAGGCGCTGACTGTAATCGCACGACATCCCTGGTTGAACTCCAACTGGAAACCTCCGTTGCATGTCATAACCTCATCTTTTTGTCCCCTTCATTTCCTGTCGGCTCTCGACCAGCCACTGTCTGAAAATGGCATTAAGCCCCTTAAACAGTCCTGTATCCTGGCGTCCCTACAACTTGTTGACGCTCCATTTAAATTGAAAATGATTTAAACTCAACCCCCTTTCTTCCTTCTGTTGAACTTTTCAGGGAATAAACAGTCAGGCATAGTTCTTTGAGTTTTTTTTTTCCACACATGCTGTGGTGCTGCTGAATAGCGTATTCAGGATTTGAAAGCCATGGCACAGGAAATGATGAATTATTGCAGCACTTTAAACCTCACATTATTAACACGTCCAAGTAGTGTTGTGTATGTGGTATTGTCAAAGCAGAAATTAATTTCACCAGTCCAGCATTTGTCTGTTAATAACCCTGAGGCAGTTGTCTACTGATAAGATATATCTGAAATTGCAGAGTGGTGTGAGCTGTTGGTTTGTGTGTGTGTGTGTGTGAGTGTGTGTGTCACATGCTCTAAATAAGTCATGGTCACACATCTGAGTAATCCGTTTAATACACACTCAGTCTGCAGCCCCTTTAACACACAGATCCGGCCGTACCGCTGCTCTGCTGTGTGATTTATTTATTTATATTTAAAGATGAAAATGTTGGTGATCCACAATCACAGGCGTAACGTGCAACCCAGCGGTGTGGATGTCTGTCTGTCCCTCCACGCCATGCTTTCCTTTTCACACAGACAACAACTACAACTACACTGTTCCCGCCTGAACAGATTCTGTAAAAACTGACTTTCGGCTTTAAACTTGATTTACTGTATTTTGGCTCTGACGTCACACCAGAGCAGAAAAAACAACTATTAAAGTGAGTTATAGTTGGAGCGGTGTTTGTGGCGGCTGGGCCACTTCCTCTAATCTGTGACATTTGTACCCGCTGTCTCTCTACGCCAAGGCTTCCCGGATACTAATGATGTCATCGCCCACGTCAAAGACGCTCTCTCTGTACAACAAACTCCTCATGGCCAGATATAACTCATATTAATGATTACTAATACTGATGACTGCTCTGCTGGGCATCTCTGACGTCATGTGAGACCTCGGACGGTCACCGTGGAGAAGTTACCGGAGGTGAAATCTCACAGAAGCTTCCACCGAAGAGAGAAAAATATATGAACATGTAGAGCGGAGAGATAGATGCTGTTTGGTGATTAGTGTTTGAGATCAGAGGTTTTTAGCTGTTGTTTGCAAAGCCTGCAGCTTTTTGGCAAAGTTATCGCTGAGTCATTGGTATCGATTAACAACCCCATTAACCTCCTGCTGCTGCTGCTGCAGATGTTGTGTGGTTAGTTTGTGCTCTGGAGAGGTTTAAATCCGATTTCAAGAGTCCTCTGAAGAGTGAGTCTGGCTTTTTAGAGGCAGAGACAACAGTCAACTAATAATAACTTTATTTAAAGGGATTTGGCGAATTGGCCCATTGTCATAATCCTTATAGTCATTGCAGTAGGTTTGTTACCTTTAATTGTCGGTGCAAGCTATTTTTAGAACGGCGGAGCAGAGCGGCGAGCTGCTCAGAGCTACGCTACAGAGGCTCATGGGATTTCTTGGTTTCCCTCATCAAACTCATCAAATACACAATCCAACAACTCCAAAACGCTCTGGTGGACAAGTTGTGACCTGCACATTCACCACGCTATGAGATAATAACAGAACGTTACGAGACAGAGTTGTTTTAGAGGTAAATACAGAGACTGCTTGCTGAAAAACTGCACCCGATGGGAACGTGCATCAGCGGTTTTGCATGAATTTACCTCTAAAACAACTCTGACAAGTAACGTTCTGTTATTATCTCATAGCGTGGTGAATGTGCAGGTCACAACTTGTCCATGAGCGCGTTTTGGAGTTGTTGGACTGTGTATTTGATGAGGGAAACCAAGAAATCCCATTAGTCTCCATAGCATAGCTCTGAGCAGCTCGCGGCTCTGCTCCGCCCTTCTAAAAATAGCTTGCACCGACAATTAAAGGTAACAAACCTACTGCTAAGACTATAGGGATTATGGCAATGGGCCAATTTGCCCATTAGAACTATCCCTTTAAAAAGCACCTTTCTAACAGTTGGTGCTTAACTATGAAATAATGCATGTAAATAGTAAAAATGCAACACAGAATGTAAGAGTAACACAACATGGTGCAGTTGAAAATGCTTTAATAAACAGTTTAACAGACACTACAGAGTTGGTTAACCTCAGGTACGTGGCTGGGAAGCTCCACAGCAAAACAACAGGCCGCAGCGATGTTCTGATGTTCTGATCTTGTGGATTAAAAGCTTGAAAAGGTAAAAGTTTAGATGAGCTGTAATTATATTAGATACCTTGAATTCTTATGTGGAAAAGGGAGGTTGAATATAATGATTTTTCTAGAATAATTTCACTGTCTTTCCAAAGTGCAATGGAAAACATGCTATTATGAACCAGTGTGACATGACTTAAAGCCTGATCTTTACCTCTATTAACATTAAAACATGATCTCCTAACGTACTGAGCCTTGTAAGCCTGTCATCTCAGCTCTGACCGGTTACTACTTATGTCACTGTGACTTCACCAGCATCAGGTCCGCCCCACTAATTTTAAACGGAGAGATAACACCGTGCCAACAGGAAGGAAGTCTGGAGATGAGATTTTCTCTCGGTGGATGCTGCTGCTGCTGCTGCTGGGCTTAAACCAGCGTTTGAACCACTGTCAGCCTTTTTTTTTTTTTTTTTTAAAGCAGAGAAGAAACGCAGCCTTGTTTTCAAACTGTCAACCATGTATTTAAAAAAAATTACACAGCGGGTTGCGAAAGAAAATATTAAGCAGCCAGAGAGAAACTCCGTTGTGATTCGGCTTGGGCTCAGAAAGTTAAAGAATCAGCAAAAGCGGTGTCGTAATGTTTCAGTCAGGCAAGCGAGTGGTGCTTTGCTCCGCGGCCTCGGTCTGATTGTATAATTATGCGCCAGGCTCTGGGGAAATCAGGAGGTTTTCGGTTGGGAGGGCCGCTTAATTTCACCCTGCCACGGTGCAGAATTGATCATTAAAAGTTACTCTGCAGTGGGTTTGTTTTTTATCTCTCATGGCAGAAGTCGACTCATACAGACATCTGAAATACAGACAATTAATTATAGCATATACCATAGAGCCTTTTGTGACTGACCATTCAGATTAACATCATCTGAACTTGCCTCTTTTTTTTCCGGCCATTTTGTTCTTTTGCTCAAACTTCCTCCTTTTCTTTTCCCTCTTTCTTGAACAGAGTGTTGTTGAGTTCCCTCAATGCTCATTAGCGAGCACTTGGAAGTCGTTGCCAAGCAAAGTCTCCCTAAAAGCCGTTCTCTGTGCAACTGTAATCATTGAGCTGTTTGAAACCTGTCACTCAGGGACTCGTTATTAGCCCGCAGGGTCAAGAGCGGAGAATTTGGGTGTGACAGGGATTAATATCATAATATCACAGTCTTTAGATCTCTCATTTAACCCCTGCTTGCAGCCACCCTATAATCGGGCCTGTTGCAGATTATTATGACCTGTGATTGTACTCTTACAGTCGAAGCATTGTGAAGTTCACTCCATCTGCTACTTCGTGATGAAACCACAGGATAAGATTTTGTTGTATCATCAAAAGAAAGACCACGTTTCCCATGAAATCCTGTGCTGCCTTGAGGAAGTGAGCGTGCTGCTGCTTGTCCCTACTCCTGGTGTTATTTCTGTTTTATCTTTTTTTTGTGTGTGTGTGTAACACAAAGACAGAAACTATGTGATAGCACTAGTTGATAGCAGCAAAAAAAAAAGAAAGAAAAATGCTTGAAGACCACACTTGTAGCTCAGACCACATACAGGCACAGGAACAAACGTGCATGTTGTATTTACAGCTCTTTAACTGATGTACCATAATTACCGTGATGGTTTATTGGTCTTAAAAACGCTGAAGACTTCCATGGTTATTTATCCACTGTGATTTACTCCAGTGTCAATACTGCACCGTCATTTACTGATAATATCTGAGCAGTCGATTACAAGTGTTGCCTGTTGACTCCACTTGACCCTCATCATGTGAGTAATGTTTTATTGACGAGAGAAAACAGATGGAGAGATAGACGACGGGCTGCAGCCTGGAAACAGTAATCAGGTTTCCATCCAAATGTATCGAAATTTTTGAGCGAATTTTGTGAAAATACTCAAAAAGAAAATGCAAATTTATGCCCGTTTCCATTTGTTATTGTTTTGCGATTATTGGGAGAAGAAGAGTGCGCCCGTCAAGTAAACATGACGTACCATGCGTGAATTTTTTTGAAACCATAGCGTAGAAGAGTGACGTGATATCCGGTCCAGTCATCGTTTATTTGCAAAACCTGTTTCCATAGCAAAAAGTCGCATTTTCCTTTTATCAATACCCTGACAAATCCACCCTCTCCAAGCGTAAAAACCTTTTTGCAAATTTTCTGCCTTTTTGAGTATTTCTGGCGTACCCATTCAAGTTTGTTTTTTTTCCACAATTTTTGAAAATGCGAATAAGAACAGGTGGATTGAAAACCCGACTAGCGACACGTACATCTAGTTTTAGCTTGTTGTGTCATCGAGAAATACTACGAAAGTTATTTTTCAGCTGTATTTTAGACTTTCCTAATCTTATATCTGTAAAAAGAAGATATATTTGTGGTTTAAAGACCAAAACTTTTTTTTTTTTTACATCTCTTTTCTCTCTTGATTGGCTCACAGTTTTTTGAGCAAGCAAGGTGTCGAGGTGGGAGGGGCTTGCTGACTGCTTTGTTGTGACATCACAAAGTCACAGCAAGTCCTGACGGCTGGTTTTTAAGACTCAGTTTCTGAATACAGGCTGTGTTGCATTTCTCTGTGGACTGAGGCTTTGATACTTTCACAGTATTAATACAGAACCTAAAGCTGCTTTATAATAAATTAAAAAAAAGACAAGACACAACACTGGACCTTTAAGAATAACTTCAACTTCAACTTCAAAACATAATTTTCAAGGGGAAACGGATAGTATAGTGTACAGATAATGGATCTCATCCAGTCTGAGGAGGAGGAGGAAAAAAAATCACTCAAAAACCACAGCAGGAAGAAAAGTGGAGGACATTTTGGGAGAGGGATTTCCCTACCAATATGACAAAGCAGAAAACCCACATGAGGTGAGGAGTTTATATGTTTTCTAGCAGCTTCCCTGAGACAAACATGTAAACTGGCGTCCATGTCAAAGTACATCTGCGATTTCTCTCTCTCTCTCTTTTTCTTTTCTTTTTTTTACTTTATGGGGCTATTTATGTTCATAGGCTGCTGACATTGCCCCTTTTAAAGCTGAGATTTTATTTTGATCAATTTCCTTTGGTTTATCACAGGCGCTGGCTGTACACATAAGGATTATTGCCAGTAATCGTTTTATTGCTGGGTAAATTGACATAGCGTCCTCTCAGTGTTGCTCACTTTTTTTTTAGTACGGCTTCCGTGCTTTAACCGGTGGTGACAACAGCATAAGGTAATGATTGACGGGGCAATGAGTCACAGTGTTAGGGTACAGTGTGTCTGACTGGGTGGAACAGGAAAGAGGGAGGGTGGAAAAAAAAATTGGAAAAGAGATGAGTGAATGTGCAGATGAATGAAAAGAAAAGCAGACATTTTTGGACGTGAGGAATGTTAAATAGGTTTTTAAAAAAAGACCAACAATCTGTAAAATCAAACATTGACCTGTGGTTATTATCCCAGCTCTTTCTTTTCCTTATGGGATGTTTCAAAACTCGGCCTGTGGCTCTGGTCTCTGCAGACAGTGGCGGGTCAACCACAGGTCACTCCAGGACATCTACGGAAAGCCGTGAATTTCATAGCAGCTGTCAATCGGTCACGGTTTCGCCTCTGACATCCGTGCAAGGAAGAAGGGATTTGCTGGTGCCTTCCTCCTCCTCCTCGTCCTTCACATTCGTACAGTTTGGGAGCTGCCAGTCGTCCAGTGCATCCACAGATCTACTGGGAAAAACCAAGATGCTTCCACCGGTTCAATCTGAGGTGAAGTTTTGTTGCCTGGTCACAGTCTTCACCTTTTGAAAAAAAAGAGCCTGGAGCACTAATGATTGTTTTAGTCTTACTTCATGCTTATGAGGTTTTTTGTTTGAGATAAAACATCATGCGTCACATGTCTCCTGGGGAGATGTTGTGGGTGAAGTGTAATCCAGCCTCTGAGCCTCTCTGTGACCCCCCCCACCCGGTCTCTAAATAAGTTCAACCTAGTATTAACTAGATGTTATGTTAACGCTGAATATCATGTGAAATGAGGCTGAAAACCACCAAGCAGGGCCGTCACAATCATGACATTTTAGATGACGATTAGCCTAATTGCCATACAAATAATTGGGGTTAACGATTTAATTGTCTTTTTCTGATTATTTTATGGCACTATCATAGTATAAACCTAAACATAGTTTAATAATATTCATAAACCTTATGAAGAAGAAGAAGAGCCATTTATTGACTTTGCAACTAAATCCATGATGCATATGTCAGTAGATGTTCAAGAAGTGAAGGGCACATTGTGATGATGTCATTAAAAGAGGACCAATCAAACCTCAATTGGTGGAAAGCGTCGAGGAAACAGTGATGGAAATACAACATTTATGTTTGTTTCATCCAGCTGTTTTCATACAAATGAATGGAAACCATTTTAACAATAATGCTATATAATTAATTGTCAGCTCAAATAGTTGCAATCAGGCAATTAATAATTGTAAAAGGCCTGTAACCAATACTTTGTGTCAAATAATGGCACAGTTATCTTGATCAATAGATCGTTTGATGCTCAACACAAGCCGTGGTGATGTGACCAAATGTACATTGATAGTTAAATTCTCAACTATTTATCAATTATCTGTTAAAAACAAGTTTCATCATCCAAGCAGTTGCTCACCTTCACTTTCTCTTGACTAATTGATCCATTATCTACTATTTTGTATGTGATTGATATCAATATTAATATGATAGTAGAGTTTTGCGACGATTACCAAAAGGTAACTGTACAAAACCTATATTTGGGAGATATATAAACCTAAGTAACAGGAATTTAAAGCCCAGCTCTCAGTTTTCTTCCCATATTGAAATTTCTACATCAGTTCACTTGTATTATTGGTTTGTTCCGACTAAACACCGGTGACAGCTTTCCTCAGAAGTCCACGCCTCGCTGCCTTTCCTGTTAATCCAAGTCAGATTCCTAGTATGAGGTCGTTCTCCGTGGTCATCGCCGTGGTCCTCCTTCTCCTCGCGGCGCGACAGTTGCGTCATATGATATTTCAAGTTCCTTCTTCCTTCCCCCGGCATGTGGAAACCTTTATGAAAATTAATCGAATCAACTTCCCAGAGACGCACATTCCTTCTTTATTCAATTTCCTCTGACCCAGTAAATATGATTTAACATCTTCCACTTTTTTTCTTTTTACAAGCATCAACATCGTGGCCCTCCGCCGCTGTGATGTCAACGTGTTCCAGAGAGATGCTTGTTTGTGTCACAGGGGTTACATGAGATGCCGGTTCCCACGGCAACCAGACCTCGGGAGTGCAAAGTTCAAACTCTCGCTGGAGTCTTACGTTTTCTGTGTGTGTGTGTGTATGTGTGGGGTGTGTG
Source organism: Trachurus japonicus (assembly GCF_045865225.1). Classification (NCBI taxonomy): domain Eukaryota; kingdom Metazoa; phylum Chordata; class Actinopteri; order Carangiformes; family Carangidae; genus Trachurus; species Trachurus japonicus. The sequence goes on from NC_140924.1 coordinate 15,601,779, forward strand.
CAAATCACTCTGCAATAGATAACATAGTGTGTAGGTCTTGGCAGACAGCGCCGCGGTCATATGACAAGGAGTGTGTGTTGAATTTTCTGGAGTTTTCCTGCAGGAATTAAGAGTCTGTGTGCGTTTATGTGTGTGTTGGTGTGTGTGTGTGTGTGTGTGTGTGTGTGTGTGTGTGTGTTGCTTCCTCTCCTGTAACAATGTAAGATCATAGACACACAGACTCAGCAGGAGGTCGACTCTCTTGCTGCGGCGCTGACCCATTTTTTTTTTACAAGAGTTGCTGGATCAGTTTGCATCTTGTTTTTGTCTTTGAAGTTGTAGCAGAGTGTGTTTGTGTCATGGGTTCACACACACACACACACACTCACTGCCCCTCTCTTTAGTGGCAGCATGGCAGCTCAGTGGTTGTTAACACCTACATGTTTGTGTGTGTCCTATAAAGACACGTCACTTTAAGTTGCTCAGAAACTGGATGGAATAACACTTTTTTTGTGTGTTTTTCTTTGGATGATTGGCGTCGCAGAGGAAAAAGTGTGTGCTGCAGCAGCAGCGTAGCAACTGCACGGCACAAATGAGTTGTTTGGCACCGGTTTAACACTTTCTATTTCCTGTTAATTTGTCACGGTTCGGGGGAAAACACCGTCTGACTGGTGGCTGGTTTCATGCAGGGTCTCCAGGACCACAATGAAGTTACTACAAGTAAATCGTTGGTCGTTGAGCGTTTCCTCTCTTTGTGCTACATTCAAGCTTTCCCAGTTTCTCCTCAAGTACCTTCTTCAACTGAATGAACACATTTCATTCATTTTTCAAGCAGACGTTTGTGTTTGTTCTGTCTCAAATTACAATTATTCCTTTGGTGCATATTTGCTGTACAACTTCTGTGGAGAGGAGAGTAATTGCTACAGTCCAGTCCTGCAGACAGTGTTTTAATGGAAGCTGCTGCTGCTGTTACTGCTGTAAAAGGAATTTGACTGTGGTTTTGAGCTTTATCTGCTTCAGATATACAGTTTTTGTATATCTCATGCAGTTGTATCTCAGACCTATTGTGCCAGAGGAAACGTAAGGTAACGGTTCTCCTGAGGTCACAGCCGGGGTAAGCGTTGGTTACCCAGCTCTGACATTTTAGGTTCATGGTTCTGGCTCTGAAATATTTAAGACCCAGACTGTTAACGGTTTCCAGCTTTTATCCAGAGACCCAGAGTGTGGTTTTAGTGTTGCTGCAGCTATTCATTTTGTAAACTATATACTGTATGTCGCTTTTTAAAAAGAAACCTCATCTGATTTTTCTTTCACCATTTTCCTTATCAGAACGAACGCTTTTCAAAGTCTGATATCGAAAAGAATTTCAATCCCTGAATGGACTGAATAGACAGAGAAACAAATAAGCACCCACAACCTGACGTGTGTGTGTTTGTGTGTGTGTCATACAAATCAAATCCCTCTTCCTGACAGACGACGGGATTCAAAAGGCAGTGGGGTCAAAGACCTTATAAACAAGTTACCTCACTTTTTTTTTTTTTTTTTTACACACATTGACCCACTGCGGCCAATCAGGGAGGAGATTATAAAACTCAACCAGCGAGTCGTCAGCTACTTCCCAGACCATATTAGCCAATCGTTACTCATCTTCAAAAGCCTTGTGGGAGTGCGCCGGTGGAGTCCCACTTCCACAGACGGAGAAGTGAGAGAGAGAGAGAGAGAGTTGAGTTGTGGATCCTCGACTGTGGATTTTATTGGAGACCGTGGAGAGAGAGAGAGAAAGAGGAGGAGGAGGAAGAGGAGGGGAGGGGGTCCGCCGGGAATGAAAGATGGGCTGGGAGTTCTGGACTAAACAGCTGGACGAGGAAGAGCTGGTTGAAAACGGTGAGTGTGTGTGTGAGAGAGAGAGTTGAAAACGGTGAGTGTGTGTGTGTGTGAGAGAGAAAGAGTTTTGTTGTTTCTGATAAAGTCTGAACTCTGAACGTCTGTTTAGTGAGAAATGAGCGTTAAAGGCTGATTTCATCTCTGACACAGCAGGTCAAGTTGGAGTTCATGATTGTAGTTTCTCAACACCATCACTGCAGCCCCCCCTCTGTGTGTGTGTGTGTGTGTGTATGTGTGTGTCACGTGGTTATATGTGATGTTTTATAGCAGGAAAGCGTCTTTATTGTGTTTTTGCTGATACCTTGTGGAGTTTGATCAGATCATTTACAGCCCATCGGGCCCTGAGTCATGTGGTTAATGTTTGTGCTGCAGAGAAACAGAGCTGTTTGCTGCCTCTCTGTGTGTGTGTGTGTGTGTGTGTGTGTGTGTCTGTGTGTGTGTATACAGCTGTTTTAATAGCTGGATTTGACACAGAGGTCGAGCGCAACAGATACATGATGAATCCCAAACAGTCTTATCTCAGTTTATTCCCCCTTTCCTTCACATTAGAGGTCATAGATGCTGTTGTGTCTCTCTCTTTTTCTTTTCCTCTCCATCCAGTCTCGACCTCAGAGCTGAGGTCAAACTCATAACCTCACCACTTGTTTACTTTTTGTTGTCTTGGCTTTTCTTTTTCATGCAGTGAATACAAACAGCCTTTTAATCGCTTTAGTCTGAAATCCCCCTGTGTATTATTATTATTATCTCTCTCTCTGCGTCCTTGCATCACTCAGGATCATCTTAAGACTTGGAAATGACAAATTCATGTTGATGCTTCTTTTTTTCCCCTCCCCCCTAAAGTGTGTTTGGGTTTGTCAGTCTTTGTTTTGGTTGACACGAATAGGGTGAAAGGGTCGGTCACAGTTGTTTTGTCTTTAATGGGGCAAATCCATCCAGAAGACTAGTAGAGAGGCCAGTATCACACAAATACATCAGATTTTATAGACAAAAAGAAAATCTAATTCATAGGAAATGATCCAGATCTTACATTGAGCTCTCAAAGATTTCCATTAAAAATGTCTCTGGGAAGGACTAGGATGATTTTAAAAGACACCAATTGAGTTAAAATGTTCAATTTCCTCTTTGTAAACCACCTTAAGTTCATCTTACTTCACTGGATGAATACGATTCAAAGATTCATAGATTCAAAGACTTTATTTGTCACCCCGCCCAATGTTACATGGAAGAAACAAAATTCTGCTTCTCAGGTCCTGTGTGTGATTGCACAAACCCATTCACACTGAGGTTAAACCAGACATAGACAGACCTGAGCATTGGTCACTGAACATCCATTAACCCACAACAATATAACAATGTGGCTCATTATGTACATTAAATCTCAATAGGGTTGGATAATATGACTTTAAATTAATTTCATTCCATTCATGGTTTACATACTTCACATGTTTGCACATTTACATGATGTACCATAAATGAAAAGGAGCAGGATGAAGAAAAACTTATGGTACCTGCCCCTTTCTCTCCAATCGCATTGGCTTAGTATCAACACCAATATTATACACTATTTAATGATGATGAAACATATAATAATAAAAAGTAAATCAAGCAAAATAGCAATGGACACAGCTCGTCTATCTCTTGTCTTTTCTATCTATCTTTTCCCCCTTCTTTTTCTCTTTCTCCACTTGTTTTTTCTTTTTTAAACATTTTCTTCAACTGAGATATACTTGTACAACTTTTTATTTATAGTAGTATAAAGAGGTTCTCAGTTAAATCTCAAGTAAATGTCCTTTATGATGTAATTATTATAAGATGACCCCATTAAGACCAAACAGTCAAAGAGTTAGCCACATACAGCAGCCATACCATGATAACTTGAGCCCAAACAAGCTACATACTCCTGTCCAGTCAGTATTTCTACTCTCCAACACTTCATTTTACTTGAAGCCATTGAGCCACTAGTTGAGACCTGGGTCGTTGTGTTACATTCCAGCTTTCGTTACCATCAGCTGACTCCTCCTGTTTCTGTCAACTTCTTAGACAGTCATGCTGTTTCGTAACTTGAGACTGAGAGTTTTGTAACCTGGAGACCCAACGACCCGGCAAAGATATCAACAATAAACATGTTTTATCACCTCAGGTCACATCAACGGGACCCTGCTGATGTACCTGTGAGCAAGGCACTTGAACCTTCAGCTCCTCCAGGGGCCTGATGAAGGTTGCTTTTGAGGATACCGTGCAAACACATGTGTATATATACAGTGAACAGTGCTTTATGAGGAAGTGATACCTTTTTTTTCTTGGTTTTTGGTTTTACTCTGACTATCCTTATTTATAAAAGGAAGTTTTAGGTATGTAAAACTGAAGGTTGCATTTCTCTACGATCGTACACTTTAAACTGCTTCTGCACAATTCACAGTTATGTCAGAGCTTATATAAAACCAATTTGGAGCTCTGATGGAGATAAATTAGGTTGTGTTTGTCCAGTTTTTCTGCACAAATAAGAACAAATTGAATCTACACTTGAATTTTCCAGCAGCTGCTTTTTTATTAAAGTATTTTAAAGGAATTTTAATTCACATTTTATCAAAGTTTAAGACTGTGGAATAGACAGAGGTTGATTTTGTGCGACAGGTTTTCTTGTTTGCTTGTGTTCCAGTTCAGTGACACAGAAAGTGAAAGAGTATTTTTATTTATACACCCAGCAGGATGTTCTTGGAGCTGATTCATGTTTAAACCCACTGGTCCAACCAGTCGGCTCAGGTGTGGAGATACTTCTCTCTCTGTAATGCGTGACAGCTTCGTGTCCACCCCCGATAGTGACGAGCTGGGAATGTAACTGATGTTAAGGGACACGAAGACGGAAATGTATTCTTATCCAAATGGAGAAAGTGAAGAAATCTGGAGTCTGACCAGCCCGGTGTTAGTTTCTGCTCGTGAGTGAAAACTTTTTAGTCCCTGACATAAATGTAAATGTTGGTTTTTTAGTTTAGTTTCGTGACTTTATTTTGGTTTTGTAGAATCAAGTAAACACATCAATACACAACATTATATACACATATGATTTAAACATAAATAAACAACAAACAATAATCATTTTAAGTATAAATAAAAAACAAAACAAATGTACGTTGACAAAAAAGGTGTAGGCTGAAGCTTCTTACATTGACAGTTTCCGTCAACTCAGAAATTTAGACAAAACAAAACTTCTGTATATTAAAAGGCAGTTTGCAAGCACACTGATGTGCACTATCTCCTCCTCCACTATGTTTACGTTTGCACTATGCCTTCTATTAACGCTCCAATGAAAACATCTTTATTTCTTCCCAGACGATTGTTTTTAATGCCACAATGACTCATCTTCAAGCCGCGGCTCTGTTGTTGGTCGTCGTTTCCTGTTTCTTGCGCAGCGCTGGTTTTGATTGGCTGCTGCCGTCTGGCATTCTGCAGCTCAGGCTCTGCCACGTACTAAAAGCCCTTTTGTTGTGGAGCCACTTGAGAGATTGCAGCTGGAGACAATCTCACAGCTTTCTTTTTTTATTTATTATTTTTTGTATTATTATTGGTTTTGTTTGCATCTTTGCTCATCAATACACCATTGTGAAGGATGGTGTGTTATCAATATTACAGCAACAGGTCACAATGCACATTCTCCCTCGCTCTTTTGTTCACTGTTCTGCACCAGCAGTCAGCAGTAATAGTGGGACTGCTACTGCTAGCACTTTCTCAAGGCCTGTGTGTGTGTGTGTGTGTGTGTGTGTCCGTGCTCTCGGTGCATGACTCAGTTTTTAAGATGGGGTCTCTAAGAGAGAGAGAGCCCATATTTCTGCTGCTGACATGTCCAATTTTGGAGGACAGAGGCTGCTCTTGTAAAAGAAACTCTCATCAACACTCACACTACTATTAAAGACCTGAATGTATTGGATGGATTTTTACAATGTATTAAATTGTGAACCGAAAGTTATAGGTGAGACTTCTCCACCGACCAACTTCTTCTTCCCCTTGTTTGTGTAGCTGTATTTTTTTTGTGCGGTGCAATGAAACCTGCAGTCTCATGCTGTTGAGTTAGGTGGCTTGTAACTTTAAATTAGAATTGATGTTAAAGAGACGCTGCCCGGCGGGTCATGGTCGCCGAATGGCCGCTTATGGTCGTAACTACAATATCTTGTCTGACACCTTGGTCAAAGTTATCTGAGAGCTCAAGTCTCTTGGGTTTCCCGTTCTTTTCTTCCCTTTTTCACATTTTAAAATTGTAGAAAACAAAAATAATACATCGATATTGCTTTCAATATCGCAAAAGAGTGTTTTTATGTCTAACTTCATGCCTTTTGGAGATCGTTTCACCTTCCATTTCACTTCACATTTACAGAAATGTTGACCAGGGGCGGCCACTGTACGTTTACATGTGTGTCATTTAAAGTTACTATGTGCAGTTCTGACCACAAAATAAAAAAAAAACTAAACATAAACAGGTAACATCGAAGTTTAAAAACAACAGGAAACAAGAGGTCGGTGTTTGAGTGTGTGAGACGATGCATTTAAAACGTTTCTCTCTTCTCTCTCTCTTGCTCTCTCCTTCTTTCTCTCTCCCTCGTACTCCCTCTTCATCCTTCCCAGGAGGTTATGAGGAGTACAACAACAGCAGCAGCAGCAGCAGCAGCAGAGCAGCCGGTATGAACGGCAGCGGCCCCACTAAGCTGGTGGACCCGCTGGAGGACCCGCTGCCCGGCCTCGGCACCTACGAAGACTTCAACACCATCGACTGGGTCCGAGAGAAGAGCAAGGACCGCGACAGACACAGAGAGGTACGGCACGCGTCGCTACGGACCAACAAACAGAGCTGCGTTTGTGTTTTCTCCATCTGGGGAACAGGAAACTAATGTAGTCTGGTCATTATTCAGCAGAAAGAACTCGCTGTCCGAAGACGAATTGATCGGATAAAGCTCTTATTGTCTTTAACTGTACGTTCAGATTAAAACACCACACACAAGCCTGCAGCCACCATGTGAAACCTGGTGTTTTAGTGTGAGCTGCACCACATGGAGACTGGAGAATACAGGTGCACTGTGCAACTGTGTGTGTGTGTGTTGATGTGGACTTTGTGGTCCACTTTCACCACATGATGGATGACACACTTTATTAAGTTTTACAGCAGCGCAGGAAACAGGTCAATGTGCATGAAAGATAAAACTCCACAACACCTGAGATCAATGTACTTCAATCTGACTTAATATATAATGTAATATGAAACAGGATATGAAAAAAAAAACCCATCAGGAACATGAATGATGATGATGATGATGATGGTGATGATGATGATGATGATGATGATGATGATCGCTCTCTAATATTGATCCCTCCATCTTTTGCCTCCGTGTAGATCACCAATAAGAGCAGACAGTCGACTGTGGCTCTGCTGCACAGCGTCAGCGATGCCTTCTCTGGGTGGCTGCTCATGCTGCTGGTGGGACTCATGTCAGGTAGAGCACACAGACACACACACACACACAGTATACACACACACACACACATAGATGTGATTTTCAGTCTGAGAAACTGAGACTTTAACGGTCTGTCGTTTCCTGTGAAGCTTCAGACACCACAAACCAAATTCCCCTCACCTCATTTGAATGTCGGAGGAAACTTTCAATAGCACGGCTTCTTAAACCACAGTGAATTACACCCAAACCATCCGCGCTGTAACCGACACTGACACATTTACTACACTAACCAAACCATATCACAACTATTTTCAGACACCTGGTGCTTTACATGTCACAGTCAGTACGTTTACATGCAGGGCTAAGTGGAGCTCTGCTCACAGCTCCATTTGAGCGTCTCATCGGAGTTCTGTCCTTGTCCCAGTTTACATGCAACCCGGGAAAATAGAGTAATTGACGGTGTCGGCCTCCTCAACATAGGTGGTGGTGAGCGTCGTTAATACGGACCGCTGTCCTGTCGACTTTTCTGTCACCTAGTAAATAACTGGAAATAAATAACTTGGAGTTCGCAACCACAGTTGCCGACCGGACGCAACCGGTCTGGGATGAAAATATATCAGACGTCCAGCTTCCTTTTTTTTTTTTTTATGAAACACATCTTCTCCCTGGTTGCACTGTTTTTTTTCTTTTGCCGGGCTTCTACGCTCCACTTTGTGACGTCTCTTCTGTTCCTCATTGTCCAGTTTCAGTCAGAATGAGGCGTTTACATGCAGAAGGAAACAGGTTTCCAGTCACATTATCTGAGTGTTATAGTCGGACTAACGCGTTGACATGCACTTTAGTTGTCCAGTTATAGTCGGATTAGGGCAATAATTAGTTTTTTTAGTCATGTGAACGTACTGACTGTGGTACCGTATACGCTGTTCTCTGTGGTGTGTAGTTATCAGTTAATAACCTGTGTAGCATCAGGACTGTTTGTACCTTCCCTCTCGTTTCTGTGCTGCCTGAATCAGCTGAAAGTTAATTCCCATGCGGAGACAGACGGCAGGTGTAGAGCCACGAAACGGCACCGAAAATAGGCAGGGTGACATATTTATAAAGAACATGAGTCGTTATTACATTGGCGAGAAGCCTGGCAGGTCGTTTCCTTCCTTTCTTGTTCTTTTTTATCTCTGAAAGGGAAAAGCTTAAAGAAGTAAACTTCAAACACTGGGCTGAACAGAGTGAAATGTAATTTATTGTAATGTATTGTATTGTGTTGAGCTGACCCAGCTCTCCTCTCTCCCTCGCTCCCCCAGGAGCTCTGGCCGGCGGCATCGACATCGCGGCCCACTGGCTGACGGACATGAAGGATGGCGTGTGTCTCATCGGCTTCTGGTTCAACCACGAGCACTGCTGCTGGACGTCCAACGAGACCACCTTCCAGGAGAGGGACCGCTGCCCACAGTGGCAGAGCTGGGCCGAGCTCATCACACGCACATCGGAGGTAGAAGGACATGAACGCTGAAAAAGATGATGCTCAGTTAGATGGGACGGGACTGTCCTGTCCTGTTGTGTTGTGACTCACTATTTTGCAAGACTTGATTTACCGTCAGTGAGGAGAGTTTGTACTTTAACACCAGGGTTATTTGCACTCATCACAGCTGCACACTGAACAACAAACACAACAGTTCACACGCCTCTAAAGAACAGCAGCGGCGCTTTGGTTCCCTCTACTGGCCGTAAGCTGCCATGACACAGAATAACACCAGAGCTCAGTGGAGGAAACTAAAAGAACAACACAAAGAACGTGTTTTCTGTGTTTTTGCTTGGTGAATTTATATGTATACATTTATATTTTCTTTAATTTCATGTTTTTAATCACATGTGCAAAATAATGCAAGCAGATATAGACATTCATGAAGGCTGAAGCCGTTGACTTCAAATGTGCCTACGCCTGAATCTTCCCATTGTTATTTATGCTTTAACTAATGTTAACTCCAAAGAGTTGTGAGAAAAAAAAAAACTCAGAATATGTACCTTTTGAGACCAATAAAATAAAGAGAAACACACAATCATAAATAGAACAGAGACAGAATAAGCAAAATATAGTACATAATGAGGTCAATTTCATAATTTTAACATCTCACAATAATTAGAAGAGCAGACACAGAGATCAATGTGTCAGAAACATTAAAAACAAACGAATATATAAATGTTATTGGCTGAAACTCTAGTTTGTATTTGCTGAGCTTTAGTCTCTTTTTAAATGTGTGTTTGTGTGTGTGTTCTGTGCAGGGTCCGTTTGCCTACATAGTGAACTATCTGATGTACATCTTCTGGGCGCTGCTCTTCTCCTTCCTGGCCGTCTCTCTGGTCCGCGCCTTCGCTCCGTACGCGTGTGGATCAGGAATACCAGAGGTGAGGCTTCACTCCACAACTTGTTTTTGTTATTTTTCCCTCTTCATTTTGCCTTTATTTGCTTTAGCGTTGCCTGTTTGTCTGTGGACAGGATGACTAACAGGATTTGTAGCTGCACATATTTACACGTAATTATTCTCCCAAGTTTAATCTTTTTTAAAGTCGCAGGAATAAACAGTTTGTCGTGGTTTGCTTTCATGCCAACGAGTGTTTGTAACACTTAGCCTCCGATACTTTATATTTCACTCCTGCAGCTTCTCCACTGCGGTGTCTGTTTCCATTTATTGATGTATTAATATCCCGACTCTGCGCCACCCTTCTGTCAGTGTTTACTTTCTCTTCTCCGAGGAAGTTAACAAGCTCAACGTTTTTCTTTAACTCTCCGGAGACACAAGTGGAAAACCCGATGGAGCACAAACTCATCCAAACCGATCTCATATACACAGATGAAAACACACAAACACGGCCTCTTCCTGAGTACACAAACCTCTTTCTTCGCCTCCAAACGAACGAACGGGGCCTTCCCTTCATTTCGTGGAACTGGAGTCCCGGGTCTCGCTGCTGCGAGGTCGGACCGTGGTCAGCCGCCTCACGCACAGCAGATGAACCACTTATTTAAAAGGAAAACATCCACAACACAAACTTCACTTTCGCTCCTTCGCTTCCCCTCGGTGTTTACACTCCCCCCCTCCTCTCGGTTATACGCTCACACACGCATATCTAACCCGATCCCTCCCCATTCATAAACACACACATGAGTACAAACACTTGCTGATCCCCCTCTACACACACAAACTTAATCCGTGCGCACACAAACACTCACTCTCTGGCTTCCCGTCTCTTTCAGATTAAAACCATCCTCAGCGGCTTCATCATCCGCGGCTACCTGGGCAAGTGGACGCTCATCATCAAGACCATCACCCTGGTGCTGGCCGTCTCCTCCGGGCTCAGTCTGGGGAAGGAGGGCCCGCTGGTGCACGTGGCGTGCTGCTGCGCCAACATACTGTGTCATCTGTTCACCAAATACCGCAAGAACGAGGCCAAGCGGCGAGAGGTGGGACACGGAGCAGGAGATGAATGATGAGGGATGTTATTGCTGGTCGGGGATTCAATAGTCCGTAGTCTTATATGCAAACTCCTTCATGTATAGGGTTAGAGATAAATAGTTGAATGAATGAATGAATTAAATGTTTATATCGGTTGCACAACACCAATATCAAAGTCAACATATTATACACAATTGCCAAGTGGATTTATGTAATAGTTATCTTTTTTAAAAAACAGACAGGAAACTATAAAACATAATAAAGTGGCAGCTGATGTGATAAAGTGCGTATAAAATGAGAATTTAGCCAGCACATATTACACACAATTGCAACCATACATTTCACACACACACAAAAAAATCATACAGTGACCGAAAAGGGAATAGGTTGAAGCCCAAGGTTTATATTTGCCTGTCCTTTACACTCCATGAAATTAGATTACCTAGAATATCAACAGTACAAAATAATAAGATGAAAGTAATCATTACTGTATTTTATCATTTTTCATTATTTTACATTTCAAGGCTTTCTTAAAAAGAACTACATGACTTAGATTATACTTTATTTATCCCCAAGGGGGAATTAGTTTGTGACAGCAGCCTTAAAAGAAGAAAAAGCAGGACATTGAGTACTAAATAAATATATAGCTATGCAAGAAATTATACAAAGAATAAAATACACAATACATAAAAATACTTTAAAAAGAAGCTACTGTTCTCCAAAATAACAGATTAAAGCAGATATCAGTGGAATGTTTTTGTTAATATAAGTCCTAAATAGTCCTATTTTCCGTCAGCAATCACTTACATGAAGTATTTCAGCCTAAACACGAGTCTCTCCGTCACTCTGCTCTGCTGTAACCCGAGGAGAAAATTTTCCTTGTGGGATACAAGTGTTATCCAATGAGGGGAGAGAACGGCATGAAGGGCTGTGTGTGCAGCCAAGGGATGCGCGTGAATGTGGTGACGTAGCACGAGGACCAATTGATGCCTGACAAGGGCGGGGGCTGCTAACTCATGGTGCGTTCAAGGAAACTCGTACTTTGTGTTTTTCCTTCCTGTGAAGTCATACCAGTTCGATCTGGTACGAGTTCACGGGTCGGAAGTTACGAGTGGCCGTTATAGGGAACTTTCACAGACAACAGGACGGTAAAAACACGAGCTACGGGTTACCTGGAACGCTACCAAGTCGTAGTTGTGACTTGAAGCTGTAACTTACGGTTTCAAAAGCCTGCCTTGAACACAGCATTAGCCGAAACGGCCGTGCCGCTGTTATCTGCTTTAAAAAGTGCTTGCTGGTAGACAAAGAAATAAATAAAAACAATTTTAAAGTGCATGGGGGGTTAAAAGTGCAACAGACGTTGCAAACTAAATACAACTGTTAAAAAGTCTAACGGATGTAGGGATAAAAGACCTTAGAAAACGCTCTGTTTTGCACTGGGGGGTGTTTCAGCCTGTTGCTGCGGGAGCTTTTCAGAGCACTCACCGTTACGTGCAAACTTCAACTCATCACTGAGCTTATTCCACTTTTTAACTCCCAAGACTGAAAAACATTTGTATTTTATATCAGTTCTCACTTTACACATTTCAAAAATCAATAACCCTCTTAAATTATAGTTTCCTTTTCTTAATTTAAATAACTGAAGAATACAAACTGGAAGGCTGTTACTGTTACTTCCAGCAGCTTACGATGATTAGTTTCATCGACTAAATGATCGCTCGGTTCCTCCTAATGCGCTGTGGTCACATTCAGCTTTTATCACAAGAGGCAGTGGGAGCTGCTCACTTTGATCTGACTCAGCCATTACCCAATAAATCAACTGCCTGAAAGCACAAATGCTGATGTAACAATGAAGACAACGTGTGGTTAGTACAAACAAAAAGCGATTCCCACGCCGAAAATAAGACAAAACGAAAACAGGTTACGATTCTTTCTCATCAGGCGCGAGGTAACTTAAATCCTCAGCTGATTAAAATCAAATATTTCTACACAAGTAGAATAATAAACTCCTGTCAAAGAAGCGCAGATTTCATCTTTGCTTTATTCAGATGTTGTTTTTTAAAATCTTTTTTTCTATATCTGTCTTGTAGGTGTTATCGGCGGCGGCAGCGGTCGGCGTGTCGGTGGCTTTCGGCGCTCCAATAGGAGGAGTCCTGTTCAGCCTGGAAGAAGTGAGTGCACTTATTTATTCACCGTCTCCTCTTCAGTCGTTCATCTTCATCTGTTTAGACTGGCGATGAGACCCAAAACCTACGGCAGCGATGGACGATACTGACCTCATCACAGCAAAGCACGAAAAAACAGAATCAGATTTTTGTTTCCCTCCCAAACAGCAGTTATTTTAACCACAACCAGATAACAAAACGAACCCGACAGGATTTTTAATTGCTCTGGAGTTCTTGTTTAACTTTTTACTTCAACACTTGACACTGAGCTGGAACGCCCTCGGCTGCGCTGGCACCCGGACCGTGGAGAAGTGTTTGCGTCTTGGCAGCTTCGTCAGACACCCGGGGGGCCGCTGGCGGAGGATGCTGGGGGTTTTTACTGAGGGCATTCTGACCGCACATGGTTTTTCTAGCCAAAACCTTCTGAGCTTCAAGGAGTTCAGACATAAAAGAACTGTTCCTGTGATTATTAATGCTGCCAAGTGGATTTATGTAATTGTTTTTTTGTTTTTTTTTATTCATTAAAAAAAACAGACGGGAAACGATAAAACATAATAAAGAGACAGCTGGTGTGATAAAGTGCGTATAAAATGAGAATTTATACAGAATGGGACAGTTATACTTAATTATATTACAGATAGATAGTATATGTAATGGAAAAGATCCTAATCTTATTCTAAAGTTTTGTGAAGTTATTATGACGCCTTTTTAAAATATTATTCATATGGTAAATGTTCAGATCGCCGGATTTGTGTCGAGTTATTTAATTTTCTAACATTTTTTTCAAATAATCTCTTCTCTTCTATATTCAGTTCAATTCAATAAAACTTTATTTGTCCCTGGGGGAGCAACAGGGCAGTTGTGCACAATGACATAGACGAATAAAATAATATATTTTATTATTGTAATTTAATAAGACAGAGCCTTCTCCGTTGCCGCCCCCACCCTCTGGAATTCACTCTCCCAAACCCACCAGAGACTGTACAGACCCCCACACCTTTAAATCACTCCTAAACACCCACCTTTTAATCTGTAAATTAAATATATCTCATTTTCTGTTCTTTTATTTCATATCTCTTTTTGAACCTTCTACATTGTTTCTGTATTTTAATTGTCTTGTTATTTTTATGTAAGCCTCTTTGAGCACTTGTAAAAACGCGTTATAAATAAAATGTATTATTGTTATTATTATTAATATTAGAATAAGTTAAATAAATATCATGTTATGCTCTCCATCCATCCATCCATCCATCCATCCATCCATCCATCTCTCTCTCCTCCAGGTGAGTTATTACTTCCCTCTGAAGACTCTGTGGCGCTCCTTCTTCGCCGCGCTGGTCGCCGCCTTCACGCTGCGCTCCATCAACCCGTTTGGAAACAGCCGCCTGGTGCTGTTCTACGTGGAGTTTCACGCCCCGTGGCACCTGGTGGAGCTGGCCCCCTTCATCCTGCTGGGCATCTTCGGAGGCCTCTGGGGGGCGCTGTTCATCAAGGCCAACATCGCCTGGTGCCGGAGACGTGAGTGACTCGAAGACGCCGACTCTCTCTCTCTTTCTCTGTCAATCAAGAGCACACAGAGCAAAATATACAGAACACATGGCATAATAAATTACAATAAATTACAGATCGCAATACAGACCCAAGCTAATAGTTAGGAGGGAAGGCTATTTCACCCTGACTACCTTTTCCTCTTGGCATTTAAAAGAAGAACAGCGGAAGGTACAAAGGAGTGTTTATATCTGTTTGTCTTTGCAAATGGGAGTCTAAGCAGTGAACCTGATGGTAGAAACTGAAACTGTTCATGTAAGGGATGAGAGCAATCGGACAAAATGGAGCTTGCTTTCTTGATCAGCTGTTTGTTATAGAGGTCTTGTTAAGTTTGTTGTGCAAACCCAATGATTTTACTGCTGACACTGACAACCTTATTGAGAAGTTTCAGACCTGTCTGTCTCTGACCTCACTTCTCTCCCTCTCTCTCTTCCTCTCCAGGTAAGACCACTCGTCTGGGTCACTACCCGGTCATGGAGGTGCTGGTGGTCGCCGCGCTGACCGCCCTCGTGGCCTACCCCAACAGTTACACCAGGATGAGCGGAGCCGAGCTGATCTCGGAGCTGTTCAACGACTGCTCGCTGCTCGACTCGTCCCAGCTCTGCGGCTACGAACAGGTCGGCTTGTTGACTCCTCATCCGAGTGTGTTTGGGTGTAAAGACTCACTGTGTGTGTGTGTGTGTGTGTGTGTGTGTGTATGTTGTGGGGAAGCAGCGAGAGTTGTTTGTGGAAAGAGAAAGAGACAGAGATGTTTGTTTGAACGAACCTCCAAGACAGAAAATGGCAACTAGACTTCTTTTAAAAGGTTTAATTTCCAAAAGCAGCTGAAAAACGATGTCAAAACTTAGTTCAAAATTAATAATAAATTCCAAAAATAACAAAGATATCATCAAATTAATGAAATGTTTAACTTAAAGGATCATAGGGCAGGATTTGTGAGAAAATACCGGAAAATACCCATGCGTTTTACGTTTTTTAAATAATAATGGGTGAGGAAGCGTTCAAAACCAAAAAGAACGAGCCCATCCGCGTATCTCTCCATTGCCCTGAACGGGGTCTGTGCTGCAAAATGCGCTGCAATTCAGGGGGTGAATTTTGCGCGCTGGCCGGCGGACCTGACGTCAGCGCGTCCACGACTGCCTTCGAATGGATCAATGGAATGGAGACATGAAGAGGGCAACCGCGGCAGAGCCATTGATATAGTGACAGAGTGGCGACACTCCCTGTTATATCAATCGCTCTGAACCAGGGTGGATCCAAATTACTGCCAGCAAACGACCCAGCACAACTGAAAGCCCTGTTAACCCCCCCCCACTCTCTCTCCCCCTCCCTTCACACACGCACACAGCAGCAGGCAGGTCACTAACTTACACACCCTCTCCCTCTTCACTACTGTCTTATTATTAGCCGTTAGCCGCAGCTAGCGGTTAAAAGCCGACGTTATAACTTTAACAACGTTATCAGGCAGGTGGACACCCCCTGTGTCTGTCTGTCTGTCTGTCTGTCTGTCTGTCTGTCTGTCTGTCTGTCTGTCTGTCTGTCTGTGAGAGCGAGAACCTACAGTAAAATACCCCCCCTCCCTCCCCAGATAGGAAAGACTGTAAAGAGTAAAGTAAACAGTGAAAAGTCTGTGCGCGCTCCCGTGCCGGTGGCTTCCCTGGTTGCTGTAGTTACGCGCAGCGGCCGTCGCGTCACTGGCCGTTCTCATTAATCCTGCCCTATGATCCTTTAAAGTCCTGGGAGTGATAGTCAAAAACTTTGTTACGTTTACATTGTTCAGACTGACCACCCACCCCCCAGTGACATGTGACCAAATCATGACATACATTACATTCAAATCATTTGTTTATTCATTGCCTCATTATATGAGCAATGGCTGTTCTACCTGGGGTCCAGCACATACAAAACAATAACAAATATAGTTAAAACATTCAGAGTAAACATGAAAAAACAAACTAAAACCAAACTACAATCATCCAGATATTATAAGAAATAGTTAAACAGTTTAAAAAATTTGCAATGTTGATTTAAGAAGGGTAGGCAAAATAAACTGATGCTTCAGCCTACACCTTTTTGGTCAAAGTGCATTGTATTGCTTTGCTGTGTTTTGTTTTGTATCTATACTTTTATATTTGTCTATTGTACTTGTTTTTACAAGACCGAAATAAACACACTAAACTAAAAAAAAAAACCTAAAGATAACAACACAATACTTATAAAGAAACAGACAGTGATGTTAGAAGTTATACAATGCAGATTAAATGTTTCTACAAAAATAAACTACCAAGTCAACAACATACTGTATGTAACCATAACTGATGTATGTAATTGTGTTGTTAATGTTTTAAATGGCTACAACAGTGTTTGTCATCAGCTTAACACTGTGTTTCTTGTTTCTCTGCCCTTTTTTCTTCTGCCCATCCTCTCCTCTCTTTGTTTCTCTCTCTTTGTTCCTCTCTCATCCCTCCTCACTGGCCTGCAGCCGGCCAACACATCAGAAACAGGCGCAGGAAACAGCCTGGCAGACCGACCGGCAGGAAAAGGCCTCTACACGGCGCTGTGGCAGCTGGCTCTGGCCTTGGTCTTCAAGATGATGATCACTGTGATTACCTTTGGCATGAAGGTCGGTCAGACTCGCTCACACACGTGCAAACATTACAAGCCGCATATGTGTGTGTGCGTGTGTCATCGCTCTCCTCTGTCATCCCTAAAAAACATCTCCTGACCGATGCCTGTTTTCGTTTCTGAACCAACGCACCCTTGTCCGACTGTGAAATCCCGACACGAGCAGCTGCCTCGGATACGACTGGAACCAGATTTCCAACTTCTGACTCTCGCTGACGTCTCTTTTCCCCGTCCCGCGCTCCAGATGTAGAGTAACTGAACCGATTCTGACAGGTTTTTAATGCACTGAGTCACAGCAACAACGTGACTCACCGTCATGTGTTCCCGCTGGAGGACGAAGTTATAAGTTAAAAAAGAAAAAGGGAAAGAAAAATATCTGTGGGCTTCACATGCTGACAAAGCCGTAGTCACTTTATTAAAACTTAGTCATGTTGCCTTCTGGGTTCAAACATGACTCCACTGTGGTTTGGGTTTATGATCGTTGTTGGGTTGTTGTTGTTGTATATTATGACTGTTTTTGTCGGTATGAATGATGTGAATTGTGTATTGATACATCTGCTGGGGTATTGTTTATGGATTTAAAGGGCAACAGTAGCTATTCTTACTACTACTTACAGAGTAGAGTTAGACTGATTAATCTGCACCGATTGGACATTTTTTTATGCTAAACTATTGTTATCGTCACTAGATCTCCACATAGAAGATCAGGGTAACACTGTTGTGTACCTGAGATAACGTTATTATATTTAAATAGGGCTCAACGTTGATCCTTGCTGAAGTTTTCCACTGTTTCGCTGCCTGTGTGATCTTGGATTTTTCCATGGAAGACAGTTGGGGACAAAAGGGATTGTTGTGATTAAGATGTGGTGCGTCACTCACATGCCGACAGCACTGACTCTGACTGAGCTGTCTGGCCTGGCTTATGTTTTCTTTCTTTTATTCCATCATTATTATGTCGGCCTTTTAAAAATCCACTGTCGTCCACCTCTTAATACAGTTTACAACGCCATCACAGAGTTGTTGGATTTAATGACGTCCACACGTTTACCTCTCTGCTCTGTTTGTTAGACCTTCTACTCAGCTTTACTGCCATCTGAAATTAGATTAAGATTATGAGTCAGACTTCCCACAGAATCACATTCCCTTTAAAAAAACATGAACGTTAAAGGGATAGTTCAACGTTTTTGACAAAATTCGCCTGTCACCATAAACCCTCTAGTCATAGCAGTAGGTTCATTACCTTTAATTATCGGTGCATGTTTGTTTTGAGATCAGCGGGGCAGTGACGTGAGCTGCTCAGTGAGTGTCCCTCATCAAACTCATCAAATACACAATCCAACTTCAAAACGCTCTGGTGGACAAGTTGTGACCTGCACATTCACCACGCTATGAGGTAATAATGTAACATTACAAGACAGAGTTGTTTTCGAGGCAAATGCAGCAAGAACTACTTTCCAGACACGGCTGCTGGGCGTAGTGATTTCAAAAGAGCAAGTAGTTCAGAGTACTTGCTTAATGTGTCGTAATGTGACATGATTATTTCATAGCGTGGTGAATGTGCAGGTCACAACTTGTCCACCAGAGCGTTTTGGAGTTGTTGGATTGTGTATTTGATGAGTTTGATGAGGGACAGGGGACCTGTACCGTTCACCTCCACTGTGTTCACTGAGCAGCTCACATCTCTGCCCTGCTGATCTCAAAACAACATGCACCGATAATTAAAGGTAATGAACCTACTGCTATGACTATAGGGATTATGGTGATAGGAGGATTTGACAAAAATATTGAACTATCCCTTTAAACATTAACTTCTATTGAATAAATGAATTCACTAAGCAGCTCTGCCTAAAACATCGTCTCCTTCTCCTCAGGTTCCCTCCGGTCTCTTCATCCCCAGCATGGCCATCGGCGCCATCGCCGGCCGGCTGCTGGGCGTCGGCATGGAGCAGCTGGCTTATTACAACCACGACTCGTTCATCTTCAAAGGCTGGTGCTCGCCGGGGGCCGACTGCATCACCCCGGGGCTCTACGCCATGGTCGGAGCCGCTGCGTGTTTAGGTGAGGCGGACGGAAAACCTCAGGTTTAGAAAAAAGACGGGAGTTTATCTTGAAAGGAAAAACTTTTGATTTATAAGGTGATAAAGAAACCGTGAAATCCTCCATCTCACACCCAAACAAGCCCGATGTGGTGTCAGGACTTCCTTCCTCCTTTTGGGGGGGGGTGGTCGGGGCTAAAGCAGCTCAGAATAGATGAAAGGAACGCATGCGGTTCGTTCGGGGGCATTTGATCAGGATGTTTTGAGCATGCCTCCCTCTCTGCAGCGGTATTCTTAGCACATACGAACGGGAACATGCCAGAGGGATTAAGATTACATGTTCTGTCTGACGGAGGAATGCGTGTTGCGATGCCCAGGGAGCAGATGGATGTGGGCTGGGAGAAGAATGTCAGTCTGGACCACTCGGCTCGGTCGGTTCCCAGACTCGGTTAAGTGGCTTCAGATCAGTGGATAAATGGAGAATTTACACTCGCTTTGCATTATGTTACTGAATTTGAGCATCCAAGTCAAAGTCAAAGCTTGGTTGCTTGGTTAAAAAGGACAAGAAACATACAGAAACAATGAAAGACCACAGAAATCTTAGAGGCACAGTGGAATTGTACAAAAGATAAAACATCAAGACAATAGAAACAACTGATCCTCCAGTCATTGTGATCATTCTCCTTTTATGGAGAAAACTGTGAAATAGTATCTAATATTCTCCCTTAATTTTCAACCAGTGACCTTCTTACTCCCTCTTTTTCCAAGACATCATCACTTCATTCTAGAAAATAATTGAAATTGATTATTTTGGCAAAACAAGACACAGGACACAGTTTTTCTTTATTATTTATATTCTTATGAACCCATCTTTTTTATAGACGTAGCTCTTCAGCAACACTTGCCACTATCAGAAAAAGAACAAAAAACAAAAACACATCCATCCAAAAGAAAGGGTACATGAGGCTGAGGCTAACTATCTTATAAATGCCCTAACCTTTAAACCATACACGTAAATATATATATATGCAGTACCTATGTATACACAAACATGGATATACATACTATACATATACTATTTTGGCAAAATAAGACACAGGGATTAGTTTATCTTTATTCTTCATATTCTTATCAATCCATATTTTTTTTAGACGTAGCTCTTGAGTTTGAGTTTATTTCGATCAGCAACATTTACCACTATCAGAAAAAGAACAAAAAAACCCATCTACCCAAAATAAAGGGTACATGAGGCTGACTGAAAGGGTCAAGGCTGAAGCTAACGAGTTTATAAATGCCCTAACCTTTAAACCATATATGTAAATATATATAAACAGTACCTATACATACACAAACATGTATACATATACACATACATACTCAGCAAATACCAAACAAAATACTAGAAATTCAAGCATTTGCCCTATAAATCATGACTACATACCATCACGTCTATACCTCTACAGAATGATGTTTTTAAACTAATTTTTTTTTAATTGCACAAGATTTTTACTTCCTTTGATCTCATCTAGTAACAGACAGACAGATAAGCGTATGCTTTTCAGAGTCTTATCCTCTTAGATGTTAAATGTCAGAAAGAAACACTCTCATTGTTTAAAAGGCCGTGTTAAACGAGGCCTGACCCCTGTTACAACGTGCCAACCAAAACAGGAGTTAACTGTTACCAGTCTTTGTTATGGGTAGCAAATCCCCCCAAAAGTGTGGATGAGGGATGAGAATAAAGTGTCCACTTGTACATCATCCGGGCTCCTTGAAAAGTCAAAGCTTAAGCGCAAACACATCGCAGAGAGCAGAGAGCTGGTGTTTTCTATAAGAACAGATGACAGATGTTAAACTCTTACCATAAGGAGAAGCTTTAAACTTCTCAGGAGAACAGGCCGGATTCACCCGTCTGGAACATCTGGGAAGTTTAGAGAGAGGTTTTTTTTTTTTTTTTTTAAATATTATTTCTGAAAGACATCCCTGATAATGTCTGCCTTACTTTGTACCAGTTCGAGTACACGCTGTGCTGTACAATCGCCTCCCTGAATCGCTTTTTAATGGACTCCGCAAAAAAAATCACTTCCAGAGACGGAGCAGATCTCGTCTGATTTAGGAAAAGCCAAATATCTTATCCACTTTCCTACAGTATGTGTCCTTCTGTTTATAATTTTCTCATATGTTCTGTTATAAAAGCACCAACAAGTTTTATTTTTTATAACCCAGAGGCCATTTGTGTCCCTAACCCCCTCATTAGAAATATGCCGATACTATTCCTGTCCACAAGACGCCGTAATGGTATTTATATAATATCGCGTCTCCTTGTGTGGAGCTGATAGCATCCCTAAGGGGAATACTTGTTTGTCTGTGTTTTATTATATCGTATAAAGGATTTATTTTCGGTGCTTATGGCCTGATGGCTTTTGAATTATACGAGCGATTTCCAGTCACAAGTTCACAAGGCTAAAAAAAACAAGAAAACATACAACAAGTCAAGAGCTAATTAAAGGCAACAAGAATTGTCATCTCACATTAAACGGAGGATATATGATTTTATTGGAGTGTTAACTTTGTCAAATAGTGACTTTGTGTCTCTATAAGGGACAAAAACATTCCTGGCAGGCCACGCAGTTTAAGGTTAATACTTTTTTATAGGCTGTGATTGAATTTTCAGGCCAGTGTATGTGTGTGTACATTTTTCTTTTGCTGGGGCGATATTGTCTCTTAAACAAGAGACAACTCTGTTAAAGACGTGTTTGGACAATATCTTCCAAACAATCTTAATTCTCTTGCTGAAAGACATGTGAGCGCCACCGAGACACATCAGGGAACAATTCAAGAGAAAATATAATCATCTCCATTTCTTGCATTTTTGAAATACAGAGCAGTGAAGAAAAACAAAAGGCCGCTTGTTTTTTTTTCCCCCTCTCTCCTCAGAAATGGATGATAACACGCACAGTGAAACTTTCACATCCAGTTTTTTTTCTGAGGCAATCGGTGATCAATAAGAAGCTCTGTCGTAGCAGCGCTGTTATTAATTATAGGATTGGTTTGTTGATGCTGAGGTGTGTTTCCCTCCAGGTGGGGTGACCCGCATGACGGTGTCGCTGGTGGTCATCATGTTCGAGCTGACCGGCGGCCTGGAGTACATCGTCCCCCTCATGGCCGCCACCATGACCAGCAAATGGGTGGCAGATGCTTTTGGGAGAGAGGGAATCTACGAGGTGAGGAGGGGGACATGTCTGTGATGTGGTCGTTGAAGATATTTTAATTGTACTCTTGTTGGTTTTTTAACATGTGTTTATTGTTTTTCACAAAAGATCAAACAAACATTTACAGCATGTACAGCAATCATGATATCGGCTCTGTAGTTTGTAGTTGAAGTAAAGTCATGTGACCAACAGTGTTGGGCAGCTTTACCTTTAAAAAGTAATTAGTTGAAGTTACTCATTGTGCAAAAAAGTAGCTGAGTTACTACATTTATAGAAGTAACTAATTACCAAGAAAAGTAACTATTGCGTTCCTTAAAATGCTAATAAAATACTCAAATATGTCCAATTACTTTGACTTGCACTAACCCCCAATTTATCTGGAACTAACCAACTCACTCAGGATATACTAGATACTGAGTGAGTTGGTTAGTTCCAACTATTTTGATAATTGAATAATCAGTTTGGGTAGTTTTTAAGAAAAAAAGTCAAAATTTTCTGATTTCAGCTTCTTAAATGTGAATATTTCTGGTTTCTTTCTTCCTTTATGACACAGACATGGACTAAGAAAAACAGGAGATACACTCACACAAACAGTGCTTGTGTTCATTGCACGTTGCTCTATTGCACTGGTTTTTAGCATTGTTCAGCGCAAATGATGAGTAACGGCGCATTTTATTGTCAGTAACGGTAATGGCGTTATAACACAGAAACAAAAACTTAGTAACACTGTTTATATACTGTAACGCCATTATCAACATCACTGGTGACCAACCATATTCAGAATACCCACCTCACCCCAGTGTTTGTGTGTTTTAAGCTCTCTACTTTGAGGTTGTTTTTTTTAAAGTGTGATATTTCTCTCCCTGCAGGCTCACATCCGGCTCAACGGCTACCCGTTCCTGGAGCCGAAGGAGGAGTTTGAGCACAGCAGCCTGGCCGTGGACGTGATGAGGCCCCGGAGGTCGGATCCTGCGCTGGCTGTCCTCACACAGGAGGGCATGACTGTAGGGGAGGTGGAGGTACGCGCACACACACACACACACACACACACACACACACACACATCGTAGATCTTAACAGTCCTAACAACGCAGCGCAGGAGGAGAGTACATGTGTTTGCAATAAAGTGAAACATGTGCGGATTTAAATGCGGATAAATACACCTGCAGAAAAATGAGGGGCGCCACAGGCCACGTTGTAAACTAAAAGTGTTCGTATATAAACTCTCGGAGTGAATCCAGAGGGCGCAGCTTTGTCACTGGAACTTTATACAGATTGTTCTCAACATTTATTACAGTAACTGCAACTGACAAAACAAAATAAAACACATCGAAAGACTCTCAGGCTCCTTCGGTTGGGTTTATTGTAGTTGTTGTATTGTATCTAGACTTGTCACGATACCAGAATTTCAATAGTCGATACCAATACCAGTGAATTTCCATGACTGGATTCTTGATAATCGTTCGATACCATGATTAAATTTTTGTATTTGAGCTCCACTGAGCTTCAATAAGATCTCAAACTGCACAGAATTTAAATTGCAGGCAGCAACATGATATAAGAACAGAGTTAAAATGGTAAATATGGCTCAACACAAACAGAAACTGCTTTTACAGATGCGAAAATGATCCAAGTTTCATTTTTCAGCTTGGTACCAAAGCAGCGGTTCTCATGACAATCCTAATTGTACTGTATATGTATTGTTGTATAAATTGTGTGTGTTTGTGTCCAGGCGCTGGTGGAGACCACACACTACAGCGGCTTCCCCGTGGTCGTCTCCCAGGAGTCCCAGAGGCTCGTCGGCTTCGTGCTGAGAAGAGACCTGCTCATATCAATAGGTCAGAACTCCTCCTTACATGGAGACATAGAGCCCGTCCACACAGATACAAGTTTCAGTGGATCCGCATACGTTTTTTAATTGTTTCTGCGTTTTGTCCAAACGGAAACAACGTTTTGGGGGGCGAAAAAACGTTACGTTATCTCATAGCGTGGTGAATGTGCAGGTCATAACTTGTCCACCAGAGCGTTTTGGAGTTGTTGGATTGTGTATTTGATGAGTTTGATGAGGGAAACCCAAGAAATCCCATTAGCCTCCGTAGCGTAGCTCTGAGCAGCTCACGGCTCTGCTCCACCATTCTAAAAATAGCTTGCACCGACAATTAAAGGTAACAAACCTACTGCTATGACTATAGGGATTATGACAATGGGCCAACTTGCCAAAATGTTGAACTATCCCTTTAAATCATCATCGATCGTCATATTTGCACTGACATGACTCCCAGTCAACATTTAATCAACTTTATGCAGTGTATTTCTCGACATTGTGACGCAATTAATTGTTATTTCATGACATTATCACGTAATTAACGGCCTGTAAATTAAAGGGTTACCAAAGATCGTTTGTAATGTCATTTAATCGCTAACGTGTCTCCCGCCCTCTTCTCTCAGACAACGCCCGCAAACGCCAAGAGGGCGTGGTCAGCGCCTCCCAGGTGGTCTTCACCGAGCACACTCCGGCCCAGGCCGCCGACGCCCCGCCCCCTCTGCGCCTCAGAGGGATCATGGACCTGAGCCCGTTCACGGTCACCGACCACACGCCCATGGACATCACCGTGGATATCTTCAGGAAACTGGGGCTACGCCAGTGTCTGGTCACGCACAACGGGTGAGATCAACGTCTCTAAAACCTTCTTCTTTATTTACTTACTTACTTACTACCCTATGAGAACCTCCGTGTGGTCGACGACATAAATCTGACCGCGCTCTCTCACTCCCGCGAACGTTTTAAAGTGAGACGTCTGCAGGAAACGGAGTGACAGGTGAATGCGTGGGAGAGCCGCTGGTCATGCATTAAAGGAAAAGCAAAAGGGAGGCGGAGGAGTTGAGGAGGAAGACATGGACGGTTAATGGAGGGAGGGAGAGTGTGAGAAGTCTCCTGAGGACATTTTTTTTCTTTTTTTGTCTTTAGAGACGTGCTATCCGTCTAACATCGCTGGGTTCATCCGTCTGTTTACGTAACGGGGCTTTGGGGGATTTCACAGATCGGTCTCAGTGATGGAAGACGTCCTGTCGTCCTGGTGGAGACGTTACAGCAGAGTTTGCATTGATGTTCAGCAGCTAAGGAGTGATTATCTAGTTTTATATACACTATATTTGAATTTCTGAAGAATAAATGGATAAAAAATTTTAATTATTTAGCAAAAAAGAGCTCAGAGAGGTGCTGTTGACTCTGCTGAAGCTGCTGCAGCTCCGTCGCAATAAAAACAGGGAATAAACTCTTGAAAATATTTACCAAAACTTTCTTTTTTCCCCCTTCTTTTTGTTTGAAATTGTCTCCGTCCGCGAGGAAACCACCTCCTGGCTCCACCAAGGCCAAACAACTTCGCACTCGCTCCAGCTGTCTGTCAGACTTTATCCTTGTCTCCGCAAGGACAAACGGACATCGCCGACGTGGAGAATTAGACTCAGACAGAGCAGAACAAAAGATAAACCCACTGAGAGTTATCCTAATCAGGGTTTCATTCATTTTTTTCCCCCTGCTGTGTGTTACACAAACACACACACACACACACACACACACTTGCACACACACATGGGGCGTCGGTTGTTTAGATGGAGGCTCTGACATGTTGAAACACGCAGCTTTTAGGGATTTGGAAGTGGAATTATGTATATTATCATTGGTGTACAGAAACAGTGTAAGTTCACACCGCTGTCAAACACAAGCTCACACACACACAACTTGTGGTTTCTCTTTGCTACTTTCTCTCTCTCATATACACACACAGTATAAATACATATACATATAGTATATGTATAGTGTATATATATAAAACATTCATTTTTCAGCAGGAAGTCTGTTGTTCTAACAAGTTATTTCAGATCCGTCTAATCCAAGTCGACTAAAAATAAAAATAAAAACCTGAAATATTAGACGTTTTACTCCCAGGCGGCCTCAGGCTTAAGACCAGTGTTTCCACGGTAACAATCACTGAAACCTGTGAGATCGGCGAAATGAAAGAACACCTTTCAATATGAGTTGGCACGACGAAAATGAGAAATTGATTTTGGAGCCGGTCGAGGTTATGGAGGGAGAACTGAAACGAAACGGCTCCAGATCTTATTTTTCTTTCTTTTTTTTATTGTTTTTACTCCAGACAAACATTTTTTACAGACGTAAACAGAGCTGAGTGTTTTGGAGACAGTTCCTCAGACGGCTCATCCATCGCTTTGTGAAACTGATGAATTCAAACCTCCACCTGCAGTCAGACTATTTGTTATATTGAGTTTTTGACTCAGTGAAAGCAGCTGCTGCTCTGCTGGTTCTGGTCTCACATCTGCACCGAATAAATGAAAAGAGGAAAAAACAGAAATCAAATCAAAGAGGGAGGTACTGTCAACAGGTTGAATCAGAATAGATAGAGAACGGGCTCTATGCACGGCTCCACTACTTCCTTTGGTTCCTGTCTTACATTATTGAACCAACTGATTAATCCAGGTGTGTCTGACCACTGTGACGACTCAGACACACCTGGATTTATCAGTTTGTCCAATGATTAAAGCAGAAGTAAGCGATCCGGTCGTTTAGGCTAACTTCTTGTCAGCCGATGGAGTTAGCAGTTCCCGCCCTCGTCCCTACGTCACCACATTCACGCGCATGCGTTCTCTCTCCTCATTGGATAAAAGTTGTAGGATACAAGGAAAGTTTTCTCCTTGGCTCAGAGCAGAGCAGAGTGACTGACAGACCCGTGTTTCGGACCAAACACTCTATGTAAGTGATTGCTGTCGGAAGATATAACTATTTAAGACTTATATTAACACAAATATTCCGCTTACTTCTGCTTTAAGACGGATCCAGTATCAGTGGCTGATGAATCGTGAGCAACGTGACGCATAATTAGTGTGCCTGTATTATCCAATACAAAAAAAAACAACCCACTTTCATCCCGGATTTACTCGAAAATAGAATTTAGCACAAAGTTTGGGCTCCATCGTCTGATAGATGAGTTATTACACTAATGTTACGACCCACAGTGGGCTCAAATTCAATTTTATTTTCTGAACACCTTTTAGAAAAGAAAATTTACAACACAGTTTCTACACAAACCTGTAAACCAATCAGATCTTCAATCGATCGCTTGTGTGCGTGTGTGTGTGTGTGGAGGCGGTTGTTGGATCTGCGGTAATTCAAACCAAATCTCAGAGTTAAAGTTAAAAGGAAATGACAAAATCAGCCGCTTTCCTCTAAACCCTGACGGACGCTCTCATCCGTGCGTCTCTCCAGCTCTCCATCCACCAGAACAAATGAGCGGTTGGCGTTTTCCTCGCTGCCTTGCCTATGGGCGCTAGTGGCGGCGTGCGCAGCTGCTGAAAGGCAGCACACAGCCACTTCTCGCAACGATTCCCACATATTTGCTTCAGATGGGCAGGCAGCCCCATCTGCCAGTAATAGAGCCAGAGTGGATCCACGTGTGACATGAAAATGGAAAATACTTTTTGAAGAATCACTGTTTTTTATTTTGTTGTTTTCAGAGGGTAAATACGAACAAGGAGCGAGCGAAAGAGGAAGAAGGGATTGAAAGTGTCAGCTCTTCTTGTTAAGGCTGAATGTGTGTCTTTTAAAGCCGGTGAATCAGTCACTGTCTGGGAATGATGATAGTTGACACATAGTAAAAAAAGCCGAGACCTTGAGGCTACGACGTGTGACTGCCGCGCTCGTCTCACAACATGGATACTGTTAATTTCATTGCCCTGACTTGCAACAAAAAGGTATTTTCCCAGACGGTCTGGTTGGTCGGTACTTTGTTTTAGTCATTGTGTTTGTTCTGGGAGCTTGAAAACCCTCTTTGTCTGTTGTTTAAATTGAATTACAGTTTATACAATTACAGTTCATGCTTAAACAGGCGGGTTACAGGAGCCGCAGTCAGAAAACAATGACAGATCGTACAAACATCCTCCCAGTCTTCACAGTTTGTTTGTTGTTCTTCAGTTTCGTATCTTCACCCTCCGACCTTTTTGATGATTCTCCTTCACACTTGTCAAAGTCTCTCTTTTTATTCCAGACTCACATGTCAGATAATGTGAATCATCCACATTCCTCTCTGTCTCACCAACCTTTGGGTATCTTGTTCTGACACTGTCCATCTTCAGGAGAGACTTTAGACGTTTGTCTTTGTTGAGGAAGAGGCCGGTGATGCTCTACATGTTGTTATTGCTC
This sequence comes from Trachurus japonicus, assembly GCF_045865225.1. Classification (NCBI taxonomy): domain Eukaryota; kingdom Metazoa; phylum Chordata; class Actinopteri; order Carangiformes; family Carangidae; genus Trachurus; species Trachurus japonicus. The sequence continues at coordinate 15,630,329 of NC_140924.1, forward strand.
AGAAAAATCCAATGAAACAACTTTGAATTTAGCCCAATTATAACTTCCCCTGTAGCTCTGCCTCTCTGTTTTGCCCATTAACGTCAGGGGAAGTTCTCAATTTGACGATTAATTGCCATACAAATAATTGCGCTTAACGTTATAATTGTCTTTTTCTGCTTGTCAAACCTTAGCAGCATTTCTTTAAAGAGGAACTATGCTACATTTTTACCTTAATTAAACAGCTTCGGAGTAATTGTGATGGTTAAATAAATGAATGGAGCCTCTCTGCCATCGGACCCGATGTCCCTGCTCTCGTCTCTGCGACACAGCGACACAAATGCGGCCTGTAACCTTTAATCTCTTTTTTATGACAGATAAAACTACACAAATATACACGTCGTAATGCGTATATGATATATAACGTTATTCACAGCTCCATGGATTGATTTCTCGCCGGCTTCGTTGAAAAACGAATACACATGGCCACGAGGAGGGTTGGCAAAACAGAGGAAATGCAACCAGACCGTTGTTGATGATTTGTACGACATTCCCAGATTTTTACATATTTCACTTCTAAATGTCAGTAACTAAAGTCCAGCAGCAGAGAATGAGCTGAACCACTGGTCTGGTATCAATGCATGATGATGATGATGATATAATGATATATTAGGGACTGTAGTAGTGGTATCTCATTTTTGTCGGGGTATAAATAAGAAATGGGATGAAGCTCCAGCTCTCTCTGACTTCTCTACTCTGTGTTTCTTAGTCTGAAACTCAGAGGCCGTAAATCTTTTAAATAACAGCTCACAAATACACGCACACTCACTTTTCTTTTATAAATCAGCTGGAAACGAGTTCTTTAAAAACCCCTCACACTGGCAGGAAAGTGAATGGTACATTTAACAGGGGCTGTATTTTTTTTTTTTTGTTTCTGTGGTGGACTGTGATTTTGTTTCTACTGCGCCCTTTAAATTCTTCTTTTACAGCTCCTAACGTCTCGCTGCTGTTGCTGAGTTACGGCCTCTGTGGCCACATGTGATAAAAGGATAATGGCCAACGGTACGACGTCGTGCTGAGGGTTAAGCGTCGGAGGCAGCAGCTCCTTCAGCTCCTTCAGCTCCCATCTTCCTGTGTGGAAATACGAACACTTCCTTTTTCTGTCCCCACATCATCTTCTTCTTCTTTTTCTTCTTCTTATTCATTCTTCTTATTTGTCTTTTTATTCATTATTCTTTTTATTCATTATTCTTCTTCTTTCCAGTGTTTCTGGGGATCTGCCCCAGCGTCCGACCGCGTTGAAGCGTCGGCTGCCAGCGCCGTCACTGTGGTCAAATTAGAATCAAATGTTTTCGCGGGAGTGTTGCGAAATTAACGACTTAAACCAGTTTCCACCTCCCGCGAGCAAACAGATCTGACTTTATTCGAGCTGACATAGTTTTTGCTTTCGAACATGAAGGTATTTAGCGGCGGCTGTTCAGTAAATTGCGTGTTTCTCCTCCTCCTCCTCCTCCTCCTCCTCCTCCTTCTCGCCCTCTTGACTCGTGTGTTTTTATCTCCCTGCGCTCTCCTGCTGCGAGCCGGCTTCCCTGCGGGACTGTAATGTAATGTAATGTAACTGAACGCAGCCAAAGTGTCGGAGCGGAGGCCAGACCTCGGCCCCCATCGTGTGTGTGTGTGTCTGTGTGTGTTTCTGCTTCGTGTCACTCCTTTGACTTTTCCATGACGACGCAAACAAAGTATGATATGAAGTAATGTTCTCCCCCCTCCTCACTTTTATTCTCTCTCTCTCTCTCTCTGTGTGTGTGTGTCGCCAGGAGGCTGCTGGGAATCATCACCAAGAAGGACATACTCAAACACATGGCACAGATCGCCAACAGAGACCCCGACTCCATCCTGTTCAACTGAACGCCCTCGTGCTCCCTCCTTCCCTCCGTCCTTCCTCTTTCCTCCTCCTCATCGTCCCTCCATGGGTGGCAGCAGGACTACACCAGCTCGTACGGTGGGGAAACGTAAACAAACGCACCTTTACCTCCTCAACTTTTTTGATAGAGCGGTTCAGAGGAAGCCAAGTAAGTCCAGCTCCATTTGCACAGGTGGCGAGAGAACTTTTTTTGTTTTTTTAACTAATTTTTTGGAGGCGTTTCTTTGGCTCTCCATGAAAACTCAGCGCTCAGAAACAATGACTCATCCATACTGACACCATCCCTTTTTTCACGTTCGATACACATGAGGAATAAGTCGATGGATTATTTCACGTCCGCTGCTTTTTTTGTGTGTGTGGAGACGGAGAGAAGTTCAAAGACGCAAAAAATCATCTCCTTCCTCCGTCTACGTCTCATCTCTCTGCTACACCTGAGAGAGAGGGAGAGAGGGATGGGGGTGGAGGAGGTGGGAACAGATAATCCTCTGTTATATACGCTGACAAGAGGAAAGGGAGCGAGGGAGGAGGAGGAGGGGGAGGAGGAGAAAACGTCAGTGGGGGAAGATAAAGAGCGGGTTGGGGAGCTCGGTGCCTGCCCTGCGGCCGTCACAGCGAGTCCAGGCAGAGCGCTCTGATGGATGCTCGGACACCTCCGCCTCTCTTTCCCTCCCTCCTCCTTCCCTCTTTCCCTCTGCGAGCTTTTCTCTTACCCCCGGGGGCTGAAGGATACAGGAGTGTGAGAAGAAGACACACACAGACTTACACTCCATAAAGACGTGGTGACAGCCTGGGAAGAGTCCGCTAATGTCTTTCTCTCTCTTCTTTTTTTTTTTTTTTTTTTTTCCATCATGGACGCTCGACATCAGTGTGTTTACGCCACGAGACTCCAGCCTGAGAACTATGCAGTGTTGTCTTGTCATACAGACTGGCAAAAAAAATGACAATCACACACTCATAGACGGTTCACACACACACACACACATTTACGTACATAGACAATGCTGCAAAACAAAAACAAAACAAAAAGAAGGAGAAGGAGAAGAAGAAGAACCGTGTCATGCCTTATGGACGTTTATTCTCCGGGCTGAGCTGTGGAAGGGCTACGAAACACACACAGAGAGAATCATGACACATGAATTAATTTATGTAAATGTAAAATTGTTTGTCCCACTAAATTATTTCACTGACTTACATGTGGCTGTGGCGTCTTTTTGTTTTTCCTGTTTGGAAAACATCTGGTTTCATGAAGTTCTTAATCTCTTATTTCATATTTTAGTTCAGCTGATTGGGTCTTTTTTTGTTTTTTGTTTTCTAATATTCAAAAGGTTAAGTGTAAATGGATCCAAACGGATCCAAACTTCTGCTGAAACGTGGTTAGTTGATCGGCGTTTTTGCTTCTATTGATCAATAATCTAACAAATCAGAACACTTGCTGGATTTAGTTTCTCACATTATCTCTGTTTTCTGTCTTAAAACCTAACTTTTTTATGGATTTTGAACTCCTAAAACGATTTTCTGACGCTCGAGAGACAAAATGTCAAGCAGTTAACCCCGGCGGGAAAAAGACAAAGCACATAATCGATCGTGAAAATTGACGAGCTGCAGGCCTAATTTGATCTCAAACAAACATCTGGAGAGCAAAACTCTTCCACTTCTCACATGTGTTAAAAACATGCAGGATCAAGGAGATAAAACGCCGTAATGATGTGATTCCAAGTTAATCAGAGACAGCTACAAAACGAGGGAGGGGCTCGGCCGTTTGCTCGTGGACACTTTGGCAGCTCCGGCTCACGCTGCCAACCCAGAGAGGGAAAACAGAGGTTTTATCACAATACAGATCAGAATAATATTATTCTGCACTATTTTTAACACGGCGGGTCAGCGTGTCTGGGCCTCATCTGCCACCAGGGGGGCAGTTACTTTTGTTTTTTTCCACTCAGGACTCATAAACTCTCACCTCGTCTCTGAAAAGCTTTATTTTTTCCTACTGGACTTGTTTTCTTTCTTTTCTTTTTTGTTTTGACTCTGTCGCACCTGAGAGCTGGAAAAACATAACATGACCCAACTTATTAATTTGGAGAAGTGATACGTGGTCAGCGAGGGGCGAGGAAAGTGTCGTGGGAACGGGCACCTGTAGAGTGTGTGTGTGTGTGTGTGTGTGTGTGTGTGTGTGGTAACTTGACAGTGTCTCAGCCTCTTTCATAGTGTTGTAGTCAAGACAACATAACCCAAGACCAAACCAATGCGAGACCATAACTGCATTCAGTACCAGTCCTCATAATAATCATGTGGCTTGATATTTACATTATTCTTTAAAAGAAAAGATAATTTTACATCAAATCTAGACCATAATGTAAAGAAAAGTTTTGATTGAACAGAATAACACAGCACAGAACCTGCTGAAGTCTCCTTCCACTGTTTTTCGGATGGTTACACAAGGAGTAGACTTAAGTGAACAATTTTAAATTATTTTAAAGGGATAATTCAACATTTTGGCAAATTGGCTCATTGCCATAATCCCTATAGTCTTCCCTATAGGTTCGTTACCTTTAATTGACGGTGCAAGCTATTTTTAGAACGGCGGAGCAGAGCCGCGAGCTGCTCAGAGCTACGCTACGGAGGAACTTGTCCTCAAGAGCGTTTTGGAGTTGTTGGATTTGATAAGTTTGATGAGGGAAACCAAGAAATCCCATGAGCCTCCGTAGCGTAGCTCTGAGCAGCTCGCGGCTCTGCTCCGCCGTTCTAAAAATTAAAAGGTAACGAACCTTCTTCTATGACTAGAGACATTTGCGGTTAAAAAGAAGATATCACTGCAGCTGTGGTCTTGACTGAGTCGAGTCCAGCTCGACTGAGACATGTGGTCTTGAGACCGGTCTCGAGTGCTACAACATTACTCTTTCAACAAAAACAGTTTTGCGTTTTACCATCTTGTTATTTACTGTTTTTATTCACTCTGACTGCTCAAAGTGTGTTAAAATCCCACTGTACTTAAACTGCACTCAAAGCTCGTGTCCAACTGGTGAAAGTAATGGAGGATTTAGTGGCTTAAAGAGCCCGATGTGTCCCTCCGGAGACCAACGGATGCAAGAGCTGCGAGCCGAGTGTTTTAAAGTTCACACAAGAGGAGCACAATTTTCTTTTTGTGTCCTGCCTTTTTTTTTTTTTTTTGTTTGCAGCATAAACTATTGATTCTGATCAAAGATTTACGAGTCCCTGTCCAGCTGGCGAACCATCACCAGGACTCTCCGGCACTTCAAAGAGGCCCCGATTAATCCGATTTGACCGCGTAAAATCAAATTAAACGTCATCAGCGTCCTCTCTCGGTCGTGTCCTGCTTCACTCTTTTTTTTTGCTTTTGCTTTTTTTACACACTGCACGCCAGCATTTTGTCATGTCTTTATCGATGCATCTGTTTCCAGTTGACAGCCGTTGCGAGACAAACCCACTGTATGAATTAGTTTCAGCTCTCGTCGTGATTTATTATGTGAAGTCGCTGCCAGAGAAGTGATCCCTTCAAAGTTTTGCCTTCATTCGTTGCAGATAATTGGCCCCGATAGTCACCGATGATTAGATTCAGTTTGCTCCCAAGCAGCGTAAACAAACGGCACCACATACAGGTAATTTCTCAATAAAACCACTCATTGAATTACCAAGTGAATATGATTTGATTTAGTGGTTTTAAACTCAGATCCATCAATCTCTTCGCTCCACTAAACTCAAAGAGTGAATCATGGTTTTTATGTTGCCCATTGTCAGCCTGGGCTCGGCCCCCGAAGCCTCCTGCAGAGATAAGTGGGTGGAGACAGAAGATGGATTGATGATCGTAAGGCGTCCGCTTGAAATGAGGCGCATGGAAAACTCTTGATTTTCTTTTTCGACTTTGCTGCCATATTCTGGAGCTTTTGACCAGATCACATGGTCGTCACCTGCAGGTGAAGATGATATTTCACACAGGAGAGGGAAGCTGAAGAACTGAAGAAGCCAGGAAGCAGGGGAGGGATGTCTCAATCCGATCCAACATTTATTTTATTCTCCTCTAGTTTGAAAGTGAATCGCTCTGTTTTTGTAAACATAATCTGTATCAGGAGGTGACGGCTGAGCGATGATTATGGTTGGGGCGCTCAGCAGGAAACCATTAGGAAGCTTTTTTCAATAATCAGCTCATTTCTCTTTCAAGTTTGTAAGTATTTTCCCTGCAAACAACAAAAAAAAGTCACAAATTCTAAGATGACGGGTCCATGAATGTGAACATTTGCTGCTTTTGTCTGTTTTCTATCACTACAAATAAAATAAAAAATTAAATATATTTGGTTTTATTGGACCAGATAAGCCATTTAAAAGACATTTTTTTTAAACTTTCAGTATTTGTCAGTATCGATTGTTGATGAACGTGATCATCCGATACACTACGGACAGCTTAATTTTGTTTGTTTGGTTGAATATAGTGTTTATTGGATTTTTCCATATTGAAGACAAGTATTTGAGTAACACATTGTGAACATATTTTTCAACCCAAGCCCCCCTCTCGCTCCCTCTGCCCCATTTCCCATTACTGGTATATTTATCTATAGAAATATAATTAAATACAAATTAAAGTACATAACATAAAATAGGCAGATAAATACATAATAGAATAACACAAATGAAGAAAAATACATAGATCCCTATTGCATTTTGCACATCCTTACATCGCAGACCCTCGGGGGTTGTTTGGTGGGGGGTCGGGGGTTATGATGTCATCTCGAGGCCGCTCTTGACTCACCGTCTCCGTCGGCGCGTCACGGCTCGTTCCTCGGCCACATGATCTCTGTGAGAGTGAAGACGAGAGAGGAAGAAGAGCGTCTTCATGGGTGTGTGGGTGTTTTGCATATGGGTCCAGTTTTTTGGGGGTTTTTTTTGCATGTGGGTGGCTGACTGACATCCCTGTGTCACTGAATTAACTTTTCGGTGTGTGTGGCTGGACTTGATTAAGTGTGTGTGTTGGGGAATGTGAGTGCATTGTTGCTGCTTCGTAATGACTCAGTGTATTCCTGAGCTCAGTTCCTGTGGCTGAGTCTCTTCACATGAGGCTCGAGTTACCGACCTGCTCGTGGCTTCTGCATTCTCACACTTCAAATACCAACACACACACACACGAGTTGTATTTTCACACAGTGCACTTGTCTTCCTCTTTGCAACTTGTTTGACTTTAATGTTTATCTCTCTGGTGCTGCTTTGTTTTTGTTTTGTTTTGTTTTTTGTCCCTCTTGGTCTTCCCTACTTCACCTCAGTTGCTTCTTTCTCGTATCACCGCTGCTGTTCCCAGGCCTGCCATTGTCTCGGTGCACATTACAAAGCAGCAGAAACATTTCGATGTGGTAATAGGCCGACTCGAGGTGTCGTCCTACACCCTCAAGTGTCAAATCTCATTTCTGCGGTGCTTTTCTGAGTGAGTGTGTGTGTGGGTGGGTGTGTGTGTTTAAAAGAAAGCACAAAAAAGAGAAGCATGCAAAGAGATGACGTGTGTGTGTGTGCATTTCTCCCGAGGGCTTGACCAAGCGAGCAAATATTTAGCAGCAAGCACTGCCTTTTTGTGTGTGTGTGTGTGTTTGTGTCAAGCAATGCAATCCTATCTGTTCTGCAGTGTTGCCTCTCTGCCCTGTTGGCCTCACCTGAGGTTATAAGGTGGAGGTTCCCACAGCTTCAGTCGCAGCCGCTCGTCTCCGCCGCTGCTCATGTAACACAGAGCGCTCTCACCAAACATCCACCACCAGTCATAAAGTTTCTTAAACTGCTGTGTTCAAGATAATTTAGCCATTAACAAAAAAGTCGTCTGATCAGGTCGTTTCATTAATCATTGCAGGGACAACCGGCTTCTGGCTTATGTTAGTAGAGCTGTGGGTTGCAACCAGAGTTACAATGCATAGATATTTTTTAACAGCAAATGCAACATGAAGGAACTTAAATTAAACCAGATAAAGTTTTCTGTTAAAGACATAGTTCAACATTTTGGCAAATTGGCCCATTGCCATAATCCCTTTAGTTTTAGGAGTAGGTTCGTTACCTTTAATTGTGGGTGCAAGCTATTTTTAGATTATTTATTAATGCAAAACTGCTGATGCGCATTCTCAGTGAATGTGCAGGTCACAACTTTCCCATGAGAGAGTTTTTGAGTTGTGGCATTGTGTATTTGATGAGTTTGATGAGGGAAACCAAGAAATCCCATGAGCCTCCGTAGCGTAGCTCTGACCAGCTCGCGGCTCTGCTCCGCCGTTCTAAAAATAGCTTGCACCGACAATTAAAGGTAACAAACCTACTGCTAAAACTATAGGGAATATGGCAATGGGCCAATTTGCCAAAATGTTGAACTGTCCCTTTAACAACATGAGGAAATCTTTTGGTTTGTGTATAAATGTCACCTCTGAACATAATAATAAAGTCACCATGACAACTGGATAATGTTATTTCAAAGAAACAAGGTTAATACTATTGATCCAACACATAGTTATTCGTATCACCATAATAAGTTTGATGATATTTAGCCTTGTTTAAAAGGAAAAATCAGTTCAATTCAGACGACAGTAATGTTTTTTGGCCACTTGGGGGCAGTGCACCAAGTCGTCAACAGGACATTACCATGTCAACACCTTGTAAAGTTGTTAGCAAGTGGTTAGCTACTTTCCCATCCAATAAACATGGAGCAACAATATCCATCAACAATGTGATTTTTTACCCGACAAATGTTCACAACGTTCCCCAAATAAATTCTCGTTCCATCTTCCACATTGTCGGCAGAAATTTGATTCACTTAAATAATTGGTTATTTGAGCTCTCTAACATTTCTCGACAAGCCAAGGTGATCCAACAAGAAAAACTGGAACTTCCACATTTAAAAACAAAGTGTCTTAACAAATCAATCTCTTCCCTTGGCCACATCTAACTAGTAATCAAATAGTTTGAACCCTCCCTGAACCCAGCATTTTAAGAGGAAGGTCGGGAGACAAGGAGTAGTGGTATCTGAAACTTCTCGAGGAACTTTTAGAAGATATAAAACACTGGTCTGAACTTGTTGTAGAGGTGAACAGCGTGATTGAATCCAGAGAGGTAGGAAATGGAAAGAAAACGTCTACAAGGCCAACGTACACTCTGGGAGTAATCTAACGTATATCAGTCCCACATGAATTTAAAATCTCTGTGGTGGTTTTGGGTCGACCCCAGAAATATATGGTACTGGGCTCCGGAGTGCCAGATGCTGAGATCAGACCACCCCTCTGCGACGATGACTATCAGTGGCCCCCCCACCCGCCCCTCCTCTACACCACACACCAGAAAAATATAAAATAAAATGGATCTGTGGTTGTAATCAGATTGTTCTCCGTCCAGCTCGTTGTTCCACTGTCAAAGGAGTCGGTCGTAGTTTTTAACTCTCTGGACGTTTGAAACTTTTTCTTGAGGTCACCAAGTGTGACGGAGCCAATTTATGTCCCCGAGCTCCAATATAATACTCTCAAAACCAGGACTTACTGTAACTTTGTGGAGCGCTTGCCAGACGTTTAACACACTCAACCACATCCATTCTTTCCCTGACGCTTTCATCTCAGCCTCTCATGGTCCTTAAATGTTGACTTGTTTTTCCAGCAGCAGCCGATCCAAGTTAAAAAAGTTGGCTTTTAAGAAAATGCTACCCAGTCGTGTTTATGTTTTTTATATTTCATTGTACATTCAGTTTAGTATCACAGTTGTTTAATGCCAGTCTTTTATACATGTGTCACATTTCAGTATTTTCCCTCTGACTGATAGTCGGCCCCTAAGAGCTGCAACAAAATAACTTCGTCATCATTCGTCATCAGGAGTGATACTGATGTGATTCAACTGATGGTTGCTTTGTCTGGAACTGGTAACGCCAATACTATTTTATGGCATAGAATTAAATGCTTCAACATGTGCATTAGTCAAACCTCAGGTCAGTCTGATTGAACCCAACGAAGCCAGGTGAGGTCAACCAACGCCTTCTGTTCTTGTTTTAAGGACTTTATATGGAGATAGAGACAGTGAGCGATTGATATAGGAAAGTTGGGGAGAGGGAGGTTGGATTCAAACCCAGTATGCTGTGGTAAGGACTGAAGTGATACAATATATATATTTTAAAAACAATTTTTAAGCACTTTAGGGAGGTCCTAAGGAGGTATGATGTGTTTGATTTGATCCTTGTCAGTAGTTGGAAAGTACATTCACTCGACTAAACACAACACAAATACAAACAATTCAGTTTCACTATCACTTTACATAAATATTGCTATGTTAACACCTCAACTCCACTTTAGTTCAGACTCAGACTACTTTATTGTCCATTGAACCTAAATAAATTGGAAAATTGTATTTGGCACTGGCATGGGTTACCAAACATACACTACACATCATACAAACATTACGTAAAGAAATTCAGTGCATCATGGTCATCATAAAAAATATTAGGTGCTCTTAAATGAGCATAAGTGCTATAAGCAGAGCAAGTTATATAAATGTATTTAGTTCTAGCTTCAACCTTTGTACTCTTAAAAAGTTAAAACATTTCAGGTGTGTGTATGTGTTCACAGGAAGTCATAATAAAAACAATAAAGTTGTGGAATGGAGCAGAGATTATATAGTATTTTACTACCTTGAACTGTTAAAAAGAACAGTACAATCGTACACAGACATACCGTACATACACATAAATTACTGAACATTTCCTAACATTTATTTTTATTTCACTGTAATAATGATAAACTACATAAAATATTATGAAAATTGTATTAATAATGTAGCTTTGGATATTGAGCCCCACTTTTTGTCTCCTGTTCAGTTTGTTCTGTTTCCCTCCTGTGATTACCTCGTGGGTCTCACCTGTGTTTGATTGCACCACCTGTGTCTTGTCCCGTCATTAGGTATTTAGTGTTTCAGTCTGTGTTTCTCTTTGCCCTTTGTTGGATCGTCTGCGTTCGAGCTCGATGTGACCTCAGTGTTCCTGCGTGCTCTTTGTGTCGCTGTCTTTAGTTTTTTTCCATTAATAAAATAAACCGTTTTAATTTCTATGGCACCATTTGGGTCCAGTCACTCCAAATCCTGACAACTATATTATGTATGTATGTATTATGTTTATATCAATCCATCAACGACAGTGTTTATTCTTTTTCCTATTATCGTACATTCTTTCACAACTATGGTATTTTATTTCACATTTTGTTTTTATTGAATTTTTCTAGTGCAGTATTTCTTGACTGTGGCGCAGCTACTGAATACAAGACCAAGAGGACTAACCTGTGCTGTAAGTAAATCATGTTTCTGTACTTTCAGTTTTTCTTTTAAATATTTAAAAACAGAGCTGGCAGGTTTACAAGAAATATAACCAAATGCCACAGCTGAACTCTGTTACATAATAAAAATCAAAAGTTCTTGCTGAGCGTTTGGCCTTGATGATGTGATATGAAGGAGATGTGATACCATCTTGACCAAATATAATGTACATTTTTACAGAACACAGAAACATCTGTGCAGTGTTTGGACTGTTGGAAAGATGTTGATATATTTTTATATTCAACACCTGTATTAACTTTGCGCATAGTGTACCATAAATATTCCATATTCCAGTTTTCATTCACTTTCATGTTACAATATTTTCACTTCATGAGCTGAAACAACACGGTTCGGCATGAGCTTTAAAAGTGCATCTGTATTCATTCAAAGATCCACGTAAAGACCCTGCATACCTCCAATGTTAGGTCAGTTATTCTGCATGATTAGATCTCTCTTTGGGTTGGATTTGGCCAGAGCTTAACCGGGCATTATGTGAGGTGAGCACTGAGCAGGCATGATGTCCTTACAGGAATCATTATTAATATAAATGATTCGTCTCACTCGATGTGCAGCCAAATCTAACAGGGGAGTTCAGGAAATCTCTGTTATGTCCTGTTTACAGGAGGTTTAACCGGCTGCAGTGATTAAAAGCACCTGTGTGGGTTTATCAGGTGTGTGCAGGATGGTTTTAAGTGTAATATTTACATTTTTTAAGTGTCATTTTCCTATACAGTATTGCATGCAGAAATGGCTTGTTTATTAATGAGACTTTTTAAAGGAGCTATTGTATTTTATTTTATGTTTTCCTGTTGCTACTTAGCCGCCAGTCCCATCATTGTGTTACACCCTTTGAACAGCGCTGCTTCTTCAGGGCAGACTGGTCGCCACAGTGACTCGGTATCGGAAAATGACAAGACAGACCAGGGCTAGCTCCTAACTAGCATGCTAACTTCGTTGCGTTCATCTATGTAGACGGCTCTTGGCGAGTAAACGGATGAAGTTTGATGCTCAACTTTAATGTTTACTTTATTCTAGTCTGATAGCGGCTAATGCTAACATTAGCTATGTAGCTTTTTTAAGTATAACAACTAGTATCTGGCTAGACAAGGACCTTAATTTTAAACGTCACATCTACTTGTCAAAAAAGCTCAGATTCATAGTGAGTTTTTTTAATACAGATTTAAAATGTGCTTTTCTATTGTTGCCCGCAAGCGTCTCGTTACTAGTCTGTTTTTATCACTTGACTATGGCGACACTATCTATAGGATTGCCTACTCGACCACCCTAGCCAAACTTGATGCTGTACTGTAGGTTCCCCATTGATATTTCCCTGCTCACTCCTCTACTGTATCGCATATGGTTGTATCTTTAGTCTAAACACTGTTTAACTGTGTTGAGTTTACTCAGGCTTTCGGTTACAAAAACAACCAATGGACTTAATTCATAACAGAATTGGGCACGCCTGTCACTCATATAATGCGCTGCGCCACTGTGACCAATCCCCTCGACTACTGTGGCGCTGCGCTGCCCTCGCCACGTTCTCCACATCCATCAAATATTTTAACACACCCCGTATTCATACTTAAAATAACCACCGGTTGAAGCACGGACAAAAATTTTAATTATACTTGATTTGTTCCAATGCGGGCTGAAAGTCTACAGTGCATTGCATATTTTTCATATTTTTGACTCAGGTTTTTTTTCCTCCAAACTTTCCGTAACGTAGCCCAGATTGCTATCGCAGTGTTATAACCTCGAGTTGAGTTTATTTTCATACCTGACACCACGCTGCAGAAAATTTACATGTGCCCCACATATTGATCCCATTCCCAGCCTGGACGTTATTGGGCCTTTCCTAAAACACCCTGCAGATGTGGTGTGGTTTTTAGTAACCTGGAGTCCAGTTGATATTTAGTAGTGGTTTATTGTACTTGTCGTTGATTTATTGAGGCTGTGTGGCTGGTTAACTGCAGCCCGGCGCAGCTATATCTCAAATCCAAGCCTCAGACACCTGAACAAAAGTCTCCATTGCGTTCATCCAACTCATCTGATGTCTGATTTTTTTTTAGAAAATTCCCTCACAGCTTCTCCCTTTCATCAGACAGGTGAGGTGATTTAAAGTCTCAGTAGAAACGGAGCGGGTGTCTCCGATGCTCTGTAGTGAGAGAATTTTAATTTTATTCTTTTCACGCACCTTAAAATAACATCATAAAGCTCAGATGTTCCTCTTCTTCTTGTACTGTGTTTCCACTTTTCCAATGTACCAATTTAATCTCAATAGGTAATGCCAATATTGATATTGAGCTTTTATTGTATTGTTTAAACCTGTATTAATAGCTTTTTCTTAAATTACAACTTTAAGCCCAGCACAACAAGCTCTAAACATAAAAACAGATCATTGCTACAGTATCATCATCATTATTTGATATGGTCAGTGTGTTGGCAACAAATGCATATTAGCATACACTCAAAAAAAAGAAAAACAAATCATAATGTGATTATTTTTGACATTTAGACTGGCTGAATTTTCCATTTTTGCTTTTTATGTACTGACAAAGCACATTGTCTATATATCATATTAATATTATATTACACTTGGCCAAATTGCGACTTCAATAATACTTCGATTTATTATTCAGCCCAAACTTTTGGCTCATTTCACAACTGGTGATGTTTGTTTTCTAAAAAATACCTCCAACTAAAAATTTTTTGGCATCTCTAGTCTGTACCAACATTTCCAACCAAAGATCAGCAATCAGCTCACAAAGGTCGATTTATTAGTGTAGCTCTTCTCCTCGTATCACCTCCTGTGTGCTGATAGTGTTGTTTTGAGTAGCTATTTTCTCACCGTGATCACATGAAGCTCCTCCGCAGATTGACGACTCACTGTTTCTCTTGGACCGGGGTCAGCATCCTGTCACCGGAAATGGACGTTTTACTGAGGGGAATATCTGACGTGAATTGTTCTATTCCTGACTTATGGGATTGACGGATTGATGGATGGATTGATCCGTGCGGTCTCATCCATCAGTAATACGAGTTCGGGGCGGCGACCACATTGAAACGGCGGTGGCATTTCATTTCTAGGTGTGTGAAAAGGCATCGTCTCCCAGGCACACGGCTTTTCCATGTTCTCATTCTCCACGGGCCGTTTCCTTCAGCTTCCTCTGTGTACCAAGGAGAGCTGCTTTAAAGACCTTATCAAAGGCTTAATAATGTTTGTTGCATTGTTTAGGTGCCCTGCAAGGTATTCTGACAGCACCACTCCCACCGACTCTGAAATTCCCAACTTCCAATGGCCGGTAGTCGGGGCAGCAGGGTTGAAACAGTGGTATTGTTCTTCTAAAAAAGCGCGTGTGTGTCAGGTTGAGCGCTTGTCTGGCCCCACTTAGTCTCTTCAGGATGTTTTGGGCTTTCACTGTGTGTCTGCGTGCATGCATGAGTGTGTGTGAGTGTGTGTGTGTATGTATATGTGTGTGTGTGTGAGTTTGCTTTCCAGCTTTATAAAAACTCATTTCCTGGCTGGCTCTTAGGAAAACAGAGAGTATGCTGGGTAATAATACAGGAGACGAGGGGAGAAAACGGCAGCGCTGTTGATATGAAGGGTGTGTGGCAGCGCCATGATGGATGTGTTGCGTTGATATGTGTGTGTATAGTGTGTGTGTATGTGTGTGAGAACAGGAGACGGAGGGAAAGCGGGTGCAGTATGAGGAGAATGCTGATATGGAGATACAGTAACTGTTGTGTGGAGGTGACTGAGGCCTTTGTATGTGTGTGTGTCAGGAAGGGCGGCGCTGTATTGAGGGGGGGCAGGTTAAAAAAACCAATAGGTCTTTTGTTAACACTCCTATGAAAACACAGCGGGTCAGAGAAAAGCAGATAAAGTGTTAAATATGAGCAGCGGCCTCCATTAATCAGCATTCAGTGTTGGTCTGCGTCCTTTAAATAAAGTTTCATACAGCAGCTGATCGTCGCCTGTGATTGTGATGCTGTGCTAATTGTGTTAAAACAACCACATGCACCAACTATAAATAGATGAATTGTGAGTCTTTGTTAAGATGTTGTTGGAGTTTATTATACACCGCACATCTTCACAAAGAGATTATCATTTCCTCAAAGTGGGATCAGTGGTTTTTAATTAAGTCAAATTACAGCAAGTTTTCATGTCGTCTAAATGTTAACAAGTGAATGTTTCATAGTATTTCTCAATTACAGTCCATCCTGACTGTGTGAACCTTCAAGATGGAGATTTTTTAAAAAGTTGCTTTAGATAAAAAAAACATCCGTCTAATGAGTGGATGTAAAAATGTTGTAACATCCAAAGTAGCGCTGTTCCAAGTTGGTGCGATAATAACATGATAATGCAAATTCCTTTTAACGCCACTATCTTTTTAATGAGTGATCAATGCACACTCTGTTATGTCGACCTTTCACCCACAGCTTGAATCAGCTCCTTTCTCAGTCGAAACTGTCTCTGCATATTTCTTAATGCCAAATACAGTGAGACGATATCTGTCATTTGTTCATGTGCAATAAAGCTACATTTGCGTAAACTATAAAGCAACATTTCAACATTATGTAGCAGTTGAAGGATATCTCTTTAAGGTCCATTTAGAACAAATAATATGTGATTCATTTAGATAAATGATTTTATTTAAGCCCTGCACACGCCCCTAATCCAACATGTTCAAATGTTGTTGTTTTTTGCATGAAGTGTTGGATCTAGATGTGAAGATGTCAACTCCTCTGAGCTTATTCTTATTCTTCTTTGTAGTCCCTGGAAAAATCACAATTTATTATCTGGCAGAAACAAATCTCCTCCTTTCTGACGTCGTACTTAAACAAAATAAAGCAGCAGAGGCCTGAACATTCAAAACACATTAAACAGTTGCAGAGCTGACGAGTTGTCAGAGACGTCCTGTGACTTTTTATTTTTCCTCTTTCAAAGACAAACTTCTGTATTTTGCTTTTAGAAAGACTTTTTTTATTATAACTATTTTGTTTTAAATGAATTAAAAGAAAGAATCTGACAGTGATAACAGACCAACACAGAATAAAAACTAGTCTCCGAAAAGCTCAAAGTAGTACCTCAGTAGTTGCGTTTCCATCCACCTTTTCTTATTCGCATTTTCAAAAATTGCGAATAAATACTTGGATGGAAACGCCAGAAATTCGAAAAAAGGCAGTAAATTTGCAAAAAAGTTTTTACGCTTGGAGGGGATGGATTTGTCAGCGTATCAATAAAAGGAAAATGCCACTTTTTGTTATGGTAAACAGGTTTTGCGAATTGAGCCAGAGTTTGTGGGTGAAGTGCTGCTGGACGACGACGTTCCCAAACAAATGGAGAACGAGGTTCCCAGTTCCCTACTGTCTTTCTGTGTAAATATCTCATGTTACAACATGAAAAGCTGCAGCTTATATTCAAGTGCGGCCTATAAATGTATTTTCTTTTAAAATGTAGCTGGTGCGGCTTATACTCAGGTTCACTCAATAGTTCGGAAATCCTCTCCCAATAATCGCGAAACAATAACGAATGGAAACGGGCACAAATTCCTTCGCATTTGCTTTTTGCGCATTTTCACAAAATCCGCTCTTAAATTCGATACATTTGGATGGAAACCCAGTTAGTGGTGACTGGATCACTTTCGTTTCTGTGCTGGTGGTGATGTCACACTGGTCGACTCTTATCTGTTGTCCCACCAAGGTCACGACGTTCACAATGTGACGGAAACAATGGGGATTTCAAGAACCTCCCTCCTTCCTGTTTCATCTCCCCCTGACCTCTAACACTGTGCCTCTACTTCCAGTCTCCTGTCTCATCTACTGTCTTTCCCACTGGGTTCAGGCCATGTTGTAAAAAAAAATCTAATTTATTAGACATAAATGACATCCACCCACTCCCCCTCCCTCCTCCCTCATGCCACACACATGCTTTCCTCGTTCCACATTACATTTAATTCGTCTCGGACTCTGACGGCATCATGTGTGGATCTACATGTTGTCCGTCCGTCAGTCTGCGCCCGAGGACATGGGAGCGCTTGGATTACACACATTCTTAACCCGTCTGTGCACGGAGAAGTGTAAGTGAACATTCCCGCGTACACACTGTCCCTTTTGTCATGGGAGTCATGAGGGAGTTTGCGTGACTTCTGCTTCGTCTAAACGACGCTCTCGCCTTTTTATTTTGATGTTTTTCTTGGCTCTGTAGTGAGATGATGGCCGTGATGGAAACAAGCCCCCCTCCTCCTCCTCCTCCTCCTCCTCCTCCGTCGTTGTACATTAGAAGTCGTTGTAATTGTTTTTCTCTTCTTCATGTGGCTTTCACTTCAGCCCTCCAGTCTGGGAGGGATTTTCATGGTTCTGGTTGATGCTAATACCCACTCAGACATCAGCAAGACATTAAGTTAAGCCGGAGCTTATGTAAACTGAATGTGGAGCTCAGATGTTGCTGCAGTTTTTGTCTCATATGCAACCGTGTCAACACAACTGTCCTTGCTTAACCCTGACGCTCCGTAGTACGGATCGACACTGGAAATCGTTTATTTATGGAGCAGGGAAGACGTGAAGCAGGGAAGACACGAAGCAGGTCGACGGTCGGTTTCATGATCGGCCTCCAAAAAAACAGAGCATCACTCATTTTAACAGCCTCGTTTGACTTTTTTATTCAAGGCCAACAAACCGCTAAATACCGATGCCCGGCTACATCATATACATTGATGATGTATTGGCAACAGGTGTCTCCGAGGCAAAGGGCCACCGGCTTAATTTATGTCTCTCAACTGTCACTGCGATGTACGTTTTGAGTGCATCCAATGGAAACCATACATCAGCTCCTGCTGCTTTTCATTTTGAGTTGTAGTTTTTCCTACAAAATAGTTCAAACTGAGATTTATTTCACCTCATCCTCGCTGTTTTTCTGCTTATTTATTGTTTTTTATGGAGATTATTCTAACATAAATTGAATAAATCCAATGTCTGACAAGTATTAATAATAATATTCCCTAATGCAAACCTGGATCCAGTCCTTGTTTTTAACTCTACGTGTGTTTATTTGACCTGCTGCCTCCACGTTGAGGTGCAGCAGTTATGCAGTTTCCACTCCTGTATGCACATGAAACTGGATGAGGACTGAAATATTCTGTCATAAGCACTTACCGTGACTTCAGTTTGCACAGGATCAGTATTACCAGGAGCCCCCCTCCCCCAAAAAAAAGGAAAAGCAATGAATACACATTGTGCAATTTGTACTGGAATTTTTACTCGACAAATTACAGACACCGTAGATCCACATGGGGTCAAAGTCATCGACAGTCTCACAGCAATTATTGCCAGTAACTATACGTCCCTGGGTAGTAAAATTCCTGCATGGCTGTGGCATAAAAACGCAGACCAAAGGTGAGCGTCTCACCTCCTGACCAGGCAAATTGATTAAAAGCACCTTCTGTTGTTATAAAAGCTTGAGGGAGCAGTTGCAGCTGAAGTTGAAAACCCAACACGAGTTGAGCCGGCGTCTGTGGTTGATTGCAGCTGCCCTCCCAAATGAGTAGATTAGATTTAGAGTTGTTTTAGAGCAACTATTAGTCAGTCAGATTCTGATGTTTTTATGGAGGGGTGGAAAAAAAAAAAAGCCAAAATTTCCCCTGGTTCAGTTTAATTTAGAAAAAGTGGCCGTGTCAGCAGTAAAAGTTGCTCTTTGAAATGTATCATTTTACAACCTCCCAGTTACAGAGGAGTAAAACAAGCACTTAGCCTATATCTGTCAAACTTAAAGGTCCAGTATTTACACTTCTCCACTGTTTTATTTGAAGCTTTGATTTGTTTGAGGAGATATATTTCACGTTTTAAAGAGAGAAAAACGTCTTTGTGTAGTTTTACAGCTCTTCTCTCAAGCTTCTCTCCACAGCTCTTAACTGTGTTGCAGAGCTTTGGATGTCTCTTCTAGTGATACACACAGCACAGGCTGGTTTGTCCAAATGAGGACTAAAGGTAACAATGGCGATTCTGGGGGGTGGCCTGGGGTGGCACTGGCCACCCCTGAAAACTCATTGGCCACCCCTGTGGCCACCCCAAATTTGATAGGTAGTTGTTGGTTAAGTTCATCAACACAAGAAACAAGAGGAACGCTGTCACACACTCCTCTACACACAGTCACTGTAGCTGTGCCTCGCTCCGCTCTCTCTCTCTCTCTCTCTCTCTCCCTCTCTCTCTCTCTGTCACACACACACACACACACATACGGGCGCATAGGTCGCGTTTGACCGCTAATAAACGGTAAATGCGCTATATCGCGCTAATTGTACAGTGTTGAAATGAACACACTTTCTACAGAGTGCAGTCAGACACCAGGCTAAAGAGAGAGGAACAGCAGATCCTCTGACTGCGCAGTCAGCTGCAGGTGAGTGACAGACAGGTGACTGTGAACCAGCGACACCAGTGAGGCACAAGTTAACGTCCGTTTGTGGTCAGACCTTCCGTCACGGGGTCGGGGACGAGCTGCTGCATAACTGACACACATCAGGCTACTGTAGCCTAGGCTAAGTCCTCCTGCTAATATGTTTGCTGTGAAATAGGACTAGACTATATAGCTGTGCAGTACCTATTCTTAGTAGACCGGAAAGCAGCAGATGATAGAAGCGTCATTACAACCAGAGGAGACAGGAGATTTTTATTTTTTAGAGAATTGAGACTTGACTTGGATTTGGTAAAAAAAAAAAAAAAAAAAAAAGACTTGTGAACATCTCTGGCCCCCACTACTTAACTTTAGTTTTCATTCTTGCATTAGAGCATGGCATTTAATGTTTTAATGTCATGCTGTAATTTTCTGTCATGTTTGTACATTTACTAGCTATAATGAATATTGCACTGAAGCTTGATTTTAAGAAAATCGTGAATCAAATCTGAATTGTAATATCTGCCCGAACAATTGCAATTAGATCTTTTCCCAAAATCGTTCAGCCCTAGATGCACTTAAGAATATCCATGTTCTGTGTTTCTAAGAAACTTGTTCTGTAAATTGTTTACTTGTGATCAAAAATCTGAAGCTCAGTGCTGATGCTTTTCTGTAAATAGCCTACTATAGTTTTCTAATAATAATAATAATAGCAACTTCTTCCAGTTTTAGGCTTACAATTACAGGTTAAAGTCCCACCCACTCCATAGGCTGCATACAGATAATTTTTATATGGTTGAAGAGACAATGGTGTAGCTACTTGCTCATCCCTAGCCATCTGGCCACCATCTGTGTCACCTGTATTGTTACCTACGTTTGCTTTACTAATTTAGGCAGCATCTTGTGATTAAACAAAAACACACGTGTGCTGGCAAAAAACAAACCAAAAAATCAAATTCCAGTATCTCCAACAAATTTAGATGTAAGATAAATAATAACATAAACCAAGCATGTTAAGAGCAATTTCAGTTTTTTCTTACAAGCATAGTTTATCTTTTGCTTACAGATAGGCCTACACTTTTTAATGAGGCCTATCTTTAAATATTAAGCTTTAATTTGAGTTTTTGGGTTTCTTCTGTTGCCTAGATTGCTGTGTTTATTTAATCACTAGATAGGGCTTCAATTAGTAAAGAACACACAGGTAACAATACAGGTAATACAGATAATGAGCTAATGACTGATGAATGTTATTCTATAGGATGAGTTAAGAGCAGGTGAATTTTGCTACCCTGATACAAATTGTGAAGAGGTGAGGACTTTTATCCACTACAAGGCTCTTAGAAAAGCTGTACCCTATCCTGAACAATTACTGATTAAAAACCGACATGTTAAAACAACCAGAGAGTACCAAGAACTGTGAAAAAAATACTGTTTTTTAAAAGTTTTTTTTTTTTTTTTTTACCAGTAAACCTTTCTTCTTGACATTTATGAGACAGGAAATCATGGGCGAGAGAGAGGTAATGTGACATGCAGTAAAGAACCTCCAGCCAAGATTTGAACCGCGGTCGGCTGCGTATATCACAATAGTTTTGTTATGCCATGGCCACCCCACACTAGCTTTGTGTCCCATCTTGGCCACCCCAGTAAAAATATCCTGGATACGCCACTGAAAGGTAAATTAAAATAAGAAATTGAAATAAATAGGTAAAAATCATTAAAATGATGCACAGTGATATATTGATAAGTTTGTAGCTTGCAAGCACAACAATGAAAAATTAAGCTAACAAGGTACAAATAATCTAGTGTTGTGTTGGTAATTGGACAGTGGCTGGATAGTTGTGACATCACAAAGTTCAGGAAGTCAGGTGAAACACTAAACTAACGATAAGTTGCTTACTGAATTAATCTGAATTAAATTGTTAGTATATTATTATTGTCAATCATTTACTGACACTTTATAAATGATCTTGTGACTGACATCTCCTAAATAACTGGTTTATAAATGCTCAACCCATCTTATAAATTAAGTCTTGCTTGAATAATGCTCAATAGTGTGTTATAAAGTCTATACTGTGACATATTCTGCTGGATTTTAAATAAATGACTCCACACTAACGTCCATCTGACAACAGGCACTTTTATTTGAGTACAAAATAACACAAAGGCACATCATCTTAAAAAGGCACAAGGCAAATCAACAAGAGAGGGAGGATTTATACTGTATACTGGACAATATCTACATTTATAGACAGTGTTTGAAAGGATTGCTGCATATTTAAAGTGGGGAAAAAAGTAAAATAAAGCACAAAGATCTGGATAAAGTAAGAGCTGTGCTTCAAATTTAGTTGTGATGAGAAAATAAATTAAGTTAATTGAGTGACCATCACTCGTTTGCCTGGAGCTGCTCATTCTCCAATGAGTCCAATGTAAAAGAAAACAGCAGGAAATTAAGCCTTGATGTGCACATCTGTCTACTCTTATTGTATTTCTATTGGTTTTACATTGTCCAACAATCCCCTCAATTACAGTCCTCTAATGTGTGGACCATTTGCATGTCCGCACCTTTTCAAGTGGGATTTCTTATTTATTCTTGCGGCTTTGGTTTGAGGTCAAAGTTCAAATCCTTTAAAAGTGGAGCAGAGCTGTCCAGTTAAGTCGATGTCAAGTTTTCTGAAATGGAAACTTCTGGAGTCTGGATGTCATTTAGTCGTTTTTAGCTGCTGCATTTGAGAAGTTTAACAAATGTGATTATCCAGCTACAAACACTGTGTTTCATTGTGTGTCGTTCAGATAAAAAATTAGAAACAGGGATGGCCGTATAGTCAGAGGAACAATGGCAGTAAACTGGGCTCCAAGAGTCGATGTGTTGCTCCACTATCCCAGCGCCAGCAACATGATGTCACAGGGGACGATTTCAAAACAAGCATAAATTTTATTTAACCAGCCATAAGATTTTTTTCTTCTTCTCAAAGGCAATTATCTCATACGCCGCAGATGTTTTTTGTTGGGGCTGATGTGGAAGCTTGAGAAACGGTTTCGTTTGCACCTGGAGGAGCCGCAGAACCGTGAAGAACATCGGCTAATGGGCAACAAAACCAAACAGGAAGCGCGATGGCATGACCGAAACTAACTCAGACAAGGAGAAAGTTTCTGCCTTTGACTCGTCAGCATTGAAATTAAGAACATGAAGCACTCTGGACACATTTTAGCGATCTTCCCATCGTTTCGGTCTCTACATTATTTTAGTTTAGCTGTGTGTGCTTGATGTTTTCTCACTTTCCGACGTACCTCCACCTATAAGACGTTTGAACATGCAAATATCCTTGATTCTTCGAATATGTTTGTTGCATAAGTAAACCTACTGTACACTGCGCCAAACCAGTGTTAATTAAAGATACTGTGATGATGCTTATAGAGTTGGACCTTTGGTTTGTCAGTGTGTTGTTTATTTGAGGGAGGTTTTGTGAAGTTTATTATGGCCCAAGGATCCAGTGTGTGGTTTGTCCTCTGGAGCAGAGTATGATGGACAAACCATTGAAGACAAACCTTGTGGTTCCTGCTGCATTTTCAACCAGCGGTGGTATATGGTCAGTGGTGGTGGTGTTGCTTTTGGAGGAACTGGTCTGACAAACCGAAACGAGGCTTGTAATAAAATCTATAATTACGATATTTTCAAGAATGCAGAAAGTAGAATTGGACGAGAGCTCGGTTGGAGGCCGGTCCCGGTGCTGATTTATACGAGGTCTGGATCTCGCAGACCTTTTTTACGCCGACTGCTGAGTATCTTTCTCCAGGACTAAAGGACAAATGATGGATGAGGTGAGTCCCACTTGTGGTCTGGCAGTTTCTCACGCGACCCTACAAACCCTGTAGAAACTGATCTGGACGTTCAAAAGCCACTTTGGTCCAAAACTGCTTTGGGGCATTTCTTTTTCTTTTTTTTTTCTCTTTTGTGCGCAAAGCTACATGCAACAAAAACACACAAGACATAATTACAGACAGAACAGAACGATTCTACACACATATGAAACATGGGCTTCGTTCAATAAAACAAACCCAACTGCCAAGTTCAACAGCGCCGGGCCGTACTGTGGTGCTTTCTTGTTTGAAAATGTAATTGATTAAATTGACCCTGTGTTGGATTGAGAGCCGACCGCTAACAAAGTGTTGGTTTCAAATGTCCACACACACACACACACACACACATATATATATATATACATATATAAAACTGCAGACCTATAGGCTGTTTGTCCAGTCAGCTGATCTGGCTTTAATTGCCTAATTAGCTGTTGTCCTTTGAGACGCATAAAATCTTACTTCATCCTCTTGGGCCACGTTGCGGTTTAGTGGTTTGTTTAAAAGAATAAAAAATAAAGTGGTCTGGACCTGCTTCAAATGGCTGATGCTTTGGTGAGGCGTTTGTATCTTCTCTTTTCACTGACAGACTGAATAAAACCTCCTTTAATTTACGTTCACAGCTTGATTTATTGCTTGTTTCAGGGGCTTTTTGATCTTCCATAAAACTCAAAGTCTGCAGGAGTGAAAGTGTCTATTAGAGGAAATTATAATGGAAACAGTTTTTGGGGAAAGTTTTTTTCCATTAGAGCTCGTAACTGAAAATGGACTGTGTTGTTTTCTTGGACCTGGACTTACTGATCTGGGCTCGACTCTTTGTTTCTAAATGGAGCTGAAAATTGGGCCTTGAACTGGCACATACTCACTCTGCTGGCAATCCGATGGCAAAGTTCAGTGTTTGTTTCTCAAAAGGCAGCATTTTATTTAGCCGTCACTAGTAATGGAGTTGATTTTAGATGACAGGGCCCCACACTGTGCGAAGCAGGGCTCATGGTTTTCATGTTTTTCTAAGCATAAACAGAGGCATCTAAAGCAGAGTACGCACACATGGCTTATTTATTATCGAACGGAAAAAATAAGCATTGTAAAAGTGCTGAGAGATGAGCAAGCTCGCACTGCATGGTGCCACAAATGAAATCCATTGAAGCTCCAGAAAACATTTAATTAGCCAACCAGCGGGAGTCTTGAGTTCTGCTTCCTGCAAAGAGATTTAACAAAATGATGTTTGGACTAGATCTCTGCAGAAAAACTACTGCCAGTGATTTAGCAATGACAGTCGGCTAAATGGATCCCAGGAGGAGTGCTGTACTTCTGCTACAGAGGGAGGTCAAAGGTCGGGCATCAGCCGCAGAACAGAAACTGTGGAGCTGCCATCGGGATATGGAAGTCAAATCATGTCAAAAAGAAAAGGTTAAGCAATGCTAAATTTGATTTTGAACAAACTTTTCAAAACATTTTTACTAGTAATTCACTGTATCATAGCAAGTCTTAAATGTCGGGAACAATAAAAAATACAATAAAATAAATAATTTACATAAGAAATGAGAATATGTCAGAAAAATATCCCACAATGAAAAACAATGTTTTTCTTTCTGTCCTTTCACATTTATCATATTTGAATCCTTCAGATTTAACTTGTTATCAGCCTTTAAGTGACTACATGACAAATGAAGCTACTTCCTGAAACATAGTGGTTGAAAAGATGCTTATATTTGCCAAAAAAAATTAAACTTTTCAACAAATTATGTATATTTTTTAACCCTTTTAACCCTGGGATGTCTGTGCTGAGGGATGTTCTCCATGTTCACCACTTCATCATATGTCCACATACACAGAAATATTTCAGATATTTGTTTATTTTCTTCGCAACAATGTGCTACACATGTTCACAGCTACAGAACCGTCCAGTACAAACACTGCTCATAACACATTCAATGCAAAAAGCTGTCCCAGCTGCTCCAGGGATTTATGCTGCTATATCATGGGTGTGTACATTACATTATCACCATCATCATCATCATCATCATCATCATCGTCGTCGCTGGATCTGGTTCAACTGAGTATTTGTTTTGTTTGGAGTGCAAGAAAGAAAGGAAGAAGAAGAAAAAAAAAAAGCTGTAAGGTTATTGAAGTGAATCCTGGATAATAAACAGCTTTAGGCTCGAGTTCAGAGAGAGAGCTTGTGTGAGTATGTGTGAGGTTGACGTGGTGCCCTGCAGAAACGTGACCAGGTGCACAGCGCGCCGAGAAAAAAAAGCAGCTAAAACAGCAAACAAATACAAAATGAAATTTGCCTTCAATTTTGTTCTGTGTGCAGAAAAACAAACGGCATGTGTTATTGTGTTTTCACAAGTTCCCTAACAAACCTATAGTGTAGCGTAACCTTGCGTAAGAGTATAAACACAGGTATATGTGAACCACAGTGTCAGAAGGAGAGGCTTAGTCAGGATGTCAGTGTGTTTGAGCGCAGTAATCCTGTTTTCTCAGGGAAAACAAATGATGGTTTCGTACACTAACAAAGAAAGGTGTGTGTCAGTTAGTTTGACCTCGTTTGCTGAATCGTTCGTGTGAACCAAGCCCTTTTTTTTGGACAGACATGTATTGCACATGCACACACACATAGCTACACACACATTCATTCACTCGCTCAAACACACACACACACACTCCCTGAAAACCTCCAGCTGATCACTGACAACTACCAGATGGCAAAGGGAGGCTAGACAGTGCCGATAAATGAGCACACTGGCTGTGACACTGGGTGATGTATGTGTCTGTGGAGCGCAGGCCAGCCTGGACTTAGTGTGATGTGATGTGTGCAGCTGCTATTTGTGCATACATGTGCACATATGTGTGCGTGACAGAGTTGGGGGAAACAAAAAAAGTGTGTGTAGGGGTTGAGTCTGTGCTAGTTGGTGCATGGTTTATATCTGCAAACATCCTCTCCTTTCAAAACTATTCTTTATGTGCGTGTTATTATGAAATCTGGTCCGTGTTTTCCTTAAATTCACCTTTTCTGTGTTTGCCCGACAAACTGCTTTACTGAAAGACGATGTTCCAGATCAGCAACATGTGAGCGTGTATCGGCCGTAACTATAGGCTACCATGCATGTATTTTTGTATGTTATCAATGTTGAGGTGACTGGAAGCCCACGCTAAAGTGGTCAAAAGCTGTTTTCTCTTTGTAAAGATATAACCTGGTCATGAGCCTTCAATCATTTTTTTCTTCTTGGCAATGTCTATCAGGTCAAATCATGATAACTATAATGTTAAAACACATCTAATTGGCACTTTGAATGTTTTTAAATATGAAGCTAAGGCTAGGGGAGGGTTAGCGTAGCACAGAAGTATTGAGTTTAGCCTAGTAACTTGCTAACTAGCCAGGCAACAAAACATTTTACAAGCTTTCCCCATGGATGTATATAGCAATATTCTTACAACAGATCCATGCTTTCTCCCTTGTTTCTAATCTTACCTAGCTTAGCTTTGCGCATTCGAGACAACTCGGCACTCGGAATCTCCCAGTCGAAAACTCTGATTTTCAAGACGCACCAAATTAGTTTCCTGTGTTCCAAAACATAAGTAGGTAAGTAGGTAGGCTAATTTGGAACTGTAAATAAATATTGTACGTTTTAATGTATTTTGGCATTTAAAAGGCATTTTAATCGATGCTTTACCGTTTTCCCGAGTTCCAACTTGAGGTGGCGTTTGATTGCATTTTTAGTAGGTAGTAGGAGGTCAAAAAATTCAGATTTCCAAGTTGTCTTGAACTCAGCATAAGGCTAGGTGAAGGTTAGCTTTGCATAGCAGCGAGAAACTGCACGCTAACTTGCTAAATTGCTAGCTTTTCCCCTTGTTTGCTTGGCTAACTGTCTCCTGGCTTTAGCTTTATTTACGGATAGATGTGAAGGTTGTGTCAAACTTTTGTAGTTTGAGATACACAAGGCTAACTTTCGGCTCAACGGGCTTATAGCCAACCAAGGTTGAATATATACGGCCAGGTGTTTCAGTGAAGATTCAGTGACTACATTTCAATGTGAAACATGGTCGTTCAAATACAGTTGAAACAACAACAGCCTCATGTAAACATCTTTGCTCCGTGAGTGTTTATGTTACTGTAGTGTGACCGGCTGCTTTAATTTCCTCACGTCTTCTGCCATCTCGTTCATCACACGTGTTTTCTGGTTTGTCGCTTAACTGATCCGAGATATAAAACTGAATGCAGCTTCACAGGTTAGACAAGAAAGACAAGATAGATAAAATTCTTTTCATGAAAAAAAAAAGGGAGAATGTGAAAGAGAGAGAAGAGCATGACAACAACAACTGACTGGTCAGGCTGCATACCACCCTAAGTCCCTCGCTCGCTCTCTTTGCTTTTATCTTCCACTGCTGGGCTCTTTCTTGTAGGAGTTTACAAGCTTTTCTCCCGCTTCCTCCTCCTTGTTTTCATTTCTCCTGTCCTTGCAGTCTCTGTTGTTCAAAAGGCACTCTGTGTTGCCCCCTCACAGTCTTATTACTGTACAGTATCCAGTACAAAGAGGCTGCCATTATCCTCCTATCCTTGGCAAAGAAAACCACAGTTCTAGGGTTGCATGTAGATAATCACCTCCGCAATCTCCAAGTGGTTTAAAGTCCGGTCATGGTACATACAAATTACTTTTTTAAAAATCACCAGTTCGTTGTCTAAATCTCATTCTCAGACAACACATATGTACAGTACTCTCATGGCACACGCTTATAAAAAGTTATAGTATTCCACAAAACTGTTTTTTGTTTTTTTTTTGGCTTTGGTTTGATCGTTTTGATTTTTCTCCACATTCCTTCCTCACATCTTCGATGCAGAGGATTTGAGTTTTTTATTGTTTGTACATTCTTCGGTCTGCAATCCAAATCTAAGAGTCCGGTTGCTTCCCACAAAAAGGTTGTTGAATGCGAGATACACTGGGATTTATATGGCCTAATTTCTAAACATTTTCTGGGGGGGGATTCTGATCCAACAAGAGGACCTTGAGTGTTTTTCCGTGGCTTGGTTCTCTTTTTGACATCCAAAAGGCAATTTCCCTCCTCAAAAATCAACAGTAAATCAATATCCTCACATTTATTTTCGCATGATTGCACATGTATCTCTGTATATCTTGCTCTTGACGGTTAGGTTTCTCTTAATGGAGAGTAAGGAAAACAAATCCACTCTTTCTTTTCCCCATCAACCCCTCCTCTTGCAGTGTTCATCACTCAGTCGAGGCCTTCAAAAACCCCTCAGTCTTTTCCGTCCTTCAACATATCCGTCCAAGCAAACATTGTGGATCCAAGACCCAGGCCAACATCGCCCAATCCCCCAATCAATGGATATTCAAAAAGGACCCCAGCTCATTGTCCTCAAGCCCACCCGTTTATCCATCCATCGTCCCATCTGTTTGTCCTTTTTTTTCTGTCCCTTGCTCTCAGAGGTCCAGGCGGAAGGCGCCAAAGTAGCTGGAGGAATCGTCGGCGTTGACCATGTTGGGGGAAGAGACGGAGACGAAGAGCTCGTCGCCGGCCCTCAGTTCAAACAGTCCTCCCTGGTAGACGGAGTGAAGGGCGTACTCGGCGTCTGGAGCCCAACACTTCGTCCCCACGCCCTTCAAGAGCTGGACAACGAGACACAAGCGGAAAGATGAAGGTAAGAAAAGACTCTTGATGATTTGATGTTTCTATTGTTTTTTTTAGGGCATAAAGAGACGGTGTACCTGTATGGGGCTTGGGTAGGAAGTTTTCTTGTAGACGCACTGCACCAGCTGGTGGCTGACGCTGCGCTGGTCTCCATCACTGGCTGCCGGGGATGGATAACGAAAATACACCTGGAGAAGGGGCGAGAGCAAGGAAGGGAGGGATTAATTAAGGATCATGACTGTTGTAGAGTTGCAGGAAATGTCCTAGGTTAAGCGAAATAAAGTAAAGTACTGGACTGATTTGTTCTGAACTCGGTGCAGATCTGGATCCTTTGTGTTAGGTTGCGTATAGGTTGGGTAAAGGTCTTGCTTAAAGAGTAACTAAACCCCTCAACTGAAAACAAATATATTTGGGTATCAAGTAGTGTTGATTGATTCTGGTCCAACTCTTGACATTTTAGTCAAAAAATTGTAAAAACTGTTGTAGAGTGACAGTGGGCATGTCTTAACTGCTCATGGAGCCCCACGCAAAATCAAGGCATTTTTTTGAATTTCCAGCTTAGATGCACGTCAGCCAAAACTGAGGGGTTTAGTTACTCTTTAATGCTAGATTTCTATTTGGTGTGGGCTGTGAGGTCACAAGAAGTGGACAAAAAAAGCATTTCATTGTGTAGATTCATGTTAAACTACAAGGTGTTATAATCACCTGTGAGTATAGGTAATACCGCCCATCCTGAGGCACTCGCAGCTTCCCATTGGACAGGGTCATGTTGTGCAGGTGAGCACCAAAGCTCTGATTGGCCCACGAGCGGACCACGTGGCGACAGGACTGGTGGAGACCCGGTGTGGGGATCGGGTAGGGAGCAAACCCTGTTGGTGAAAACAAAAGATCAAGAGAGTCAGATACAGTGGGAAAAGGATAAAAGTGCACAGTTTGATAAAAGGATGAAAATAAGACCTCACTGCTGGATTTACACAGGGCTGACAGACAAATAGGCAAAGAAACAAGAGCTTGGCTCCAAGTGTGGTTCCTAAAAAGGAAACACAATCCAAGGTGGACGGTGTTGACGAGCCAAAAGCTCAACTCCAGCAGCGACTGACATGAGAGCACAGCAGGAAACAACCACAGTGATAAAATATGTGACAAAGAGCAGCGCTCCTCTAACCATCAACATAACTATCAGAAGACAAGGATCTGACCGCAACAGGACGATGTGGGTAGAAGTCGCTTTTTCGTGCCAATGGCTCATAACCTTGTAAAACAACATTATAACGTCTCTGTACCTTGAGCATGAAAGCATTTTTTCTTATCATGTGGAGCATAAAGCCGAATGTGCAGCGGCTGCAGGTTTTATTTCTGCCTGGAGATCAGAGGGACCGTAGAGATAAAGGGTCGGCCGTCATGTAAATCTTAATTGAAGTAAGATGTGGGATCTGTCGGCCACATGCCGGAGATAAACCACTGCGAACGCGCCGGTACCTGAGAATGCAGATCTTACATGGAGAGTCCTGTTCAAGGTTTTTCTTTTTATTAAAGCTCAGGTGATTTACTTCAACCAGGTGTTTGGCACAGTGCAGCTCCGGATGTAGAAACCACTGCTGCTCCGCAGGCAGATGCTAAAAACGCTGTGTTTTTATCTTTCATGTTATATATTTTTGACCTTTGGAGGAACAAACGGACCTGATTGATCATCTGTGTCGTGTTATTTGAAAATAAAGACGAATGACATGAGTGCATTATTTTCTACAATAATCTTCTTGTACATATAGATCTAGTTGTTTTGCTATTCGACTGGAGTTGTTTTTGAGGTAAATTCATGCAAAACCGCTGATGCGCGTTCCCATCGGGGGCAGTTTTTCCAACAAGCAGTCTCTGCATTATCTCGAAAACAACTCTGTTTCGTAACGTTCTGTTATTATCTCATAGCGTGGTGAATGTGCAGGTCACAACTTGTCCACCAGAGCGTTTTGGAGTGGTTGGATTGTGTATTTGATGTGTTTGATGAGGGAAACAAAGAAATCCCATGAGCCTCCGTAGCGTAGCTCTGAGCAGCTCAAGGCTCTGCTCCGCCGTTCTAAAAATAGCTTGCACCGACAATTAAAGGTAACAAACCTATAGGGATTGTGGCAATGAGCCAATTTGCCAAAATGTTGAACGATCTCTTTAAGCTACTGTGTGTTTGATGCATCTTCATTGCCCATCTTCTGCTGTAATGCAATCACACTGCGTTATCATTGTCCATGTGCAATCAAATACTGCACATTTACTGTTGCAGTGGCTACACAGAAGAAATGTTGCACTAAAAGTTAAAGTGTTCATTGCAGGAGATTCAGTTTCTGTTGTTGCTGAAATTGGTTTTGATTACAGACACTGTAGCTCTGTTATGTCAGGAATTTCATTATGTGTGTGTGTGTGTGGGGGGGGGGGGGGGTATGTGATACTGTATTTGCCTTGGTTTCCTTCACATTAGTATCATAATGGTTTATTAGAAGTAACATCAAAGGTCAACTCCTGCAATTCCTCTCACTGTTGTGTTTCCTTATGAGAAAGCCAGGCTGAGAAATCCTCTCTTCCTTCTTCACACACACACACACACACACACAGACACACACACACACATGTTCCTCACCCTTTTGTCAGCTCAGGGGAAATAACATCAGGCAGCCTTTGCCAGATTGTCAACACCCTGTAGCTTGCACGCCAGTTTCAGATGAAATGATATGCTAATACTCACACACACAGGCTTAAAACCTACATTCCTACCTTTACATTGCATGTTGTTCAACACTATACACCCCATTATATCCATGATCTATGACGACGCTGTGTTGGCTCGAGGACAAGGAATCCTATACATCTTATATTTGAGATTAAGGTGGAATTTTTTAAGGATGAGTCTCTGCAATAAATAAAACAAGTGAATTTTATCCTTATTACACTTCAGGTCCTGGGGTTGTTTACCCTCCTTAGCCCTGTCCTCACATTAATGATTGGAGGATTTATCTCTTTCATTTAAGCTCCATCTTGCAGCCTGTTCCCTGAGCTCACACACTCTTATTAAAGGATTTGTCCTCAGACAAAAAGGTAATAACGGCAATTTGAAGAATATCTGAGGGGATTTCTGTCCTCACGAGCAACAGCTGCTCCGTCCGTCCGACGCTCTCTCCACAAGGTTTACAACATTTAAACCATTTGAGTTACTCATCCACTAAGACGACCAATGATTTACCGGTGTTTACCGCGGTCAGCTGTGATTCGTTAACTCTGTTTACATCGAGGGAATATATACAGTTTAGGATCTTTGATGTTATCGTTTTTTGATTTATGGGTAATCGCTCCGCAGCCAGCACATGCAAACAATACGGTGCGTTCAAGTGCTCGCAAACCTTCCTCAACTCTTGCACGCACACACACACATTAGTGACGGACACAAACGCCTCACCTTGAGAGCTGGTGTCCCGGAGAGTCAAGTGGGCCGACGGCCTCTGGGCCACGGAGGTCACGAACTTTGACCCCGTCTTGTTGAAAGTGCGAGGCATTGCTCTCGTCTCTGAGGGAGAGAGAGGAAACACAGGAGAGTGTCAGGACTGATGGGTCGGATCAATGTGATGCTGCAGTGTGTGTGTGTGTGTGTGTGTGTGTGTGTGTGTGTGACGCTCACCAATGAAGGTTTGTTTGGAGATGATGTTCTCTGTCACCTGTAAGACAACAAGGAAACATAAAAGGTTAAAAACCATGAGGCAAAGAAAGAAACTTGAGCTTTAACCTTTTAATGGCTCTGGTTTTAGCTCTGATCTTTAAAAGGCCAAAACTGGTTGAGTATCAATATGTGATCAATTAATTTATTCTATAGGTTTTTAACCCTTATTTACTTAGGCTGACCTCAGATCTTTGATTAAAGAAAAAAAAACAGTCACTTCAACAAGACGTCACAGAGTTTCCTACATATAGACATGTGGACAGGACTACGGTGGCCCTTAGAGGTCAACATACTAAAACCTTAGAAAACACATGATGCAGATTCAGTCCTTCAACACAACAGGAAGTTGTTTCCATGAGACACTTTGAAGTCACTTCTTAAAACCCACTTTTACAGATGTGCTTTTATGTGACCCTTTATTCCCCATCCTATTGTATTTCTTACTGTTTTATTTCACTAACACCCTTTGTCTCTTTGTTTAATTTCCTATTCATAGCCTTCATTTATCCTTATTTTATTCCTCTCTGTCTTATGTTTTTGTCTGTTTTATCCATCTTTTATTTCATTTAATCACTCATCTAACGTTATTACATTCAGTTTTTATCCTTAACTGTTTCATTTTGCTTTTACTTTTTTTTTTTTTATCTCATGACTGGTTTTAATTAGTTTTATCTCTTCTAGTTTCCTTTTACTTTATTCCCCTTCTAGTTTAATCACATCATCTTAAATCTTCCTGCTCGACAAACTTCAGCACATCAGCACTGAAAGTTCATCTTAGATAAAAGTGCAAAAAAAACACCAAATATTCATACAAAAGATCGATGTTTCAAGCAAAACAAAGCACCATTAATACGTTCTTCTACGTTCAGCTGTGAACTTCGAACCT
Source organism: Trachurus japonicus (assembly GCF_045865225.1). NCBI lineage: Eukaryota > Metazoa > Chordata > Actinopteri > Carangiformes > Carangidae > Trachurus > Trachurus japonicus. The sequence continues at coordinate 15,664,029 of NC_140924.1, forward strand.
GGACTTTAGTTTATTTCATCCGTTGAACAAACCAAACCACGATGCCCGACACAAAAATCAACTCAAATGTTGAATAAAAAGGAGCAGAAAGACAAAACCACAAACCACAGCTTCTCCTCCTCTTCTTCCTCTCCTTTCCCTTTCTCTCTCTCTCCTCTTCTCCTCCTCCTCCTCTCTCCCTCCATCACAATTGTTCTTCCTCACACAGCTCATCTCTCCGTCCTGTCTCTGCTTTCTCTCTCCTGCTCCTCTGTGTCATCCCTCGTTCCCACATGTGAACAACCTCTGCTTTAATCCTGCCCAGATGCACACACACACACACACACACACACACACGCACACACACACACACACACACACACACACACACACACACGCACACACACACACACACACACACTCTGTAACTCTCACACACTCCGGTTCTTTCTCTCCGCTGCTCCTTCTTGTTTCTGTCTTTCCCACTTTGTAAATCACCTGAGTCGCCTTCTTATCCACATGCATCACCTTATACATCTTTGCTCCGCTGTCTCTCTCTCCCTCTCATCCTTTCATTTCATCCCCACACCATCTTAATCTACGTCTCCTCATCGCTCTCCATAAATCATCCGTCTCTCACACCGTACATCTCCTCCCCTCCTCCTCCCCTCCCTCTCTCAATGTAAACCTCTCACATTTTTCCACTCTTACTCATCTTCCTCTGTCTCTATACGTCGACGACTCGGCTTAATTCTCCTGTTGTCCTTCTGGGTCAAATTGACCCAATCTGTTCCCTCCCTCCCTTCCTTCCTTCCTTCCTTCCTTCCTTCCTTCCTTCCTTCCTTCCTTCCTTCCTTCCTTCCTTCCTTCCTTCCTTCCTTCCTTCCTTCCTTCCTTCCTTCCTTCTTTCCTTCCTTCCTTCCTTCCCTTCATCCTTACTACTTCTTCCTTCCTCTTTTGATCCAATTGACCTGATCTGTTCCCTCTCCCTCCATCCTTCTGTCCTCCCTTATTTTCCTTCTTCTTCCTTCCTTGAACGAATCTGTTCCCTCCCTCCATCTTTCTTTCCACAATCCTTTTCCCCTCACTTCCTTCCTTCCTTCTTCTTCCTTCCTTGATCGAATCTGTTTCCTCCCTTCCTTCCTTCTTTCCTTCCTTTTTCACCCAAACTGTTCCCTCCCTCCTTCTATCTTTCCTTCCTTTTCCCCTTCCTTTTTTCCTCCCATCTTTCCCTTTGTCCTTCCTTCCTTCCTTCCCTTCATCCTTATTTCTTCCTTCCTTTTTGACCCAATTGACCCAATCTGTTCCCTCCTTCCTTCTATCTTTCCCTTCCTTCCTTCCTTCTTTCCCTTCGTCCTTCCTTCCTTCCTTCCTTCCTTCCTTGACCCAGGAGGACAACAGGAGTGTTTTAAATCACCTGTTTACCTGTGACGTGTCGCCCCTCGTCCCCCCCGCTGGGATAAATCTCCCTGATTAATTTGCTGAAACGCCACTAAATCCTGAATATGATTAATTTCACCACATTTTTTTAATGGTCGCCCGGCTCCGACCGCCGAGCTGTTGTTGTTGGCGTGGAGCCCGTTCCTCCTGCTGCACCGAACGCTCAGTTCAACCTGCAAATTGGACGTGATCGCTCTGGGGTTTGGTGTGTCTGTGTGTGTGTGTGTGTGTGTGTGTGTGTATGAGTGTGTGTGTGTTTCATCGTGCATGCAACCAGGGCCCCTTTCACTTGTGCACACTCCATATTCTCCGAGGGGCGACGGTGAAACAGTGGAGCACAGTGGATGTGGATGTGGCGGCGGTCTCGGCGGGGCGTAGCGTGCCACTCTGTCGGCCTCACGTTCCTCAATTCATGAGAGCAGAAAATTACACTTAGAGCGAGAAGAGAGAAAATTGCCAACAGACTTTGTGCGGCGCATGTGGCTGCAGTTGAACAAGAAGGTAAAGTTAGAAAAAAGAAGATGTTTATCAGATGTATGGATCCATCCAGCGTGAGCTCCGAGGCCTCTTGTCGGGAGCAGCGTGTTTTCGGTGTAAGAGTTCAACATGTCTTGCCGCCTTTAACGGCTAAACGCTCACATGGGGGGGACCAGTGGACGGCTGGAGAGTGAAATCGGCCGTGGAAGCTGCTGCTGCTGCTGCTGCTGCTGCTGCTGCTGCTGCTGCATTATTAATGTTCCACACAGCAGTGGAAGCGTTTCGACGACCGTGCGCTCCGTGTGCGGAAACTTGAATGCCGCGGGCCGCCGTCCTGCAGAGTTATCGTCCGTCCACGGTGTTTTCTTACTCACTGTTTGCATCTGGTTCGTATTTAGAACAGGGCTGGAAATAGATATTAATACGTTTATGGTAAAAAAAAATAAAAAAAATCCTTGAATGTAATATTTGCGGTCGACATGTTGAGGAATCATTTCCTGTGTCGGACCTCCGTGAAAATATGACACGGCTCAACGCGGCAAAGTGAGGTACGGAGTAAAACTGAAACTTTTCTAAATGCAAGACGACGAATCAAACAGAATCGATCGATCGATCAGAAACACCTGTAACCTTTACAGGGATTCTCAGAGATCAGGTCACAACAACTACGGCTTTCATGGTAGATTTGTTGCTGCTCCTTCACTTCAAGGAAGATGATGATGATAATAATAATAGTCGTGACATCTTGAAGTCATTACTGCCCTTAAAATGAAAGGTCAATTACTGCTGCAGCTTCCTGGAGTAATCTCAGGTATTAGACGCTTTAGCCTGTTAGCCCGTTTCCTGCTGAGAACAACAACGTATTGAAAGACTTGAGACTTCTACATGTTAAAACTATTGATCTATGACTGCCTTATCTGTTCCTAAAGCACCAACCTGAAACACTAAGCTTATTTTTGTTTCCTAATGTTTCAGGAATCAGAAATTCAACTTGTTTTGTTGTCTTTACTTAAATAAACGACATTTTGGCTTTAAAATATTATCATATAAAACTAATCTGATGATTTCATCTATTGGAAAAACTTCTGAAAGATCTTCATTGAAAAAACAAAAAGAACAGAATCGTAATTGACTCTTTATCATCAGGTGAAGAATTCATCCACATGATGGACTAAATGACCACGTTATAAACTCTTAATTATTCAACTAAAATCTAATTATAATAAAAATCTGAGGGTCTTTTGCTGCTGCTTCCTGCTGGATACACTCGACTCCTTCAGAGTTACCGTGTCATGTGTTCGCTACTCGAGTGGCTGCAGCGATAACAGATCAAAGCTTCTCTTCCTCTCCTCCATCTTTCATGTTTCTTCTCCTCGTACTTTTTTATGTGCAGGAGGAGTTTTTTTTTTATGTGGCGCCCTGGGAGCTGTAATAACTTTATGACTGTGTTGTTGGATGTTTTCAGGGCGGCGTGTTTTCTTCTCATGTCCGACGTCTGGACGGCTCTAATAAGTCTGGTGGATGAGTTTCTCCTCTTCGTACCTGCCCTCAGGAGCCAGGGGCAGGGTTTTTTTTTGTTTTTTTTCCCACAACCCATTGCAATGACGCTGCCTTCTCCGAGCTTTTACACATTTTTTACGGACATTAGATGAACGATTGCTGGTGCCCAGAAAAACACTGAAGAGCAGAGGACTGTTTGACCAAAGACCTCTGGGTTCAGTTCAACCCATAATGCACCACTTCAATCAGAGTTCTCATCTGAACGAGATCATAACAAATACTCAGACGTTTATTGTTTCATATAAACAAACAAAAGCACTTTAGTTCTTCACTTTTCAATCTTATTGTCTGAAATGAAATAAGACTTTTTTTTCAATATTAAAAAAAAAATGGCCGACTGAGGAACCTAATCCAACCGCTTGGCTCTGTTTACCCTCGCCACAACTGTTTGTCCTTGTCTTTTTGGGAAAAAAATCAACAGTTACAGGGGAAGTTTCACTCAGGAAATTCATTTTAAAAAAAAGCAATACAATAACAAAAGTCTCTATAACTATTTCCCTTCTCTGTCATGTTAACCAACTACAAATCAGGAGCCCCGTTTCCATGTTTTTTTGTTATTGGGTGCTACGTGTCATCGGTTGTTACCATAATAACACTGGTCTTAGGCCTGACGTCGCCTTGGGGTAACGTAGCCAAATTTTTTGGTTTAAATTTTTAAATCAAATGTAACACACTACTAAAAATAAAACATCACAATCAGGCTTAACAACCTCAATAAGATACTAAAGGGTAAAATATCCAAGAAGAATTTGCTTTGATGCCGTTGAACCCTGATAAATATTTCCTCCAGACTTTTAACAGACGTTAGTTAATTCACCAGAGATAGTGCGACCATCATGAGACTAAATATTCTTCACATTTGTATTTCTGGCCGTCGATCGAACCGAACCGGCCAGGAAAAAAAAGTGAGAATAACTCAAACAGCTGCAGATACTCAACACATCAGGTTTATGCTTTGATCAGAGGTCACGATCGACTCTGAACTTTTCCACCGAGCTGACGTACGAGAAGCGTCAAATGTTGTTGTTTTTTTTTGTTTCTCTTGTCTTCATTTGGTTTCTTGGCTGCAGAGAAGCTGTATGCTGCACGTTGACGAAGGAGCTGTAGATTTAGTGAACCCGTCTTCTTCAGTCCAGATGGTCGACACGACTCCCTGGGCAGTTTGGATCCTACGTACAAATCCAGATCTCTCTCTTTCTCTTTCTTTCTTTCTTTCTTTCTTTCCTCTTTCTCTCTTTCTGAGGCGGCTACAAAGCTGATTCCTGATTTCCTTCCTTTTCACCAGTTGCTCTCCCCTTTAACCCCGGTTATTACATTGATTACCTCTCGGTGGAGGTGGGGGGGTTTCTCCTCTTTTTAAAAGAGAGAGGGGCTTGAAAGGTCAGAGGCAAAACCTCATGGCATCCACGCCCGAGGGCGCCGAGATGACCTCTGATAACTCCGTTCTGCGGCTACCGCTGATTTATTCACCCTTGCAATGCGCTCGCCTCCGACGTGAGCGAAACCAGAAAACCCCTCTCACATTTAACGACCTCACGTCTCTAGTGCTGATTATGACGCTGCAGCAAAGGCTTTTATGTTTTTCCAGGAATTTTTTTTTCGTTGTTATTGCAGAAACGAGACCTTGGTGTTACATGAATGTTAACTATGAAGCAATAGCTGCTGCTGCTGCTGCTGCTGCTGCACCGCTCTGTGATTGGCTGCTTTAATCACGTCCTCCTCCTGCTGCACGTGGAGCAAAGCAGGAAGTAAGTCGTGTTTATGTGTTTGCGGCGCTCGGGTCCTTAACGAGGGGTTCAGGGGACGTCACGTGAAAGGCGACACTCGCGTTTTGCTGGCAGTAAATCAGCACCAAAGCCCCTGATGTGACAACCCTCAAATATAAGGTTCACTACTAGTGTGACCTCAAGAGTGTGTGTGTGTTTCATTGTGTGTGTGTGTGTGTGTGTGTAACAGTACGAGTCTACGAGCCCCGACCAGCTGCAACAACAGACGGAGCCTGAACTCTCCTCTTTCACCCGGAGTAGGACGACGGACAGAGACAAAAATAGTTTGATTTCTTCACTTCACGCTGTGTCTGGACGGAGACTAAAAAAAGAGAAGAGACAGATTAAAAAAAAAAAAAAACGGACGGACGGAAAAAAAGAAGGTCACTGAAAAGAGAGAGAGAGAGAGAGAGAGAGAGAGGATTCCTCTTCCTTGACCTCACAGTCGGTGTTTCACCATCAATCTGAACTCCAGCACTTTACTTTCACATTGTCGGCAAGCCGAAAGACAAATTTATGAAAAAACGCTACATCACTACACCTCCCACAATGCAACAGTGCAGAGTCTTCCCTGCCTAATCCCAGATAAGACTGATGTTTAGCAGATGACTACCAATCACTAAACAGAAAGAGCAGCTGATGGGAATGTGTTTATTTATTTACATATCTCTTAATCTGAGGTCATTTAATTCTCTTCTTGATCTTCCTCGTCCTTTTCATACGACAGCAAATTAGGGCCATTGAAGGTTTAAGAAAATGAGCTTAAATCTTGTAAATTCTGCAAGAAAAAATGAAAATTTGTGGGGGGGTTTTCTGTTCTATCAAGGGAGGAAACATGTTTCTACACTTTCAGGGCTGGACAGACGTCGCTTGTTTTCCATTATTCCTGCAGCTGCAAATCTTATCAATGTACTTTTCAGCTGCATTTAGCAATAAGGAAAAACTCCCCACCCCTAACCCATCTCTTTCCTTCATTAAATCAAATTTGTGACTGTATACTCAAGATTTCTAAGTTTTAAACTCAGAAATACAAGTTTTGTTTAACCTACAATGGTCCTAAGCCCTCCCTTTTTATTATACCATCTATTTTTTTCATTATAAAGCAGTTAAAGCTCCATCTCTTCTGTTAAAACAAACCACTCTATAATGTCATTATTATCATTTTGTGCAGGTATTTGTTCATAAACGCATTAAATCTCAGACTGAACAATGGCGCTGGGAGGAAGGTCGCCTCACGCTGAGGGGAACATGGATCTGGGCCAAATTTTAAACTGTTATCGCCCCTCGACTAATCAAAGACACTGCTCACTATGTGTGTGTGTGTGTGTGTGTTTGGGCCTGTAAACGTGATTTGGGTGGAAGTGTTGTGCAGTAAAACCGCAGCAGTCAACGAGCCACATGTGCAGCAAAGATGAGGAGGAAATACCTGCGAGTTTATGTGACTAATGACTAATTTAACCTCTTGAAAGCTGCAGCAAACGACTAGACTGACTGTTTAAAACCAGGTTATCGACGGCGTGGTCAGTGCACCAAGTCGTCAGAAGTCGTTTGCAAAAAGAGTGCAACAGAGACAGCAGAGGCAAAAATCAGAAGTCGCTGCAGGAGAAAGTAAAAAAAAGAGTAGAAAACCCCAGTGAGTGAAAGATGATGGACAATTATGGGAAACGAGAGAAGCAGAGGAACGAGGGAAGGAAAGAAAAAAGGCTGGAAAAACACAAGAAGAGAAGAGTCAGAGTGGACAAGTATGGAAACAAAGTACAGGAGGAGGAGGAGGAGGAAGGACAAGTATGCACATGAAGGAGCGTTTCTCCTGCAGATTAGCAGTAGCTGCAACCCAATACTTTAATATGCTGCTCGACCCCGACAGGCCTGGACTGGTGCTACGTTAGTGTGTGTGTGTGTCTGTGTGTGTGTGTGTGTGTGTGTGTGTGTGTGTGTGTGTGTGTCTGTAGTTCCTTCAGCTACAACGACAAACTCTTATCTGCTCTAATCTGGCTGCTCATTCCTCACCGTGTGTGTGTGTGTTTGTCGTGTAGTTTCAGTGTGATTACGTTCAGCCCAGTGCATGTGCACCAAAGATGGAGACAAACGCCGTGTGTGTGTTTTTTTGTGCGACTAATGACTAATTTTGCCTTTTAAAGCCGGAGAGGAGGAGGAGGAGGAGGAGGAGGAGGAGGAGGAGGAGGAGGAGGAGGAGGAGGATTAATATGTGACTGAGTGCAGATTTGGCGAAGCAGGAATGTAAACAGGCGCTGAGATTTCCATCGCTCTGAAGGAAACTGGCACCGGCTCCTGACTGATAGCATCGCAAATTAAAATTTCACAGTTGGCTGTTTTCCTTTGCATATGTGGCTTAATTCAAACCAAACACCTCTGCGTCGAGAAAAGCCGTCGCCTTCGCCCCACACACCGACTTTATTTTTCTTTTTTTCCACGAATCGACTCTTGTGGCTCTGGCCGAGTCCAAATGTGACCTCAGTTTGTTGTGTTACGTTCAGGAAACACCGTCTCCTTTTGGTTTCTTAAAACAATATGAATGAATCCAGAGCCCAAAGTCGATCATTATTTCATTTCATTATAATAATTAATCGCTTAATTTGCACTGAGCTGCAGTTTCCCAGAAATGTGCTGCCTTCAGGTACGTCATGTTTCAGAGTTAAAACCATGCAACAAGTGTTTTCTCAACAGTTCATCAGTTTATAAAGTTGTTGGTTATGAATTTGCAGTTTTTTAAGCATCATTAATTCAGACATTTATTGGATTAATGAGCCAAAACCTTGATTCTTGAAGAATCTGGATCATATGTGGAGGTTTTTATGTGATCGGAGCTGGTTTCACTCCAGATTTCATCATAGTCTGAGTCACAGTTTGAAACATCTGGGTCACTGCGGCTACAGATTTTGTGCAGCGATGTTGTTTTCATGACTTTAAAAAGTGTATTTTAATGTGACCTCAGTGTTGCTGAAGATGAAGTTCAGTTTGTGTTTCATTGCCTGTTGCGCAGCAATTTGTGAAACCATCTGTTGGAGAAAGTTGTAGAGTTTAAAGGGATAGTTCAACATTTTGGCAAATTGGCTCATTGCCATAATCCCTATAGTCATAGCAGTAGGTTCGTTACCTTTAATTGTCGGTGCAAGCTATTTTTAGAACGGCGGAGCAGAGCCGCGAGCTGCTCAGAGCTACGCTACGGAGGCTAATGGGATTTCTTGGTTTTCCTCATCCAACAACTCCACAATGTTCTGGTGGACAAGTTGTGACCTGCACATTCACCACGCTATGAGATAATAACACAACGTTACGAGACAGAGTTGATTTTAGAGGGAAATACTACTGCTATGACTATAGGGATTATGGCAATGGGCCAATTTGCTAAAATGTTGAACCATCCCTTTAAAAGAAACTCAGATTTATTGTGGGTCTCTGATGGTTTTGTGTTGAGTCTGGCTCTAATTTTTGTTTTAGTGGGATTTCGGAGTCGGAGAATGTTATCTTGAAATGATAAATGCTTTAAAATGATCTGAATTTTGGTAAATATCAGATTATGAGTTGCTATTGTTGTTGAACAGTGTCATGAGGCCAAATGGACACTCAATCAATCAATCAATTGAGGTTTTTTTATCACATAAAATCCAGTTTTCCCATCAGTTTCTGTTTGTTTTCTTTGTTTCTCTTGACGTCCACCTCCCAACCTGAGTCTCCACATATTTCAAACTAACAGGAAACGATGCAAAGACGATAACGTGCCATTCTCACAGATACTCGATCCTGCACCATCATGGCGACACGAGTGTTGCTTTAAAAAAATAAAATAATAAAAAAATCTAATCACACCATCCAAACACCAGGAGATGCCATGGCGATGCCGAGATGGGCCGTGAAATTGAAACTGACTTTGTGTTAATGTGTTTCTGATCCACATGAGCTGAGTTTATGAGCTGCCGTGTTTATCGTGTGTGTGTGGTTTGGAGCCGCGTCAGGACCAGGAGATCTTCCCCGATCTCCTCTCAAAACACTCGTTAGGCTCATGATGCCACGGTGGTGTGAGACCGGACAAGATCTCACCCCTCGCTGCGTTTATTACAGAACCCAGGGGAGTCACGGGGCCCGAACTGTGTAACAACGATTCACCAAAGTCTCGTTGTGAAGCTCCTTTCATATCAGAGATGAAGTTTGCACCTTTAAATTCACTTATGTATATGAAACTATATGAAGAGTCTGTTAAAATGTGCAATGTCTATACAAGTAGCAAGCTCATTGGTCACATTTAAGACTTCCCAGCATGCCTTTTTTTGTAAGTTTTAGAAACTTTGGAAAGAAAGTAACCACGTTAAATCAGTGGTTCAATGAAACTTGAATAAGTTTTGTTAGAATATAAAGTTTTAATCAGGGAAATAAAAATACGACAGACCACCACTCAATAGATCTCAGTAGAAAGTTACATATTGATAATATGGGACTGAGATGTTTAATTCTAATTATCATTTCTAACCATAAAAACCATGAAGCCAAAGTATGAGCCTCATATCTAGCGCTTTATGTGTGGTTCATTTGATAAAAAATAGAGTTATATGAAAGATGAGTCAGATTGGACTCAATTTACATTTAAAATAGATCAATAATCAATGACCTGATGATAAAAGTTCATTATTAACCAAAGTATCTTGGCACCAGAGACCTGCCATGAAAACCAGCCACCATTTTTAGTTATTTAATATTTACATTTTTAGTTATTTGAATGTTCTTTATAACTATATTCAATTGTAATGAATGCTTCTTACTTTTATTCTGAAAATCCCTTTAACATGAAGTTTAGGTTTCAAACTGGTGAACACTGATTGGTCACCACTGACCTCACCGCTGTATAATATAAAACACATAAAAGACACAATGTACTTCATCATCATCCTCATCATCAGAGACGTATGGATCTGATATCATCCCTGACATCTGACTGTGTTTATTCCCCCCCTGACCAAACAGAAGTCGCTCATTAGTGGTTTTATCGCTGAGACGCAGCAGAGGAAAAGGTTTTTTTTTTTCTTTCTTTCTTTTTTTACGACAGGTAACGCACCAGTGGCCGAGGCGATGCCAGCCTCTGATAACTGACCTGTTGTGCCGTGGGGAGTTTCCTGCCAGACAAGAAGTTGTGTACAGAGAAGGAAGCCGAGGCTGAAATCAGCATTTACAGCTTCTTTTTTATTATTATTATTACTTTATTTTATTATTATTTTATCATTGTTTATTAGAGTTGATGTTGGGATGTTTTGCTCAGTCGATGTTGCCACAGTTTCACAAACAGGACGAGACCGTCGATGCACAACAGACCAACACTTTGTATTTTTGTGTTTGTGTTTCTCTCTGCACAAACATCAGTGACTGTAAAAGTGTCAGGAAGCAGCTTCATGCAGTCACTCTCCCTCTCTCTCTCTCTCTCTCTCTCTCTCTGTCTGTCACACTTAATCTCTTTCACAATACTGCTTTAACTCCTCAGGACACAAACAGGGTGGAAGTAGGCCAGGGGCGGGGCGGTTTTATAGCCTCACTCCGTCTCCGTCTCCTTGACTCTCTGTGTTTTAAGTTTCACTTCACATGAGCAGATACCAAAAGATCAATAACTGATATTCTCATCAGTGAGACAATGTTGTCCTGCAAAAACAAACTCAAACTCCACATGTTTCCGCTTCTGGCTGCAGTTTGTCACATTTAGTTGTTCTTCTATCTTATAATAACAATAATAACTTAATTATATGACCTATTTCTCAACAATGGGACTTGTGCTTTACAAGAAAAGTAAAAACTAGATGATCATAGCTCTGGAGGAGTGATAATCAAAGATATTATGAGAAAAAAATAGGTTGAATACATTGTTAACCAGCTGTTGCATAAATTATAGTAAGAAATCCGACTCACTGTAGATTAATACACACATTTAGACTGAAAAAATAATATGAAATATTTTCAGTCTGCACCATTTAAAAAACACCTATTGTCAATTATTAACATCTGTTTACATTTAGATATCATTCAGAGTTGATACATATGAGCTCATCTCTGTCAGATTTGAAAACATTCACGTGTAAATGTCTCAATATCATCGGGAAACTGTAAACAGCTGAAGATTTCTCAGCGTGTCAGATCCGTGTTATGAAAACATGAACGATTGCGACGCAATGAGGCATAAAAACAAGACCGAACCCTCGGCAACTACACTGTGCACACAAAAACACAGTCGCTGCTCTTCCTCGTATTACTGCTCATAATCACTTTTATCGCCTCTTCAGGGACTTTGACCTTGTCGACGGCGCTGACTTGACTCAGTCGTTACAGTAACAACAGGCTCGTGGTGCAGCCGTGACTGTGTTTGCAAGACCGTGCATGTGAGAAAGTGTGAGATCTGAATAACAGGTTATGTAGAGAACTGGGTTTTATTCATATTTTATCATCATTTGTTTAAGCAAACTGGATGGAAAGGGGGTTCTGCAGGCTTTCAACATCTGTAAAGTTTAACAGAAACAGTGAAATATAAGAATAACTGAACATTATAGTGACTGGATATCGGAATTTCTTGACGTTTAGTTGTAATGAAGTTGTTTCTGGGCAGCAACAGTTGCAGAAATGTTGTCATCAGTGTTGTGCATCGAGGCTGCAGTGAGGAAACCAGTGTAAGAGGGAGAGTGGGTCGAAGGTATCAGGTCTTTTAGTTGCATCAAACTGGTTCCCAGTGCGTCAGGACGAGCAGCTGTGAATCCAGCACACACACACACACACACACACACACACACACACACACACACACACACACACACACACAGATAGAGAGAGAAACCTCCAGAGTCCAGACTCTTTGTGTTAGTCAAGGTCGATGTTTTTTTTGGATGTGTCAATCTGCGTTGACTGAAAGTGGGATTTTATTCAAAGCTTAAAAAGGCAGCACATTTTAAAAAACTTCATCTGGAGCCGTCTGGGGCGAGACCGAGGCTTTGATCAGCCGTCCAACGGGAGACAGCGATGCTTCGTCTTTAATGCTTTAAGAGCGAATCGGAGGATTTTCATGGTACAAGTGTTTAAAAAATCACCCTGGTTATTTATTGTCTTAAAGAGCATTTGTTTTTGAGGTAGATTTTTGCTAATAGAGGTATTTTCCAACAATATATTTGAACATGATCTGGATTGTTGAGCATTTTGTGTGACAGTCGTTGGTTTGTTGTTTGTTTTCACTTGAACGCAGCTTCATCTTTCAAACCCGAGGCCAACAACCCGCCCATCTGCTGCGACTGGCAGGTCAAAACGAATGCAAAGGCTCAGTTTTGGCCCCGATTCGCCTGTCTGTGGTTTTATAGTAAGTCGTTTCTTAAGACCACAGCTTTCTTTCAAAACAGTGTGAAATAAGTGAGGCCCTTAAGACATATATTTTATATAAAAACAAATCCAGGGGAGCGTTTCCAAGGCTCGCAAGGTGGTGAGCCTCAAACACGTATTGTTTAGACTGTCAAAATGAACCCATTTATCAAAACGTACAGCGCGGTTTGGACTTTCTGCTTACACTGTGATGACTTCATAGCAGTTACATGTTTTTTCTTTTATCTCACGCTCGTGTTTATGCCAGCTTTTCCATCTTATTTTTCATGCTGACAGGCAGAAACAGGCTTGTGGTCCAGGAAGTCGAAGCACATCTCAGGGATGGCTATAAATAAAAAGGAGATAAAAGCCTCGGCCAAGGAGACAGTGTGGTCAAGAGATGATATTAGACGTGAACACAACAATTTAAGGATTCACAGAAGCTCTTCTTGTCGCTGGGGATGCACCGAAGGGACTTTTTTATATTTCTTTTTTACCCCCAGAAGGAAACTCAATAAAAGCTAATCAACAAAAACATCCTTGACTGTGGTAATGAAACCATGACTTCATCAGACGCGAACATGTCACATTTCCAAGGTTGCAACAAAGCCGGCAGTATGTTTTAACAGAGACAATGTTGGGCCTGTTTATCCAAAAGAGACCTACTGTTGAATTTTTAGCCGAGGCTAGAAGTCAAAGAGCCAAATCTAGCAGTTGTGATGTTGGGCTGTAACAATGTTTAGTCTGTAAATGCTTCAAAAATGTACAAATATATAAAGACTGGGGATTTTCACAGTGTTTCCAGGAGGTTTTAACATCCTTATAAGGGTTTCATGGAGCAGTGCTGACTGTTTTTATCTCGTGGATAGCCTCCACTAAAAGGAGGATGATGTGGAAGAAAAATGTTGAAATTATAAAAGTATCTATGAATAACAATAAAACAAGACAAGTGAAATAAACCTTTCAACAGCATTCAAACACATTTTTTGTTAAGTTTTAACTCGAGCTAGACTGAAGCTAATAATAGCAGCTAACTAGCTAGCAGTTATGGCAAATATTTATGAATCTAAAATGATACTAATAATAATAAAATTCATGTTTATTATATCTGCATCATCATAAAATATTCATTTTCAGTTCAAGAGGCTAATGTAGTTGACAAGCTGACTGTTAGCATTTTACGACATTTAGCTACTTTCTGATAACTTTATTTAATATTTCACCACTTGTTGTTCCCAGATGCAACCATCCTGTGATGTAATGTATTTGTATTATACTTGATATTTGTTTTGTTTTACTGTAATTTTATTTGTGGACCATGGGACTACAGATGGAAATTAGCCAGAGCAAAATCTGGCGTATTTACAACAAGTTATTTTGTTCATGCTAGCACTAGCCCCTGATGTTTTTCATTTTGTCCTTCTCTGGCTTTTAGTTCATAGGTTTGTACAATTTAAATACATAACTATGATAGTAAACAAGCTAAGAACAATTAATAAGCTAATTAAGCTCATTAACAGTTGAAGCTTAAGATCTTTAAACTCTTGTTTGCTAACTGGACATTAGATTAAAAAAGCAGGTGGGGAAAAGGATTTTAAAAAGCTTCACTGGTGATAATAAAAAGTTTGTTTTGGGAAGTTTTCACCAAACTTAAAGGCAGGAAATGTTTTGCTTTTGTAAGTCTGTATTTAACGTTTCCTGCTGATCCCCAGGTGCATAAAAGGAAAAAAAACAAAAAACTTTACTGTAACACTGACAGCTCCACTTCACTGATGTTTTCACTTGTGCAGGTTTAAAGCCGAGTGTGTTGCAATCTGGTGTTTGTCATCACTCACACATGTATCATCATGTTACATCACGAACAATAAAAATCTTTTCTCCCCCTCTCTCCTGTTTTTCACTCTCACTTCTCCTCCCTCGCTCTTTATTTAAACCTTCTACTTTCTTTATTTCCTTCACTTTTCAGTCTTTTTTCACATTAAATGTCACTATTTTCTTGAGGTTAAACACCTTAAAACTATAAATTCCTCCTTTTGCTTTGCTTTTCTTATCATTAAGAGTCAGAATTATAGATAAGGAGTGGATAAATAACATCTACTGTGCATTAGAAAGGAGATAAATATGTGTTTACTATACATTAAGTGTGTGGTCACTGCATATCACAGAAATGCAAAGATCAGATTTTCCTTGGCTCGTAACACGTTAAAGACACTCAAACTGGCTTCATGTCACATTAACAGCTCATTCTACACTGAATTTTATCTTTTAGATAAAACAAAGACAAGTCTGTAATAATAACGGCAATAATGAAAGTCTTTGAAACATCTCAGAGAGATGAAGATCAAAGAGTCGGAGTCGATAGGAGACCCTGAGAGGAAGCAATAAATCACACTAGAAGCAAATAACCGGCGTCTGGCTTCTGTTACTACTTCTCCATCCCTGCAGTGCTTCGTCATATCTCAGTGCTTTTATTAAATGAAGCACAATATGGAGCTGGGAGAGTGACGACACTGCAGGTACAGCATCCACCGGTCAGGGTGGAAGGAGGAGCGTCGGGGGGTTTCTGAATGGAGCTGAGGCGGGGTGGTCGACGCCAGACACAGGGGTCTTTTGTGTTTGTGTATCAGTTCGGAAATCACTAACAACACTACACACACACACACACACCCCTCCCTATACCCTGTGTGTGTGTCTGTGTGCGTGTGTGTGTATACAACATGTCAGTGAGTGACATTTGTTTTTTCAATAGCCGACTGGAGAGCAGAGCGAGATAAGGGAGTCGCTGCTCGGAGGCCGACTTCTTGGTTTCTTTATCTGGAGTTTGTTTCAAGACCAGGAAACAAAGGTCCGTCGCTCTGAGTGACCGAGGCGAGTTCAGTTGTTATGGTTACATCATGTTGCCCTACATCCAATCATCATTTTCACAGAGAGAGATGGCCTTGTTTTAATGCAACTGTGGCTGATAAGATATAAAATGTGAGTAAAGTCTCCAATCAGATACTAATTGTTGCAAATAACGATTAATAATAGTCCGAGAGACTTTTAATGATCAAAAGCAGATAATTAATGAGGTCAATGTCTCACAAAAAGACTTCCTGGGAATATATGTTGACGGTTATTACTATTCAAAGTTCCTTGTTTTATTAGTTCAGTGCAAATATGAATATTAAACGTTTTAATTGTAAGTATATTTGTTCATGTTTTTGTTCATCAATCTACTATTCTTAATTCATGCATACAGGACAGTACTGTGTGTTCACAAAACCTTAATCATTAATTAATCCTAACTATTTTGTCTGGATTTAGTAAAAACAAACAAAAAAAACAGTTTAATAATAAGGTTTTAAATCACAGAAGACTTAATTGATGTCATTGCGAAAAAAGCAGCCAGTGTACGGGATGTGTCGCCTGGATGTGCCTTTGATTTGAGCCGTGATTGTGATTAGATTTCACTTTTTGCTTGTTAGTAACGGCCGTCAATCAACCGCCGGCTCATGGGCTCAAATAAAAAAAACAGTAAACAGACAATGGACCATAAACCTCTTCTTGTGTGTATGAACTTTTGTGTCGTAAACCAGGGTCAAACTTCACCAACCACCCCAGGAAGCTCATATTAGCTTATAGACAACATGGGCTCATTCACTTGTAATTTAAGGATCCTTTTCTTTCTTTTTTTCCTTGCAGCAAAGTTTCGCCTGTTGAACTCATGAGTTTTTAAAATCCATAAAGATAATTAAATTTTCATGCCTGATAAATTTCAGAGTCATGTGTCTCCGACTCGTCGACTTGAATCAGAGCTTTGTGAGTTAACGTCGGGTCACTTCGGTACAATCCACTTCCTTCATGAGCGGATTATTCTTGGACTCGTCCCCTCGGTGAAGGAACTCGTTTTAGCACCGGCGTTAAACTGTGCGCTTGTAAAAACACGAGCCCTTTGATATGGCAAAACAAGAGACAAGCAGAGTCAGAGATGAAAGGCTCTGTGTGATGTCAAAGCAAAAAAAAAAAGCAGATTTAGAGGCAAAGACAAATTATACTACTCACTACAAAAACGTCATTGAACACAACACCGCACGTCCAAATGCCTCTTTCGCTACACAAAGCAGAGGCCGCTGCGTGTCTCGTCCACCACGCCCCGGCCGGCCGCCGATCAAAACAGCTGTTCTGCATCACAAGTCAAAGGCCAAATATTTGCCATGACATCAGCGCTCGGCACGGAGCAGATTTACTGATACAACACCTACAATACATCAGCGCCGGACAAAGAGAGAGAGGCCGGAGGAGCATTGTTCCTCTGCAGAAACCCACCGCTGATAAGAAATAACACAGAGCATGCAGCGAGACGGGGTCAACACACGACTTCTACCGCCTTTAATCATCTTTTATTATCATTAATTCAAAAATCATGCAAGAAAATACATCTATTCTCAGTTTGTAAACTGTCTTTAGTTAGTTTCCAACCATTACCATCTGTTGATATCATCTGTTATGACCTCAGACAGTGATTTGTGGAGATATTGTGAGCATCATAGTTCTTTAATGACCTTAGGAATAGCAGTGCACTGCAAAAACTCAAAATCTTTCCAAGAATATTTGTCTTATTTCTTGTCAAAATGTCTCATTTCTAGTCAAAACTAAACTCTTTTCACTTAAAATAAGAATCATCACCTAAAAATGAACTTGTTTTTAGATAATTTTAATTAGTTTCAAAATAATTTTCACTTGAAATAAGTAGAAAATCTTTGTAATAAGAAAGTTGAAACTTGATCCACTATCAGATTTTTCTACTTATTTCAAGTGAAAATATGCTTGAAAGAAGTGAAAAGTGTCTAAAAACAAGCTACTTTTTAATATGATGAGTCTTATTTTAAGTATAATGAGACTTGTTTTGACTAGAAATTACATTTTTGACTAGAAATAAGACAAATATTCTTGGTAAGATTTTGAGTTTTTGCAGTGTGGACAGTTGTACAGTAGGTAACACGTCATGTGGTCAAAAGGTCTGGAAACAGGGAGTCACTGGACCTTTTTCAAGGTCTCATGGAGTTGCGCTGTCAGCAGAACAGACAAATAATCTGAGATCCTGATGTGCGCCGAATCTACAGTTCAAGCAGGAACATCTGGTATTTGTAGCATCTTAGTGCATGCGAGGCGTTCAGGGGACACCTATAAATTGTAGTCAGAGGAAACAACCTGGATCTCACTGTCCACCTTAAACTACACAAGTGAGAGTTTGCAGCACCACCCACCACTGACAGTAAATCCTTGAGTCACTGAGGGAGTGGGGCGACGACAGTGCGAGGTTCCCAACGCCACACAATGAAACTCAACTGTTCTGCAGAAAGAAATCACGATCACTTCTTTCTTTCTTTTTGTCTTGTTGTGGCTACCAGGAAGATAAATCCATCCGTCTGTCCGTTAGCTATAGAATTTATCCCTCTGGGGGTCACGGGGAGGAGAAGAAATCTTACTTAGTAAATCCGCAGATCTACGAGCGGGTGTGGTTTAAGGTTTCAGTTGCTACATCTATAAGCCGGGGCCTCCCTTCCTACTCCCTTTCCTAAAAAACGAAAGGTAAATCCCTTCCCTGTAATCGGCCGAAGGTGAACGAGTGCAAGGGAGCTGGTTTTGACCCCGCAACCTAAAGCGGAAGAAGGAAAAAGTATTCTTCTCCTAAAAACTAGCCGCCGTGGCATCCAAAAACCAAAGACAAATGCGTAATTTACCGCGCAGATCTGTAAGTAAGAGTGGCGGTAACGACGTGGCGGCGGCTGAGACCCAGGAGGGAGCATATACAGGGTTCCTACACATTTGAAATTTTCAAGATTTCAAACTTTTTCCAGACCCTACGGTAAAAAAAATTCAAATAATTTGTGATATTTGAGTAAATATGTGTATCATGTAAATAAATCATGCAATTAATCATTTGTTTTCATTATTCTGAATAGGTATAGGCCATTATGTAACCAAATAATTTCTTGTAAATTGTGGCTAGGTACAATAGTGCATACAAAAAAATTTACCCAAATAACTTCAGATAAGACCAAACCCAGATAAGTATATTTCCATACAATAGTTGCCATTTTTTATACTTTTCCAGACCTGAAAATGTATAAAATCAAATTCCATACATTCCCATACTTGCGTATATAGGAACCCTGAGCATTTGATGGGAGGGTTGGAGCAAATTCCTGCCCTTGGATGTGTTAACCCCCGACCCCCTACTCCCCCACCAGTCTGCGAGTGTGATCCATCACTGCGACTGAAAGCTGAGAGCTGATGTATTGGCAACTTTTCCCAGCAGGTGCAGACGTAACTGGGCTGCAGCAGCGGGGTGCAGCAGGGGAAGAAAGGAACCTAAAGAGTTGAATATCTCTGGTTCGTCACAGGCATGCCAAACCAAATCCTCCTCCCCCACCCCCGAAAACCACACTGAAACCTCTCGTCCTTCCTTCCTCCCCCCTGCCGGGCTCCAGCCTCCCCTGTTCTACCTTAAATCATCCATGCGACACCGTGCACGCAAGATAATACAAAAACTGTCTAGGCTAAATCCGTCGCTCGCCACATGTGTCCGTATGGTAACGGCAGATTGACGAGCGGGGGAAACGAATTTGGACGATTTTTAAAGCGTAAAGCTTAAGCGACAAAAACGAAAATGTATAAGAAGTGAATCCTTTATGATCCAGAGAAGAGGATTCAAAACCCCGCGGAGCTGGATCCTCCAGATGTGGGAGATTTTTAAAAAAACAAAACAGGAGGAAACACTTTATCGTCTTCCACCTCCTGTTGTTTTCTGACTCTCTCTTTTCTCTCTTTAAAAACCCCACACAGGCTGTTTGGCTAAGTGTCTGTCATTAACTTTTAAAACGCTTGTACACTAAAATCTGCAGAGTTTAATTTCCAACATGTCACATGCTGTTAAAATCTTTATAACAGCCTATGATTATGTACAAATAAATGGACTAATTTCTGGGTGTGATGGATTCAAATTAAGTTTCGAACATCTGCAAGTTGAGTTTTACACCATAATAAACTGAATTGGAAACAGTGGCTCCTTGATACTGGTATAAATTCATTTAAATGCCTCAGGAAGAGGGAGTGTAAAGTGCATAGGACTGCAGTAAATGAATTAAATGTCAAATTATATACTTAAATATTTCTTCTGCTCAAAAGTTCAATGCAACCTTAAGTGACTCCAGCGTTTTAGTATTTTGCAATACCAATACTAACTTTGGTGGATCCCATGATTCGGCAATGCAAAACAGGCTTCAAATGCAAATTTGTCCAAACTAGAATCTTTTTTCTTTTTTTTTAAGATCATTTGACAACACGCAGGTGCTATTGGTGTGAATTTCTACTAATTTTATGTGGGAAAAAGTTTGTTTTCTCAGAGCTCAGCTCTGGTGAGTGATATGGCAGAGTTCGTAAATGACTTTCCATTTAAGTTTTGTGAAATCTCGCTTTATTTTGAAGCCAATAAACCACCAAAATGTGAGCGTGCATGTACTGGCAGAGATTTTCTTTGACATTCAGGTTGTTTCCATTGGTTGTTTTAAAGTTCCCAGCATCAAATTGTGAATTCATGGTGGACAGGATGGGTTGAACTTTAAATATACAGACATGTAGTCCAATAATTACATTAAACTTTACTTTCTATTACTTATTCTAACACTGGCTGACATTTTCTCTCCTGTTGTTGTTGTTGGTCATATAGGTCACATCAACTTCTCCACAGTTTCCAAGTGTTAGATTCGATTTTCCAGACTGAACCCTCCAACTGTGATGGATTTAATGCACATCGGACCAGTCTGATGTGTCTGCAAGTTGATTTTCATTCATTAACGACACAGTCTGAGAGCAACAGCTTCATAAAGTATGAATTAAATCAATTAAAATTCTTGCAGCATGTAAACTGAGTCTGGTGTGAAGTGATGAGCTGAAACACGTTGAACCAACAGTGTGACCCTTTGTATTGTTTATTTGATTTGGACTTTTCGGATTATTGTGTTGAGGTTAAACAAACATCTTTTCTTCTTTTGTCTCCACAATTTGTTTTTTCATAATCACCACATTTTTTCGCGTCTCTCTCATCTTTCTTCTGCGTCACCTTTTATTCTCTACTTCCCGCTCCTTTTCCTCCTCCTCGTCCCTCATCTCCTTCCTCCGCTGTTTGTTTTCCCGTCCAGCTGGGGGCGGATTGTCGAGCTTCTCCTTCCTACAAATCTTTCCATTCTTCATCTCTCACTTCAAACTCCGCCCTTCTCCTCTCATCACCATTTTCATCATGCCATCATCATCACCATTACCTTCCTCCGTCATCCTTTCATCATCATCATCGTCGCCGTCATCTCTCACTCACCGGTTCCATTAAATACACTTCGTTTGCCATGCCAGCATGAATTATAATAACTTCCAGGAGATAAACCGCAGCCAAGAGTGTTGCCTTCTCTTGCAAACTCTTTTTTTAAATTGCTTTTCCAGTCTTGCCCCTCTCCTGCCCTCCTCACACTCATCGTCTTGTCATCCTGCGTTTCATGCAGCCGGTGTGAGCGGGCGATGCCGAGCTCACATCCAAACCACATACTTTAAATTTATCTGTGAAACAAGTCCAAGCATCTGTTTTGGACTCATCGGACTGTCAGTCTTGTGCCAGAGTTTGTGTGCGAGTGCGAGTGTGAGTGACCTCTCCGTCTTATTACACTTTATTACATTTAAAAACCTTTTACACATCTAACGTCTTATTCCAGAAATCAGTTACGCACCGGTATTCAAACCATCTGCTTTGTTTTTTTCATCTTAACTCGAACGGACACGGTTCGCCACGCCACGGTTTATGTCCAACATATTTTCGGCTTTGTTGCGAGAGCAGAGCGGTGATTTGCAATGAGGAAGGCGTCATCTGCCTTTTTTTTTTTCCTCCAGGCACCTGTCGGCTGCAGCAGCTGCGACGCCACGCAACGGGCTGCAGCAACAGGCCTTCACTGGTGGCTGTGGTCAGACCTGAGCGCTAACACGTGAGGAATGCTGTGAGCGAAGGCTGCTGTGATAGACTGTGTGATGACGTCGCGACCACAAGATACAGTCTGGGTGTAGCTAAGATCTAGATGAAGCTTTTTGAAAGAGGGTGCGGCGGTGACGAGTCATGAGTTGGAACGTGAGCGTGTTGGACGTCATGGAGGATTTGCTTCATATGTGGGTTAAAGTTTGTCCCCAGACGTGTTTAAAACTATGTGAACACACTCTGATTAATGTTTTATTGAATGTGTTTTCCCCTCATGAAAAGTAAAATGAAAAATAATTACCCTCGATCACTTCCTCGTTGGGAGTTTATAGCCTACTCTGCTAGCCGTTTGTTAGCTTGTAAAAGTGGCTAACACTGTCACTGTTTACGTTACGTTGAGCTACAGTTACAAAAAGTTAAAGCCATGATGAAACTGGACTTGTCTAAGTCTACAAACACACAAACAAGGGAATCAATTTATTGAGGACCTTTATCTGGTCGACCTGTTGCGTAACAGACGACGCACAAGTTAGCTAGCGGCAAATTGGTAGCATGTGGAGTTGTGAAATCATGGGCGACTTGTAGGCTACAGCTATTTTACATCTCATAAGCACTTTAGGCATTTTGTTGGGCTTCTGAGTCTAAGCCCAGGGTTTTTGTGTCCCATTGAGGTTCAACATGCAGGATTAATTCGACTCCCAACCAACGGTCCAACTTTTAGAAATCAGATTTAGTAAGAAAATGTTTACATGTATTCCAAAAGTCTGGTTTTACTCAGACTAACCAACATAAAGTGAACCGTACTGAATGGTAGCGGTTAATTGTGCTAATGCTAAGTCTGGCTCTCGGTACCAACAAGGTTCTGGGGTTTATTTTGCTGCACCCATCGTCCCCAGAAGTTGACAGTCCTGCTTTTGTAGGTAGTATAACAATCCAACATTCATTGCTTCCCTGCAGTTTCCAAAGGGGAAATACGATAGATTCCCTTATGTTAGGCTATATCATAATGTATTATATAAAAAAAGTTAAAAACGTATCAACATGTAGATATTTTGGGAAACAACACCAAAAGACACTGACATTTGGACATTTCGGTCCAAGCTCAGCAGGTGAATCAATTAGCAAAGAAAACGACCTCTGAGAGCAAAAACAACCAAAACAAAACAAAAAAAACTCCCTCCAGCCTCTCACACGCTCTCCACATTCAGTGCAGACGTGCAGCACTGTCGGCCTCGCCAGCCTCTCGTCTGCCGTCTTATTTTTTCCCCCCTCTCTGTGCCACAGAGATCATGAGCTCCCTCACAGACCTTTTGGCTACATGCTGTCCTGCCGTGACTTGGAAAACTCCCAAGAGGGATAAGGTCGGGGTATGCAATAAATAAATGTTGTGTATAGAGGTTTAAGTTTGAGACAGCATTATATTTTTAAGATTAGTTACGTAGAAAAGCACCGAGGGCAGGACCTGTGTGTGCTGGAAGGTCCTGACTGTTACATAAAATATGCTTAGTTGAAAAACCAGCATCTAATCAGCCTCTAATTTATCTACATATTATTTTACAGTGCTTTACGAGCTGGTTTAAGGAAAAAGATGGCGCCAGCTGGATCTAACCACCATTTTGGCTTTTTGACTCAACAATTCCTTTCTTTTTCTTTTTTTTTTTTAACTTAATCCATTGACGTAATTTGACTGAAGACCACAACATGGTAACAAACAGCAAAGAGCGTAACCACCATGTTGAACTGTTTAC
Source organism: Trachurus japonicus (assembly GCF_045865225.1). NCBI lineage: Eukaryota > Metazoa > Chordata > Actinopteri > Carangiformes > Carangidae > Trachurus > Trachurus japonicus. Next base: position 15,687,338 of record NC_140924.1, read on the forward strand.
AGCAGCATATCTTCTTCTTTTTCATCCAACAAAACTGGGAAGACAGACACTAAGTGGTGACATGGAAACAAATGGGCGTTGGATTGGCCTGATAATGGCAGCAAACTGGATGTAAATTAGTTTGGATGTGTTGCGTGCACTGCACTCTCTGACTTTTGCTGAGCCGTACTTTGCAGCGCTGGAGAGAAAAACTAGACATTCCTGTTCCTGTCCACTGACGACCACGGGGCCATGGAGCAGCAGCAAACTCTCCGATTGTATCGTACAAGTCGACCAGAGAGAGAAGAGAGAGAAAGAAAGAGAGGGAGGGAGGGAGTATAGGCGTGGGTGGTGGTGGTGGGGAGATGAAGAGGTAAAACGGGTGTTATAAAGAGGACGAGCGGACGGCGGAGGGGTTGTTTTGTGGAGGCGGGAGGAGCTGGAGATGCTGTAAGCGTCCAGACATCCAGGCTGAGAGGGAGAAGTCGTTTTGGACGAGTCTCAGAGCAGATGACTTATATCAATGGAGCGTCTCTGTGGGTTTATGAATGACTGCATGTGTGTGTGTCTGTGTCTGTGTGTGTGTGTGTGTGGGTGTGTGGGTGTGTGTGTGCGGGCGTGTGGGAGGTGGGAGGTTGGCTTTCGAACCACAGCTTCCCGTAGTCGTTGGTATTTTCATGCTGATTCGACACATGTAGCTACAGACTCACAATGTGTTTGCTTACTGCAAGGCTGCGTTGGTAATGGTAATGTGACCGACTTGTGTTTCATTAGTGTATGTTTCTCTCAGTGTGTGTGTGTGTCTGTGTGTGTGTGTGTGAGTTAGAGACATGTGACCACGTACACAAGAGCTATTGAGTGTATAAATACTGTTGTTGTGTTGTTGTGTTGTGTTGTTGTTGTTGGGGAATGTAAATTCCTGCCTCGGCTGAGGGGAAAAGAAAATCAGATCCCTCAGATCCGGGCCAAGTCCTTCCAGGTGTTCATGAACCTGAACTCAGCTAAAACAGATGGAAACCCCCTCCCACCACCACCGCCGCCCACCCTCAGGCTTCAACAGTTACAGCTCACAGATTTTAACATCCAGCTCAGTCCACACAGTCGTTTCTATTTTTCTCATACACACACACACACATACACACACCAGAATCAAATTTTGGGGGTTTGACGACGTCTCGCTTGAGGACATTTCAAACTCCGCCTCCGCTATCTGAGCTATAGTCACTATAGAGACGAGTAAAACAAACATTTCCTACACAAAACCACCATTTAATAAAATTCAGAGTGGAATAAAAGAAGCCCATTCATCTCTGTTTTTCTCTTATCTGTGGCTTAAACAGCTTGGATAAATGCACCATAATAAGATTTGCATTAGCCTATTGCTATACATTTATTAAAAGTTATTTAAGACAGGCCTATATCTATAATTGCATTTCGATCAATCAAACTTGAGATAGCCTTTCTGATTTTGTTCTGACAATAACTGAGTTAGGCTACAGGAAGAATCAAATTAGCCTGTTCAGCTTTGACTAATGTAAAATTTGTAGTTTTACTTGTTTAACTCGCATAGTCAAATATGAAATAAGTTATTTATTCCTCTGGGTGTCTAAATCAAATATGAGTTTATAATCCAAAACTTGACCTGACCTAATGCTTTCATGTCTGTAGCTACAGAGGAGGCCGACTGCTAGCTTAGCTTAGTTTAGCTTAGCAGAAAGACTGGAAACAGGTGTGCACAGCTAGCATTGAGCTAACTAAGCACGTCTAAAGTTAACGCTTTGTCTTGTTTGTTTTAATCTGTAGGCTACAACTGTGGACTTGATCTTACCCTGCAGCACTCGAACATTTATCCATTTATTTACTAGCTGTTCGCTAAAGACGAGGGACTTTCAGAGCGAGTGAGACTAAACAGTGAGCGGTAATCAACACGGTCTGGTCCTTGTGTCAGTGAGACTGAGTCAATGTCTTTTAAAATAGCAGCAGATAAAACTCAGCAGCAACTCTCCCACACATGTTAGACTGAAGCAGCTGGTTCGACAGGGTCGCGGTTTGTTTGGAGGAAGCCCGAGGTGACGGACGAGACGACTCCTCCTGCAACGAAGGCACCTGTGTTTATTTACCGCAGCTTTATCTGACAGAAGCCTGGCACTGTCATCGGGGCATCGGATCATTGATGGTAGAAGACGATAAAACCCAGGCAGGTTTGGCTTGTAAGAGCAGTAAACACACGTACACACAGATTTACAAACCTCTCACTCTGAGTGTCAGTGTGTGTGTGTGTGTGTGTGTGTGTGTGCGAACATGTGCCTGAAATCGCCCCGGGCTCCAAAACACTCAAGTACAGACTCATGCTGCTGCTCGTAACTTGTTAACTTGTATCTCAACAGTGTTTCTGCTGTGTGTTCAAGATCCACAGTTAATATAAAGTCATGTTGGTTAATGTTTGCACACAGGTAGCCGACTACAACGACCACGGCCTACGTCTGCACCGATGCTAAAGTTAGATGAAAAAGAGCCAAATGTGTCGGCTACAAAAAAGTGAGACAAATGAGGTGCTCTCTCATTTCCGATACTAATAACAGCTCTCCTCCACCCAATGCGTCACACGTTAACACTGCGTTTCCAAGACATGTACATTCATATGATTAATATTTTCTGTCTTATTATGGATTTTTATTGTTATTACAAGGGACACACTCAGGGTTCAGGGCTGGAAATAACCAGCAAATGACATTGACCATTGACTTAAGAGTGAGAATATTGTTGCTATTATTGAATATATTCTTATTAAAAGCAATATCTATGATGTTTTAAAATATTTTTTTTTTAAATGAAGTTGATTGATTCAGAGTTTGGCCCAGAAACTTCTTCAAACACCGACTGTTTCTCCATCACGATGACAAATAACGCTCTAATTAGTCCCACCCAGAGGTTCCAGAGGTTCCCGTCCGCCCAGATGTTTCCCAGCTCACGGTGACTGAGCAGATTCCTCCACTGAAACCAGCCTCCATCTGCTCACTAACCCGGGGTCAGCTGAGCCCCACAAGCAGCCTCCAGAAGACGTGGTGGTCGGTGGGTGGGTAATAGTTACAGTCTGGATTTTATCCGTTGATATAATCGATAATTGAGAAAGTAGGAGTGACATAAACTTGGCCTTTAATTTACTTTTGGCTTTGTAAAATGTATTACATTTAAGATACTTTCTTATCCGACCTATTTTTCTAAAGACCTATCAGATCAATTCTCCGTTCCTACACACTCTGTCTTTACATCAACTTCATGAATTTAATCCAGATGAAATTGTTAAAAACAAACAAAAAACTCTCCTTTAAATATTTCCTCTATGTGAGGTTGCGTGAGAGTTTCTGCCCAAAATAATGTCCATCACTTGAAAACTATTAGAGCTGCTCTCTTGGAGACTGGACTTGCACCAAAACCAATTTTCAAATCATGTTGAAGTTATTAACTATTAGCAGCCACTTTACAAAAATAATCATGTTTTTAAGAGATTCAATCACGACGCTCGTAATTTTCCGCGTCACATCTCCTTTCTTCTAAGAGAAACAACGTGTGTTTTCTCACCTTGGAGATGTAGGCTTTGATGCCTTCGGCCAGCTTGATGCAGGGCTCTCCAAACAGCTGGGCCAGCTGGTCTGGGATGTCCTGGTCCTTGTCCAGAGCGTTGAGTAAACTCAGACACTTGAGCTCCTCTGTGACGCCCTGGCTACGCACCTACACAGGACACACAAACACACACACGGAGCAGAGATTTAAAACACGACACCTTTGTGATCCACAGACTCAACAAACAAGTCGTTAAAAACCCCACGAATATAAATCAAAACCACTCTCCATTGGCTTTGTAACCAACTTTATGTGAAGTGCAGCTGCTGGTGCGCCGGTAGCAACATTTACAGTTTGGTAATTTACCATATGTCGCGGTGGATAGTTTATAAACAAGGTTAATTGCAGCTCCTATAGTGAACAAGTACAAATTAATTCTGGGAAAATAATCCACTTAGATGATGGCAAAACTCAGACAATCCATCCAACACAAAAGATTCGCCAACCTAATGCTGACTCTGCAAAATGCTATAATTAACACAAAGTTTTTATTTTCCATTTTCCGACTCCCATCTGTTCATATAAACGTTGTTGCTCTCGTTTATTTTCTTTCATTGGCCTCACGAGGCGTTCAAGCATGTCCTGTACTCCATGATGCTCGTCCTCTGGTGTGCCATCAGTCTCTCCACACCTCCCTAACAGGCCGCACAGCACTTTCACTTTATCAACTCCTGCACACGCTGCTCATTGTTTGTTTAACTTTTACTTTGTCGTGTTTTTTTTAATGCAGAATTTCTTGGATGTGATGCAAGTTTTTCAGTTTAGTAATGTAACATAATGACTCCAAAAAAAGGAAAAATAAGAAAAAAGGAAACCAAATGTAGGTAAAACATGTCGGCCCCCCCACACAGAGGCTCTTGGCCGAAACGCAACTTTCTTGTGTAACTAAAATGCATGCGTGGTGGTCGCACAGGGAGCTCTCTCCTGGAGTGAACCGAGCTGGCACATGTGCTCCTTTGCAGCTCGTTGCATATCTAGACATCTAATAAGAGAAAATTAAATGAACAATTCCTTCGGGGGGCCAAAAAGAAAGAGGAGGGGAGGTGGGGTTGGGGGGAATAGTTGCTTTTCCCTTTCGCTACGCCTCCTGTTTGGCAGCAACTTCCACCCAGAATGAGACGTGTTGTTTTTGATGTAATTTTGGTCGGCACGGGTCGAATAAGACATGTTTGGGAACTGAAACGCCAGACGCAGGCTCTCAGGCCGCAGTGTGTGTGTGTGTGTGTGTGTGTGTGTGTGTGTGTGTGTGTGTGTGTGTGTGCCCTTCAGGGAGGCTGTCAGCGTCACGGTCTGAAAGAGCCGCTAATGACTCCATAACAAGCACTGATGAGCAGAGAGAGATTACAGAGCTGCACTCCTTCACTCCCCGTCCTGTATTTGTGTTCATTTCTTTACGCTTCACCTCCGTTTTTCTAATGAAACCCGTTCCCTTTTTGTTTTCTCTCTGCGTGCTTTTCCATCCGTCTCCACATCAGCCTGCTCTCCCTCTCTCTTTCTCTTTCTCTTCATTGCTTCATCTCACTTTCTCTCCCTCTCTGCAGCGCTGTTCATGTTGATGCATGGGCAGATCTCCCTGTTCCTGGTCCAGATAGCAGTGTGTAACTCTGTGTGTGTGTAACTGTGTATGGGTGTGGGTGTGCATGTGTGTGTAAATTAGTTCAAACCAAGCGAGACGGACGGGACACTTACGGGAAAAAGAACCAGGCCACATGTCAACAGTCTCACCATGTTGCCTGGTCATGAAGAGGATGACTCACGTCTTTTTGATGGCTTCGATTTCAAGGCCGAAGTGTAATGAGTCTAATTTGATGCACATGTCGTTATTCCAGTCGGTCCACATTCTGCTTTTTTTTTTTTTTTGTAGGTTTGTAGGTCACCTTTGGGAGCATTTAAGGTCAATGATCAATGATTGTATAAACTTGCGGGAAAAGTTAAGGCTTTGCATCTTCCAAAAATCCTTAAAAAAGAGGTCAGTGAAGTACACACGGCATTCCTGGGCATCGGTCTCAAACTGTATTTGATTTTTTCCTGCAGGCAAAAAAAAAACGAACTTGCAACTGAAGGGTTGTTGGGTAAAAGCACAGGGAGCGAGGGACTTGGCTCGGCGTGCGCATTCGTTCATTCGCGCATTGTTCATTGTCTTTCAGCGCTGCGATGAGAGAGGAGGAAGCTCAGCGGGTCGCCGTGGATCATCTGCATACAATCACCACAGTAACCCCCCCCCAATAAAAAAAAACACAAACTGCTGACAGTGAAGTCTGTACAGACGGAGGAGAGACGGTTTGTACTGTATTTGCGAGTGCTGCGTGATGACAGCTACCACTGTCTGAAGTGTCGGGGAGGGCTTACGCACACGCATGCCTGGGTCTGGGCTCACGCGGCGCGACGAATGAGCCGAAAAGTCGAGGCCTCGTTTGGTTCTTGGCGCCGCTGCCAAAAAAACACACTCCCTTTCGCTTTTGGTGGTTCTGGTTGAAGGATTAATTGTTATTGAGGAGTGTCTTTTGTGTATGAGATGTGTGTGTGTGTGTCCATTAAGTTTTGACAGGCCTGGTAGGGGAGTGTTTGATGCATTATGGGAAACAGTCCCATCCGAGCTATAGCGGGCAGATAAAGCTGGAAAACGAGATTTAAAAAAGGGAAAACCCTCCTCTGCTCCATTAGCGTGAAGACGAGGCCAGAGGCTAAATCAAGCTGAGCGCACGAGTATTATCACCACATTAATGTACTGTCCTTTCTCAAGCTTTAAAGTGCATGTGGGGGTGGTGGTGGTGGTGGGGGGCTTTTCCTATCGTAGTAAGTAGGAGATAATTCAATTTCCAGATATCATGCAACTTACAGGCCGTAAAAAAAAACTACGTTACCACTTCCTGTTTCTAGCTGCCGTGCAGTCCAGCTTTTATTTTTTGGATTTAAAACTCTCGCTGCTGCTGTTTTCTATTTCGCTCCTTTAAAATCTGATTTTGTTCTTCCTCTGCTGCGAGAGTTTCCTGCCAGTTTTTTTGGCGGCGGGTCGGTCCAAATAAGTCAAATTTTCATGAGCTCACTTGGGGATGAGAACATTTGGACATTGGCTAGCATGACGGATCAGGATATCCACCACTAAGGCTAAGAGTATGATTGAATCCCTGAGTACCTGACCTGACAGAACCGGATTTTATTAGTTATGTAATGTTAAAAAAAAACATATCAAAAAGCTTGTTTTTGCTAATTAGCATTGGACACAAAAGGCTACCAATAGAACCGGCCAATACTCTACTCTTCCTCTGACCCAGTTAACACCTGGCTCCATGTACGGCGCGATGGTCATGAGGTCCTACTTCCACATCTGGACCTGTTCTGGCGCACACAAAGAAAAACCTTCTGGGCGGAAGATAACAGCCGGAATCTGGCCAGATGTGGACGTATACGGGGGCCAGACTCAGATCGAGCGCTCAGGCATGTGTTGGACCAGAAGTTTCATTTAGCTATTTGGGATTCCTCTCCAGGTGGTCGTACTATTCCACCTGATGATGGCGCTATAGAGAAGAAGTGAAGGAATAACATTTATCATTTGGATTCCTCTTGTTTTGGATTGTGAATCTTTCAGTCTAGACCAAAGCAAAGATCGCCGCACTAAGGCCTGTTTGGGTTTCCTCACACTGACAGGAGGTAGAGGTCAGACGATTTTGTTGTCAGCTTGTGTTTTCTCTCCTCTCTCAGCAGTTTATCCCTGTGTTTAAATGTAATGGCTCTCCCTCCGCTACACTGTAGTACAGTCTGATGTCTGGCTGCCTCCGTTAGCACCAGCGCTAACGCGGCCAAGCTGCTTTCTTCCTCCGTCCAAGTTTCATCTCCCAGAATGATCTTCGCCTCCATTGTTCATACACTTTCCTCATCCTACCACTTGCTGCGAGCCAAAGCCGTGCAGCTCCGCTTGGCTCGACGTAGCGGAGCAGTTTGTATGTAATTCCCCTCACATGACTATTCTCTTACATCGCCCCGTCTTTGATTTGCATCATAACAATATTCTTTTCTCCTTCTTGCGGCCAAGGAACTGAAATCAGATCTCAGTTAGGGCGATTTTATCTGTCTCTTTCCTGCACTCATTGTGTTTCTGGTTTAGCAGAAACCATTGGAGAGGGGAGAGGAAAAAGTGAAGGCTCTCCGAAGCCAGTATGGACATGCATACCTCCAATGAGGGGTTTCTGGTGGAGGAGGGGAGGGGTGGTGGTGGCTCAGCCTCTATATCATTACCATACGACTGGAGCGGCCCCAGAGGTTTGAAACATGAACAATTAGAAGAAGACCCTTCCCTTTTCTTCCCCTCGGTGCTGACAGTAGCTGAGCTGCCAAACCCAGACTCCCCTTTTGCCAAATCCCAAAATTGCAAAACAATTTGCTATCATCTCAGAAACATGTTACACGCTGATTATTCAACATTAACAAATCACGACTGACTGACGTGAGGTCAGATCTGGGTCGTACACCTGTAAAACCTCAAGTCGTCTTTGTGTTTGCATAGAAATTAAGTTTGACAAATCCTTGATTAATTTATTTTAATTCCCACGCAGAGGTCTAAAGGCGACTCGTAATCTCAGTACAACTGTATCCTATAATCTGCTTTGGAGTGGAGCTGCTCTTCTTTTGTAAAAATATACAAACCAACTCTCAGAGGGAATATTGCCTTTTTTGGCAAGTGGCTCTTAAATCCCGGTCCCTGTGCACTCGTCCCCAGAGCGACGTATTTTCTCAGTGCGTTGACATCGATGACTTGTCCTTCCCATGGCTCCTAAACAATGAGTCCGCCCCGCCGGTCGTCGAGCAGCCAAAACGCAGGCTAACACATGCTAAAAGCATTCATGACACACCAGGCCCTGATGTAACTCTCTGCTGTACTGTTAAACTAAGTTGAATAACTATGCATGAGGTTGGCCGGGGTGTCAAAGGGGGAAAAAAAAGGCGAGTGGGTGAAAGTGTCTGTAAATATGATTTTTACTGGACGTTATCAATGACAGATGTTTTAAGAGCATGTGCACATCTTCTCAGAAAATGGCTATACACATAGGATTAAGTTGAAAATTGAATTCCAACATTTTACAATTCTTACAATCATCCTTACAATCATATGTGACAAGTTATGATACCTAAACAGAAAAATATGTGTATCCTAGCCATCCACAACACAAGATGTCTCTGTTGTGGTTTGGTAACGAAATGCATGAACTTAATGTTGGATGATATATTGTTGAAGTGTGATCTCAAGTGTAAAAAGTCACACACTTTGCACAACAAACTGTATTTTGCCTCCCTGTTTGTTGGAGCTTAAACTAGGCCTACATGCTTTGCTAATAGGCTACATAGCAAAAGCAGTCGTTTAAGAAAGTAGCTACACCAGATAACCTTTCTTTTTTAATACTTGAGTAAACATCTGATGCAGACGATGGGATTTTTCCACAATTGTTAACCAAAAACAATGTTGTTTTTCTTTTTTAGCTATCAGGCTGGTCTGCTGTGTAGCTACAGGAAAGGTGACTAACGTTAGCTTAAGTGACGCTTTTTATTAAATACACAACACCAGTAAGAAAAGAGGGACTGTATCTGGATTACATCAGAGGACATGCTATGTTTGAATGTTTATATACCACTAGACCAGAACTAAAGTAAATTATCTGTGTGTTGGTTACGTAAATGTGAAACAAATCTCAGCTTAATTCAATAAGACTGAACTCAAGTCCTTCAAATATTATATATTTTAGCTCAAACTGATAAAGCAACCAGTTTGTGCTTCAGTAACATTTTTTCAATTTCTTAGCCTAATAAATTGATGATAAATTTACTAATTTTAGCCTTCTTTAGCTGAGCAGCAGTCTTACACAGCGTCTTGTGTTGACTTTTAGTTTAACATTAATTTGTTTGGAAAAAAAAGAATCGTTCCTCTAACATAATAAATTCACCCAGTGTATCTGCTGCATATTTGCATCCTAGAAATCAGTTTTTCTTTCAAGATTAGCTCGTTTAGTGACGCAACGGCAGAGAGATTTGAAGCCAAAAGAGCAGAGAGAGAGAGAGAGAGAAAAAAATAAGATTTTGAAAATCTTTCTCAGACTGTCAGAAAGTTATTTCAGGCACTTTGAACCTGAACTTGAATAATTTATGACTAACTACTGTTCTCCAGATACAAGAGCTAAACTGGGAGAGTCCCTGTTGGTCTCGGGCTTTTTGGAAGTCATCATCGCTGCAGCACAAACACACTACACACACACATATACACATATTTGAGCGTGATCAATGCGCTTTGTGTCCGTCCTCGGCCGGAGAGGACATGCGGTCTCTCATGGTCGTCCATATGAATTGGATGACTGGACTCCAGAAAGAGAGAGAGAGAGAGGAAGGGTCCGGGCTGACATAGCTCCTGTGATCCTGAGTCCGACTCTCTCAGGAAGCAGCGAACAATGCTTCACTGTTCCCTCCCTCCCTGTGTGTGTGTGTGTGTGTGCGTTTGTGCGTGTGCATGTATGTATGTATTGCGTGTGTGTGGCCTGCCCCTCAGTGTGTATGTGTGTGTGTTTGTGTGTATGTGTGTGTGTATTTGGCCTGCTCTCGATGGACACCAAACCCTGAAAAGAATATCTCAGAGGGCCACTTGGAAACCTGGCTACAATTTTGTGTGTGCATGTGTGTGTGTATGCAAGTGTGTGTGCAAGTGTGTGTGTGTTGGTCTGGGAGTTCCTTGGCAGACCAAAACTCTCATTTGAAGGGATTAGGAAGAGGAGAAGGCGGCCACGTAACTCAAATCCAGCAGGCCAGAGATCTGGACCGAGAGTTTCTATATGTGTGTGTGTGTGTGTGTGTGTTGGGGGGGTAGATGAACAGTGCACACACAGAGGCAAAGACACAGGAGAGATTTGGCCGTATTTCAGTCCAGTTTCTCTGCGTTGCGGTGCAACAGCAGACAAGACAGAGAGCGGGGTGAAATAACAGCTGAGACCTCGCTGGCTCCGGTACTGGACATAAATCACTCTACCCAAACACTGAGGCAGCGAGCTACACAAGAGCAAGAGGTCAAACACAACACACCGAGCTTATACGGCACGGTGGAACCAGCTCCATCATGTTGACTTACACCTCCTGCTTTATAAAACCACAGCCCATAGATTAAAGAGATGGAAGGAGCGAAGGAGCTGGAATCAGCATCAAGAAGACAAATCGTCCTCCAGCTGATGCGGAGACACAGAGACAGGGATCATAGCAACAGGGAAAACAATTATCTCCAGGAACAATTCAACTATTATCATATGTAAACGACGTAATGTTTCACTCGAGTACCTGCATAAAGCTTCTTTTAAAACTTACTCAGAGCTTTTAAGTCCAGTCGTTAAACAGCGATGTCAAAATAAAAGCCTCCTTGTGAGGTACATGGTCCACTATCTGCAAAATCTTCACATGTCAAAATGACTTTAAAACAGCAGTTAATCATAGATAATGAGGACAATGACTGTGTTTTAAGTCTTTACATGCAGGAATCAGCGTATTTTATGATGAACACAAGTTGTGGCAGCAGCATCCTGACGTCTGACGTCTTTGTTTGGTGTTTGGACTCATCCAAACATTAAGCAGAGCTCATGTTTCTCCGTCTCATCAAACATGACGACACCTCTTCCTAGAAGATGCCATGTTTTATTTGTATTTGTTTACACATGCAGGCCAGTTTAACAGCCTTAAACCAGGTCAGGATTCAACAAGAACTGCGCAACAACTGAGAAACGCTGCAGCAGGAATATCGAGTTTAATAAAGGTGTAAACACGTCTGAATAATATGACTAAGAGTACTCCACCTGATAATTACTTTTAAAGGGATAGTTCACCCTAGAATGATATTTCGCTCATTATCTACTCACCCTCATGTTGACTAAGGGCTGGAAGAAGTTTCAGAGTCCTCCGTCCCTTCTCTGAGTTACAGGGGGTCTCGGCATAGCAGTGCATGTCCATATAACGGTTGTAAAGGGACAGCAGAGCTCTTCGTAAAAAAACACACACAAAAAAACATCCAAATACCTCCATGATGCTCGTATGTAATGTCCGTCTTGTGCTGAAGCCCCAAATTGCGTAATTGTCCCGAAAAAATTAAATAAGTCTATATTTTAAGCTTGTTTGTAGCAGAAGCTTCTCGAAGCTCATCTTCCTGGTCCGTCCAAATCTCGCGTGATTTGCGCCGGCGTCAGTGCGGTTATTGCGAATCACGCGAGATTTGGACGGACCAGGAAGAGGAGCTTCGAGAAGCTTCCGCTACAAACAAGCTTAAAATAGACTTATTATTTTTTCGGGACAATTACGCAATTTGGGGCTTCAGCACAAGACGGACATTACATACGAGCATCATGGAGGTATTTGGATGTTTTTTTGTGTGTGTTTTTTTACGAAGAGCTCTGGTGTCCCTTTGCAACCGTTGCATTGAAATGCACTGCTACGCCGAGACCCCCTGTAACTCAGAGAAGGGACGGAGGACTCTGAAACTTCTTCCAGCCCTTAGTCAACATGAGGGTGAGTAGATAATGAGCGAAATATCATTCTAGGGTGAACTATCCCTTTAATTACTACTAAATATAACCTTATTCTGACTAACATGACCAGAAACATGATAAAGTCTTATTCAGATTATGATCTAATCAGGTTAATATCAGAGTATTGCTGTGCAGGTATAAACGTAGTTATTGATTAATGACTGAATCAGCACCCACTCCCTTAGGATTAAGGATTTCCAGCATATCCGCTGAGTAAACAGCAACAGAAAAATAAAGATAAACGTAACTAAAAACAAACAGAAAAACATGAACCCAATGACCTCTCTAACGCTGAATGAATGAATCTAAAACGAAACCCAAACAATTCAGACTGATTATCACTTCAATCCCTGACTCCCTCCTAACAAACACTGGAGCCCGAACACATGCGGAGCCGGAGCAGCGGTGGCAAACCGACGTCTATATAAATGGTGTCATTAATCCACAAACGGCCTCATAATGTTCTGTGTTTTTTTTAAAAGTTACAGAGCTGTGATTAGCTCTTGTGCTGTTGGATATAATGAGGATATAAAATAAAATAAAAAATCTGCCACACTAATTTAGAGCAGTTCTTACAACGGCCATAAACACCAGTGTATTGTATTTGTTATGAGGTCAGGGCGCGCTGGTGAGTTATGACCTTTACACTTAAGCAACAGCGTTTTATTTTTATTTATTTTGTACTGTTGAGACGAGTCTTTGGCAGAGTCGGGTCTGGCTCTTCATCTGCGCTCAGACGTTTACACTCTGACTCTCTGCTGTAAAAATTGGCCCAAGGCGACTGTTAAAAAGCTGCGTTGCTTAAACTCAGAGTGTTTGCATGAGCAACGAGCTCATCGTAGCAGCAACAGTGTGTGTGTGTGTGTGCATGTGATTTGTGGAGGTATTTAATACAAATGCATGTGTATGGGTGCAGTTTGTGTGAATATGTATGTGTGTGTGTGTGTTTCTTTTGGACTTTATCATCCCTTCAGGGCTTCGGCGCACCTGGCCGGCGTCCAGGGCGGTGCCGACATTGATTTATTTGTTAAAGCAATCCGATTCATTCCGTGCTATACCTTTTTAATGACCAACAGCCTTCTCTCTCTCTCCCCCCGAAAAAGTCTCTTGATTGCCAGCCATACACAAAAGGTATTTACGAGGAAGAAAAAGAAGAAATAAAATAAATAATAAAGACCATTTTCATTATGAACAGTGAATAAACCGTGAGTTTTCTACCTCACCCGCCAAGTTTTTGTCTCCAGTGAAAAGACGGACACCCCCCCCCCACTCCCCCTCAGCGCAACTTTTCAGCAGAGTATTTATAAAATCAGAGCCAAAGGCGAGATCATTAGTGGGCCGAGGGGGAACAGACACATGGTGCCTCCAACTCAAATGCATCCTGGCTTTGCCTCACATGCCAACATCAGTGAAGGAATCAAACCCCAGAGTCCAAGACGAGGAAACTGCACTGACTGACAATGTGATGAATAATATAAATAAAATAAAAAGGGCATGAGGCATGAGGAAGTCCGGCTCTAAAGGTGACTCTTCTTCTTCCTCCTCCTCCCAATGATTCACTTGTCCTTCCTCGAAAATGCTGCCGATCATCTGGGAATCTGTGTTTGGTCTTTGGTAAATTTCCACAGATAAAAAAAAAAACAGCAGCAGCAGCGTGTGTCTTTAAAACACAGAGATGATTTGTCTTTGTCAAGGTCGAGACAAAACTTTTGAAAAACCGGTCTTATGATAAAGTGAAATAAAAGTAAAACTAGAGATTTCCCACAACTAAAAGGTATTTTTTTTAAAACTGAAAGAGCCTTGATGAACAATGAATGGGTTATCATCATCATCATTATCATTATTATTATTACTGCTGTTATTATGGGGTTTTTTGTGCTGCTTAAATTCCAACACAGTGCAGGACAAATCACAATCAAATCGGGGATCAATAAAAAAAAACTGTAGGAGTCATTAAATCTCGATCACAGAATTGCAATTGTTGAAACTCTGCCTCTTTGAACTCAGACTTTAATGAGCGTGTACTTAGCTGAAGGCTTTGACGCAACCTTCAAAAGAAGAAGGAGGAGGAGAGAAAAAAGCGATTGCAGCTCTCAGGGTAATTTTAAAATGATGACGGAGGTCTTGATTTTAATCACCCAAACACAATAAAAAAAATAAAAAAAACACACTGACGGGAAAGTACGTGCAGATCATGTGGGCACGACGGTGTAACATGTATCACGTGCAGAGCAGAGTAAATAAAACATTCAAACAATGAGTGATTTACTGCTGGATCAGGAGGTAAAACGCCTCGCAGATACAACTGCTTCATTTTATGTCACAAAATCACAACTATCCATAATTTGAACCATTAAACATAATAAAGACACAGTTATTTACACTTCTCTTGTGTTTGGTTTGAAGTTTTAGACATTCACGAGGACCAAAAGCCATCACAGTGTAGTTTTATCATCATCATCTCCTCTCTGGAGCTCTAGTGACAACAGGTCGCTGTCAGCCAATCAGAAGAGAGGAGACTCTGAGTCTCTCTTCTGATTGGCTGTTTTTTGAGTGATCCAATTAAAAAATAGGAGCAGATTTCAAGTTAAAACACTCAGAGAAACCAAATCCTGCAAAGTGTTAAATGGTGGGTCCAGTTGGTGGTGGGTGACTGCTTGGTTGTGACATCACAAAGTGACAGGAAGTCCTGACGGCTGGTTTTAAGGCTCAGTTTCTGAATACAGGCTGTGAGCATTTCTCTGTGGACTGAGACTTTGATACTTTCACAGTATTAATATAGAACCTAGAGCTGCTTTATAATCACACTACACATGGACATCTACCTTTATACTGTATGGAGCTTTAACACAAACATCTACCTTTATACCGTATGTAGCTTTAATATTGAAACAACTCTATTTCCATTGAACGAGAGGCCACAGAATTGATCTATTGGATTGGATTCATTTCTGTCAGACATTAGAGTCAAATCTTACCATGCACAAAAGAAAAAACCCCAAAAACAAACACAGACAAAAAACTCCATCCACAGAGTTCACAGGTTGACAGGCTATGATTTCTGAGAATTTAAATTTCCTTCAGACCTCGGCCCAACAAAACCAGCTCATGCACACAGAACAGAAAATATTTGATAATGAGCTTCTTCCTCCTAAAAATAGACCTGAACACCCTCCATATGGTCCACACATATCCAAGCCTTAGTCTGCTTCTGCTTAGAGACATTAACGCTCTTCTGGCAGGCCCTCACTTCCTCGGATCGGTGTTTGGTTCGGTGTGTGTGTGTGTGTGTGTGTGTGTGTGTGTGTGTGTTTGCATGTGTGTGTGTGTTTGCATGTGTGTGAATGCTACAGAGTGATCTCAGGAGGACGACGTGAGCTATAGATACCTCTGCATGTGCTTAGAGGTAATTGTCTGACTTCAGAGCAACAGTACAAATCCATGCACGTACCTTTGTGTGATTGCATGACTGTGTGATTGCATGACTGTGTGTGTGTGTGTGCCAGTGTTGTGTGTGTGACGGTGTGTACACAACCCCGCAGCGAGACAGCAGATTACCACTCCCAGTCTTTGCGTGTGCAACTTTGACCTCTCTTTGTCAACGTTGCTGTTTTGGACTCGGTCCAGTTTAAATAAAGTTTAAAGACATACAAAAGCTGGGTGGACCTGCTTGTAGATACTCAGCTTCTTTCTTTTCTTTCTTTCTTTACTTCTCTCTTTCTTTTTTCTAACTTCCTCGTCCCTTAAAACAATTGAGAGCGTTACTGCTGCAGAGATCGGTCGTGATAAAGACGCAGACTGTATTCTGACTTTATAGGAGTGCAGATATGTTATCAGGGACAAACGGCGCCCTAATAAAGTTTTGCTCGTTAAGTTTCTGACTCTCGGGAAACGGAGACAGAAAAGAAGACGTGAAGAAAAGGAGGTCAGGACTTTCTAGTTTGTCTCCGTCACCTGTGCAGACATACCAACGGTAACGCTCCAGGCGACCGCGGGCTGACATGATGGATTCAGAGAAAGACAAGACAGGAGGAGGAGGAGGAGGAGGAGGAGGAGGAGGAAGAAGCTGTGACAGCTTTCCAAAATAAGAATCACGTCTGGCATTCAGGCGAGTCAATCATTTCCAAGTTTATCTCCAGGAAGTTGCTCTCGAATACCAACATGACCACTGGTAAACTGTGCCAGGTTAAAGGTAGATACACCCCGACGTCCTGGATACTGCACTGCAGAAACTCAAAATCTTTCCAAGAATATTTGTCTTCTTTCTTGTCAAAATGTCTCAATTTTAGTCAAAACTAATCTCTTTCCACTTAAAATAAGACTCATCACCTAAAAATGTACTTGTTTTTAGACAATTTTCACTTGTTTCAAACTAATTTCCAATTGAAATAAGTAGAAAAATCTGCCATTCAAAGCAAGATTTTTGCTCCACTGTCAGATTTTTACACTTATTTCAAGTGAAAATATGCTTGAAAGAAGTAAAAAGTGTCTAAAAACAAGCTACTTTTTAAATGTGATGAGTCTTGTTTTAAGTGGAAAGAGATTAGTTTTGACTAGAAATAAGACAAATATTCTTGGAAAGATTTTGAGTTTTTGCAGTGTGGTCCCATGACTCCTCCTGACCCCTGACAAACACATGAACACAACGAAACAGGACATTTGATTCAATGTACACAGTGATAAAAAGAGATATCCCAAAAAACTTTTGACTCTAATATGTCAACAAAATGTCCGGTAAACACAACGGATTCTGGTGATCCTGACGTCTGGAAATGTGAAGGGAACCTGGGGATGAAGCTACGTGGCGAAGTGAGGCGAGAACAGCTGGAGGTGGTTTTGTGTATAAAAAAAAAAAAAAAGAACCTGACGTCAGCTCAGATTGTGTAGTTGTTGTTGTGATAAACGGGTAATTTAGAAAATCAAGGCTTGTGCTCTCCACAAAGTGAAGAAAATGATGTAGCTGCATGCAAATAACAAAAAATTCCCCCCAAGAAGCTTGACCGGCTGCTGCTGTGGGGTCCGTCCTGTCGGGCCCCTGTGGGTGGGCAGCAGCGTCCAGCATGCGGGTGGGCAACTGGGTCTGCAAAGTGTTTTCGTGTAGAGGAGGTGGCGGCCGAGCATGACTCAAGTGAGCTGGGCCTTTTCTTTTCTTTTTTTCTTTTTTAACAAGTGTTGGTGAAATTGAAGCCGAGCTGTGTTTTCTCTGGTGGGGTCCACACGTCCCCACAAGAATGAAAAACAAGGAGGAGAGCGAACGCTTTGAGAAAAGGGTCTGAGAGGTTATTTTTAGGACGAGGTCAGAATTATTTTAGAAGCGGCGTTGAAAGACATGAATAAAAAAAACAGGAGGGGAAAATACCGAAAGAGCTAACAAGTGCATTTTTTTTTCTTTTTATAAAACGTCCGGTGTGGTCCTCGCGGAAACAGAAGTCTGTTCGTCTTTATGTGAAAGTAAAAAGTAGAAAAAAGGTTGGTAGAAAAGAAGAGGAGAGGTGGAGATGCATCGACGTCGCCTCGTGCTGCTTCTGTTCTGGCAGATGAGTGGTTTGTATCATCACCAGCGATCACAATAAACACACTGTTGACTCCTGGGAAACGCTGCTCTTCACTTAGAAAAACACAACTCCCTGCGCCGTCAGTTAAAACTGAAGATCGTTGCTGTCAAAACAGAAGTTAATGTTCGATAAAAATGCCACGTTTCATATTTATTGAACAGTTTCTTGCAGAATTTGAGGTTAATGTGCAAAAATTTAACCATTTATCATAAAAAACTGATAAATATTATGTTTTTTGCCAAAAAAAAAAAAGTTTAAAATGATGTAACTCTGAAAGGCTTCAATGTTTATTGGAGATGACAATATGACGGATCACAAGCGGGACGTCCGTGTGCGAACCCGCTGAGACAGAGGTCAAAGGTTATCGTCGGCTGTCGTTACAGCGGTGACTGATCACACGAGGCTGGACGGCGATGACAGGCTGGTGATTATTCCCACAGAGACACAAACAGGCTTCAATAAAATAAAAGTTCTCTCTGATGAATCGACAAAAACACTGATGTGGCGGTAAGTGGGCGCCTGAGAGTGTGTGTAGTTGTGTAGTTGTGTGTGGCGTCATTAGCGTTCCCCCCTGATGACAGAAAATCCCGCAGAGAACGACTCCCACATGTTGTTCTCTGTGTTTTTAAAAATGTTTATTATTACATTATTTTGCAATGTGGTTCTGATTTTCTGTCGGTGACTCGCATCGACTCATCCTGCACCCGGGACCAGACTGGGAATCAAACCCACACTCAGTCCTCCTTGTATGTAAACTGTTCACTGACGTTCACTAATGTGTGTTAAACACCCGTCGTCCGCCGCCACCTCACACATTCATCAACTCTGAACCTGTTTGTGATCTAAGCTGATTCCTCGCCGCTGTTATAAAGTCATTCCACCTGTTGCTGACAAATGAAGCGCTTGTTGTTGCTATTTGAGCTCATGGCTGATGAAATAATATCGCAATTATTTTGTCGTTTAATTTTTCAGATACAACAGAAGATACAGAGGAATGACTGTAGGTTTTACTTCACTGTTTGTTTCAGTTGTGTTTGGAAACATCTGTATTCATGGTCTCCACAGGATGGACCCTATGACTTTGGTACTAGATGGACTTTTCCTATAGCATCACAGAGAATATCTTACACAAGAATTAGACAAATTTATGTCTCTAGAAGAATTATGATGAATAACTTGTATTTTTATTTAATCTAGCACCATCATCAGGTCCGTACTGTCCAATAAAAGTGTTTGCATGCTGACTATCTTACAGTAACTGAACTCATCTTTTCTTCTCTCTCTTTATACCTTGTTGCCCAAGAAATATCAAGATTTTTTCCCCCAGTAAAGTAAAACTTAATTTCTAAGGACAAAATTAAAAAAAAAAATCTCTTATCTCTTGAATTAATATTCTATTTTGTTGTTTATTCAACCTAGTCTCACCTGTAGAAGACGACTCGGTTTCATCATAACTTCCTGATTAAATAAAGAAGAGATGAAGTTCTTGGTGACTTTCTGTCTTTTCAACCTTTTTTAAAAACAATCTCCATCAGGCCAAAATCTAGATGTTTCTCAGCTGTCCTATAAAATGTTGGAAACACAGTGGCCTGGGATTCCTCTCTCTATATATATACACTAGTACTAAGAAGTTAGGGATATATAGAAGGATGCAATGGTAATTTCTTTATCTCAAATGTTAGAGAACAGCATGTTATTCAATAAGAACTGAAACATTGAACAATTGGCCATGTGCATTCAAAAGTTTAGAGAAGGTTAAATTAAGTTCCCCTGTAAAGGTTATGATGCATTTTAGGTGCATTCTGAAATTTAATCCAAAGGCCAAACATCCCTAACTTTTTGTGAGTAGTGTATTTATATATTGACAGGGAAACACAATCCCGGATTGGACACATGTTTTCATAATATTCATGTGAGATTTTTATCTCCTCTACAAGGGGCCAAGTCATCCAAAACAAGACTTCTGTATTTCGGTCCAAACAAGTACAGTATGTCAGCGTCTCCCTCCTGGCTCTGGAAAGACCTGGAATCGATAAATTTGATTTAGATCCTCACGAAAAAAAAAGACAACTGAGCCTTAAATTAAGACACCGAATTCCAGTCGCCAAAGATATTAAGACGTACAAGAGCCAAGGATTTACTTTCTTCTTAAAATGACTCAACCTTGATTCAGATCTCGTGCGTCCAAAAGTCTAATTTCCTCGAGAGCTGAGATGTCGGCGTTGCACGGTGCCGTAATCTTAACAACCCCTGCCAACATCTGCTTTCTTAACCTGGGCTCCGGCTCCAGCTCCTAACAGACAAAAAAAAGTCGACCGGAGAACGACAACATTACTTAAAAGTCACGGCCCGAGGGTGGAAGCGAGCTTTAACCGGCTGCGTGACAGGTTCATGATTTCACCTCTTTATTCCCAGAGCTTTTCTTATTAAGGTTTTTTCCATTCGGCAGCTGCAGACAAAGCCAAATCCACGCTGTATGGGCTCTGGATTCATCGGTTCATGGATGACCTGCGAGCGCGCATGTACAAGGTTTTTAATGAGGCGGTGTTGTGTTATGGAGCGCACGGCCAAAGGTTTGCCTCAGAGCAGCAGCAGCAGCAGCAGCGGCGTTGAGACGGTGGAACATCTACGATAATGTTTCTGTGGTTTCTTGATCTTTGAGGAGAGCAGCGCAGCGCTCGAAGGGTCAGAGCGGCTTTAATGCGAGGCCAGAAACCGCAGTCAATGAGACATGAGAGAGACAAAAGGAACGGCCAACACTAAGGTTTTTACGGAGAACTGTTGTGGAAGTGGGACAAGAAGAGCGTGGGTGGAAAGATGGGAGAGATAATTGGGAGGAGATTAGAGAGGAGAGAGAAAAGGGAGTTCAGCGGTTGTTTAATTGGTACAGAGATGAGAGCTGACAGAGGGACGGGAGGGTTGTGTTACCATGTTCGGAGTCAAAACGCTGATATCAGAGACAGAACGAGAGTGTGTGTGTGTGTGTGTGTGCCGCGGGGGGAAACATTGGACTAGACAGACTTCAGCTGACACTAACAAGCCCTCCTCCTCCTCGTGCCAGGACAGAGACGTCGGCCCGTTCCCAGGGTTAGATCATGTTAAACCAGCTCAGAACTTTTTCCATCCAATCAACCACTGGCTAACCAGGTGACACACA
Organism: Trachurus japonicus; assembly: GCF_045865225.1. Classification (NCBI taxonomy): domain Eukaryota; kingdom Metazoa; phylum Chordata; class Actinopteri; order Carangiformes; family Carangidae; genus Trachurus; species Trachurus japonicus. The sequence goes on from NC_140924.1 coordinate 15,708,196, forward strand.
CACACACACACATACAGACACACATAGACACACACACACACACACACACACAGACACACACACAGGCAGCGGTCAATGAGGTAACTTCACTTTAGGCAAATCTCATTTTTTGCTTTGTGTCCGTTCTGTTTCTCTCCCTGACAATGGACATGAACACATCATGTCTACAGTTACACACACGTACAACATGAAGTAGCTACGGCAACACACAAAGGCTGCACACACACACACACACAGACCGGCTGTTTGTTGACCTCATCGGCCGCTCAACTCACTTCCCAGGAGGTTTTTTAATAACTATTCCTAGATAGATAGATAGATAGATAGATAGATAGATAGATAGATAGATAGATAGATAGATAGATAGATAGATAGATAGATAGATAGATAGATAGATAGATAGATAGATAGATGACATTCAATTACCAAAGAGTAAAGAACCAATAACCCTGATCCATAACGTCACCATAAATCATTGATTATTAGTTCATATTTGGGTTTTTAACAAGTAACAACGACATGAACACCTGATTATTAGTTGGGTTTTTAACAAGAAAAGAAGATACAACCACCACAGTCCAAATCATAGATCTGCTAATTGTCTTTTTATTGATTGATCGACTCATCATTACAGCTCTACATTTGATTTTGTAACAAAATTTAAATATAATTTGTGACCGTACAGATCCTTTTTTTGTTCCACATTGAATAATGTTTCATGGGAACACATCATTTTGACCAATTTAAGAAAAATTTCCCATGACTTGACCGCAACACAAACAAAAACCAGTGGAAAATGCACTAAGAACTCTTTGTACAATTGAAGGTGTGTGTGTCTGTGTGTGTGTGTTACTCTAGAGCAGGATTTCCATGAGGTTTTATTAAATCAGGATGGTTTTTATCCACTTTAAATAAGGGAAAAACAAAAGTAATGGTCTCATTTGAAAACATGATCTGCTATAAGCGACTTATTTCTGCGTCACAAACATCTGGAACAACTGTAATGTGCATTGTCCTCATTAGATAAACTAGAAATAAAAGTAAAGTGGATAATACCATAATAATCACGGCGCTGCGTTTTGGAAATTATCATTAAGAGCACATGGTCATAACAAACTTTGATAAAACCCTTTTCATTTCCTTCCACTATTGTCACCTTGCAGCAAACTCCAGGTTTCGCTCGGTGGTTTTTGACTGGACACGCTCCAGCAGCTCCTCGCTGCCCCGCGCTCTTTGATATCTTTGATACTGTACATGTTTCCGAGGGAACGGGGCGGTATGGCTTCGTTTACCGTGTGATGGGAGCCATATGGGTTAACCCTCGCTGGGGAAATGAAGGAAGATGGATTGACGAGAAGACGGACATTTTGTTGTAGCACAGAGGTGAACTTCCCAGCGCGTTACGTCTTTATCCATCTGTTTCCTAGTAACACTATAAATTTACAAAATAGTTTCTGAGGCCCCAATTTTTCTTTTTTTTACGTCAGTCGAGGGGCGATTTCGTACAAGAACCGGCATCTTTGTCCGATTATCAGATCGTATATACGCCGGGAAGTAAAAGCAGCAGCATGGACTCCATTAGTCCGTATCATTTAACAAGCGCACAAAAAAAACAGGCTTTAATCTGAGGCCAAAATACTCTTTATCAGGTTAATAAAAGAGCAAAGTGCTGTTATCTGAGGTTTGAATGAACTGTGTGGTCGTTCTGATGAAGTTGTTCAACTGATACAAATGTGCTTAATAGTAGTTGTAGTCGTTATTGTGTGATACAGATGATTTTTACCGTTTTTATGCCACTTTTTCATGCTTGTGAGTGAAAAAAACTGACTTTTAAGAGCTGAAATTATGATATAATTGACTTTTGTTGATCAATAGACATGTATCACTTAAAATTCAGCTCTTAAAATGTGAATATTTCCTCGTTTTATTACTTTTAGATCCTCCAATTGTCGGCTTGGGCTCTAACAAGCTGTGCTTACATAATGTAAACTATAAAAAATAATGGGATTATTAAAGAAAATTACTGTTTACTTCACCTATAATGAAAATAATTATCACTTCCACTATTTATATACTTCCCTTTGTAAATAAAATACATCTAACACCTTCACACATGCAAAGATAAACAATAAACTCAATCACCACTGTGTGTTCATGAGCCACTGATATTGATCTGAATCAGTGTGAAAGTGTAGATTGACATGACACGACACGACACGCAGCTGACTGTGCAGTAACCATGGTGACACACGCAGCTCCCAGGTTTACGAGGAGGTTTTTCAGCTTCCAGATGTGACCGAGGCTCATTAGGAGCGTCGGTGCCCAACAATCGTTTATCAGCTCCTTACAGCCGTGTTGACTGGGCAAACAAAGTGATAACACACAGCGGAGGGAGGCACAGCTGCTGGCACACACACACACACACACACACACACACACACACACACACACACACACACACAGCTGTAGCTACATCCTAATGAGCATTCCAACATGGGAACGTAAATATCCTGTTTTCACGTGTCGAGCTGTTAAACCAAGGTCGCGCACGTGTGTGTGTGTGTGTGTGTGTGTGTATATATATGTGCTCTATCAGATGACATCAGCAGACTCCTCTCCTGCTCTGTTGTGATTAATCTCTCCGAGCTTCGCACTCTTTCAGCTTCTTCACTCCTTCCTCATTTCCGTCAATTTATGTGACTCCGGAGACGTTTTTTTTTGTTCTGTTTGTTTTTTTTTCCACACGTGTTGAAGACACACTCGACCTGTTTTGTAACAACTGCTGCCGTCTTTAAGATGGAGCTCTTGAAGAGGCCACTTTGTCAGTTATCTTCTTTGTCTGCAGATTGTATTTACCTGCAGGTGCTTTCAAAATGACAATTTATAACTTGACTATGGGCTCATTTCAGAAGAGCAAAGGTAAATCTTAGCGTAAAGACCTGAGGCAGGAGGAAAAAGCTAAACTGCCTCTGTCTGCAAGTGAAAAAAAAAACAACTTTTGATGATCTGTAAAGCTCAAAAATTAAATTGAAAAGTTTGATCTATTTGTGTTTAATCTCTCAGGGGAACTATGGAAGTCTCTGCTGTTTTGCTAAGTGCTAATGTGCATTTGTTTTCAACGAAATCTATAGAGCTGTAGATAACGTTATTTATCATATATGTGTGACGATGTGTATACAGTATATTTGTGTAGTCTTATCCGTCATAAACAAGAGATTACGGGTTAACAGATTACGAGTAAAGTAAAAGCTGCAGCTGTATTATATCACATAGGAGCATTGTTTCCTTTATAAAACATCTTAAAATCTTCCGAAATCTCACTTTAAGTTACGTTAAAGATCATTTTTTAGAAACCAAAACCCAGACTATGAGACAGTCTGAACTGCACAGACACCACATCGTATTATTGTGTGTTGCTCAGCTGCAGGATGGAAACAGTGAAGCAGCTGATTTCCCACAGTTACTCACAACTGAAACTGGCGTATTTGGTGATTTTTTTTGTTAAACGTGATTAGAGTTTTCAATAAAGTTCTTTGCCACAAAACCTCCACCTCAGCACATTATCATTATTGTTCGTGGCTCCGTCTGCATCCTACTGTGCAAATGATTAAAACCCCACACAACACAGCCGTCATCTCCGTCCTTCCTCCTCCTCCTCCTCCTCCTCCTCCCCGTCCCGTCTCCCTCCCTTCACTTTTGTCTCTTTCAACTCTCGAACCAACTTTCTCCTCTTCCCTCAGATCCCCGTCTTCCTTTTCATCCTCGTCCAGATGACCTGGCCATGAAAACACTCGAGCGTGCGCGTGCATGCAGGGGTTTTCTTTTTTTTTGCAAAGACACAACATGCGTGCGTCTTGCGGACATGTCTCCACAAGTCTCCCTGCACACGTGAGTTGACTGTCCATCAGACGCTAAAACCTGGCAGGTTAAAAGAGAAAAATGAAAAAGCTCCAGGAGAACGACAGGAAACTGGGTCAGGTAGCTTTTTTTTTGTGTGTGTCAGATTTGACGTTTTCGTTTTTATAAGCGCAGAAAACAAACCAATTAGTGTCAGAACAAAGGCCAGAGTTTGGTCTGTGAGTGTGTGTGTGCACCAGAAAACTCAAGATATTATTTAACTGACGTCACTTTGGCCTTGTCGTCCTCACTTATTATAAAGACGCAAAGCGAAACGCAACTTTCTCCTTTTTCTTCATGCGTGTTTGCACGATGCAGGTTTCAAGACGCTGGCTCTCTCAGCCTCTTGTTGCGTACAAACACCTTACGTAACTTTGGAGACGTGCCCAAGGCCTGTTTAGATACACACACACACACACACGCACACCTACTGCCAAGGAATCATTTAACTGCTAAACTAATAAAAGAAGAGAGGGGAAGAAAACGACTTGTGCCACTCCTGAAAAATTCGCCCTAAAACTGACTGTAACTCGATTCTCTAACGTGGGATTGAACCATAACAGGCCGAGGCTGCAGGGGGGCAGCGGGTGAAGAAACAGAGAGAGTGAGAGGGAGAAAGAGAGAAAGTGAGTGAGGGAAGGTGTGATAGAGAAAGAAAGAGAGAGGGAGAACTGTGTATTTTGGCAGCGCAGTCTGGTGTGGGAGGTTTATATTAGCAACCTCGAATTAAATCTAAATATTTGAAGTGATGGATTTAATTTGACTCAAAACTGGTGACTAATGATAAACATACATGCACCTGTATGCACACACACACACACACACACACACACACACACACAAGGTTGTGCAGTTAGCCTTGCACTGACTTCCATTTATTATGAACCAGAACTAAAAGAAATGACATTTTCGACTCTCGGTTCCCACAAGGTTTGTGTTTTAAACCACACACACTTTCTCAATTACACCGAGTCACCTTTGTAACGCACACATGTTGCCGTGACGCCCGTTGCTGCACATCGTCGGTCTTGTCGTGGGGCCGTTCATTGATCCTGTGACGGAAACTTCACCCCCATCGCCTCTCTCTAATAAAACCCGATCCAGTGTGAACGTGTGGGATAAATATAGAGCAGATTTATGTTCTGACGGAGCGAGCGGCCCCGCGCTGCTCTATAGCGTCGCTATAGGAGGTTGTGTCAGCAGCCGAGGCCACACAGGCAGCAGCCGACACACGTGTGCATGACTTTAACTCAATAGCGCTGTTTTCTACTCCTTATCTTCAACAAGATCCTGTGACGATTCACAGCTTTGTTAAAAAAAAGTTAGATTCCCAAGCCCTGGGTCTACAGGCAGCTGAGATTGAGCAACACCAGCTCTGCGAATGTTGCAAAGTGTTGTGTGACAGTGGTTGTGGTTGGGGCCTGGTGGTCACATCGGTTTGGGAAGATTGTTGACATGATTGTTTTCCAACTTTCCGTTGTCAAATTAAGGGCAATTTAGTCTTAATTTGACCATTTTTTTTACCAGCAGAAAAACAGGGTGTGATTATCAGGGTATGTGTCAGTCTCAGACCAGTGGGGCGTCGGTGCCACCTGGTATTTGTTTTGAGACTTGGGAACCAAGTGGAGCCGTGGTCAACAAACAAAATATCCGTTTGATGTTTCAGATTTAAAAAGAACCAATGACATCAAAGTCCCGATGTAACCTACGTCAGCAAATCTGCTCAAACCAATTCAAATGCAACCAGCTGATTCATTTCCTGTCGATTAAATGATCATTGTTGCTGTAGCTGTGCATCATGTATCTACAGACGTTTGGGCTGATTACACAATAGACGATTAGGTAACACTTTATAATAAGTACACACTATTAAGCATTAAATACTGATTTCATCATTTATAAAACATGACTACTCTTTAGTATGTAGTTTATAAACACAGTTAAAATGTTTTACCCATCATTGATAAGCACTAACTGTGTTTATAAACTATATAATAATGAGTATTCATGCGTTATAAATAAAGAATTCAGTATCTATTAATGCTTAACTAATGCTTAATAGTGTTTACTTATTATAAAGTGTTACCAACGATTATTATATCTAAAAACCTGATGGACGAGAGATAAAAGGACGGTTTCAACAGTCTGTATAGGCACAAAATCTTCCAGAAGAAAAACAAATATGGAGGACGACCCTGTTATGGTCTGTCTCGCCAATTGTTGGTCGTCGTCTTGTATTTAACATTAGGCTCTGTTAGCATGTTAGCCATGTTTATGAGCTGTAAAAGGAACAACACCCAGTTGGTGACACCTTCTGGTTTGCTTGATCTCATTGGCTACTGCAGATATTTGGAGACTTATGGGCATTTGATCAATGTGTTGAACCAACAAGACTTTTATTTCCTTTATCTTCTTGTCTGGTCCGTGTATATGAAACACAAGAACCTTTAAATGTCAAACATGGTTGATATTTACACTTCGAGCTCTGGAGGCTCCGACTCGATTGCGACCAATAAAACAATCGCATCAAAACATCACACTTGAGGATTATTGGACAAATAATCAGTTTAGAAATGGATCGAACCAGGCCACACCCCCACTGGTCATTGTGGGAGGGGCTAATCAGGTCTAGACCTTGTGGCCTTTACCGGCAGCCAGAGTTGTTGCCATGATCGCGTTTCCCAAACACGGTATCATGATCTCAACACAAATCTGAGCAGAGCGCAGCTCCGACCCCCTGATCCATGTGAATTGAGCTCTCTTGCTGTGCTGTGAGCTTTTTAAAATGTGATTATATGCTTCTCTGACACTGAGCTCCTCTGTTATGGCTGCTGGGAGGAGGCCATTTTATCTGAAGACCCTATCTGCTTTTAAAGTTTTGTAGCTCCGCTGCAGCAATAACAGCTAATCCAACACCGAGTCTGATTCCACACACCAGGATCCGACTCCAGAAAACTACAGTCGCTCCCTTGTGGACTGGAAAACGTTCAATGTTTGGAGGGATTTTCCCTCTTCTTCTCTGTGCTCAGAGGTCATCTGGTCAGCACAGAGATAAAAAAAAAAAAAAAGTACACACACACACACACACCGCACATAAACACACACGCACTCACAAAGACGGTTAAATCACAAAAACACAGACGGGAAAGACTAAAATTGGTGATTTCTCGGTCAAATTGGACCACACACATTTACACGCGCACACACATCCACACGCACACCTGACAAATACACCCACATTCTGTGTGAATCAGACCACACACACACACACAGACACACACACAGACACACACACACACACATAGCGGGAGTACTGTTGCATGAAAGGGTGAGTCAGAGCCTGTCAGTGACCCCAAACAATAATAAAGTGGACCATTGAAGTGTAAGGACAGGAATGTCAATCACACACACATGCACACACACCGACACACACACTAAATTCCACCCAAATTAACACAAAAATGGCACAAGAACCTATAACTTCATTTGGTCACACAACCTACACACACACACACACACACATAGGGTGAGAAATGACTGTGTTGTTGTTTGTAGCTGAGGTCAACGGGTGTAACACACATCAAAGACTCGGTTTTATATAAAATTAAAGTGTGGAACTGTTACAGATCCGCAGCCTCGTGAGACACAGATCAAGGAAGGAAGTCGTAAAATCATGCGGACATGAATCAAACTCTCATCCAGATACGTGACGCAACGTAAAGAAAGTTTCCTCCCAACTGCAGCTGAAACTCGGCCAGTGAAGTTTTTTTTATCTCAAGTCCAGTTTTTTAAGGGAAAATATGTTAAAGATGTCCAGCTATTTCACGAACAAACAATCTGTATCCGATGCAGTGCGAAGCTGCTATCAAACATTATACATTTAAAGGACCCATACTCATTGATTAATTGATTATTGATCAGCTCTAGGTTCTACTGTATATTAACACTCTGAAAGTATCAAAGCCTCAGTCCACAGAGAAATGCACACAGCCTCAATATTAAAAAACTGAGCCCTGAAACGGGCCGTCGGGACTTCCTGTGACCTTGTGATGTCACAATGAAGCAGACACCAAGCCCCGCCCCCCACCCATTGATCCCCACCATCCAAGACTTGCAGAAAACAGTCAGCCAATCAGAGGGGATGCATCAATATTTAAGATAAAACACATTAAAAGTGTAAAACATGGGACCTTTAATTTTTAACCATTAAATAGAAACTTCCTGGTATAAGTTTTTCTTTTTTTTTAAAACACAAACAAAGCAGGTTGAAGTTAAGAAACCTTTGTTTTTAATCACGAAATAGTTTATATGTAATAATGATAGGTTTTTTGGTCTATAAATGAGGTAAAACACCTGTGACAGCTTTCTAGAGAGCACCAGGTTTGTCCGACCAACTGTCCAAAAACATAGAAACTGCAAATCCTCAGTACTGAGAACAAGGAACTACTGCTTGATCAATTCGTGATCAATAAGACTTCCTGCTCTGCCCTATTAAGATTATTGTTATTACAGGGATGTGGTTGTTTTGGTAGCTCAATAACAGGTGACAGGTGTTCATCATGCCTGAACCTGAAGGAGCTGTTCAGTTAAATTCATTTTCCAGTTGGTTTTCACTGTGTGGCCTCGTCGTCCATCATCAGCAAAACCAACAGAGCTCTTTCTCCCACCGGACCAGGACCTTCTGTGTTTACATGTGTTTGTTCATGTGTGAGTTCCAGCAGCGCTCATGAGGCAACACTGGAGCGTTCCTCATTATGCGATGGTCATTGTTCCTGGCGTCCTTTGTCTTAGCCAGGCTGGCATGGGGTGTTAACGCCAGCGCCACTCAAAGACGGGCCTGTTTCCAGAGTAAAAATAGCCGGCCTTCGCATGAGAACCAGGGGATCCCCCAACATGCAGACACAAAGCTCCACGTTTTCCATTTAGTCTCTGTACAGTATCAAGTCTAAACTATTCCTTATGTGACTTCCTGCCACCTCTGATGTGTCAGAGAAGGAAAAACTCAATTCAAAACGCACTCCTCAAGTTGTAAAATAGGCTTTTAATGCACTGGGTACGCCTAGGGTTCATTTTTACGATCTCATCAATGGAGCACATAAAGTCGTTTTAAACACATTTCTACAGATGCCTCCGCTGATACGAGATCGATGCCAATAAGTCTATTGGAAACAGACACAACCAAAGTCTCATATAGTTGCCTTTAAATTTCCTCATGTCATGACAGAGAGGCAACGAGGGGTCAGAAATGAAACACGACCCATGTAATCACAAACCATTTATCCTAAACTGTACTTCTAACCATGCTATTAACTTCACCATACACTTGTCACCGGAGTTTCCAACAGCTGTGACCCAGTAATGATACGTTAAAGGTCCCATATATAGAGATAGATGTTTGTATTAAAGCTCCATACAGTATAAAGGTAGATGTTTGTATTAAAGCTCCATACGGTATAAAGGTAGATGTCCATGTCTAGTGTGATTATAAAGCAGCTCTAGGTTCTATATTAATACTGTGAAAGTATCAAAGCTTCAGTCCACAGAGAAATGCACACAGCCTGTATTCAGAAACAAAGCCTTAAAACCAGCCGTCAGGACTTCCTGTCACTTTGTGATGTCACAACAAAGCATTTCGCTATTGGTTTCTCTTAAGCGTTTAACCTGAAATCTGCTACATTTCTACTCAGTCACTCAGAAAACACTCTTTTGATTGGCTCACCAAAGGGGTCTGTAACGTTGTGATGTCACAACGAAGCATGGGCTTCAGAAAGTGGCTTCAAAAGAGGAGATGTAAAACTTATCTGAGGTGGTTTTTGGTTCTTAAACTACATCTCCAAGACAGAAGAAGTGTAAAATAAGGAACCTTAACTGGTTGACCATCTTTTAACGGATCATATCAAAGGATTATGGACTATTATGGGCTATTTGTGCCCTGTGTTTCCCCTGCTTTGTGATTCACTGTCAAGGACTTCACATCAAAACATTAGCATCTGTTTTCTGATTTAAAAAACAAAGCTTTGATCAACGACACGTGGCCGACCGCGACAAAGGCTTTGTGTGTGTGAGTATCAGGTCTGAACGATCCTGGACTGGTGTTTCCACTCGTCGCTCGTTAGATGTCGTCCGAGGTTGGACCAGAAACATAGCTATCAGATCATCCCCCCCCCCACTCCTTCCTCATTCCTCAGAGGACGTGTTAAGGAAATTAGCCTCCGTTTTCAGCTGCGAAACGTGGCAGGAGAGAGACAGATGCACCGGTTTAGTATTTCAGGATGGACTTAACTTATCCCTCCACGTGTTTTGCTCGGCAGCATGAGGAGGACCACCACTGGAGGAGAGGAAGGGAGGGAAGAAAAAAGCCTGACACGTTTCACATCTCTCCTGACAGACGCTGGATCTCGTGTGGCAGACGCTCAGTCCGAGCTTCCTCTCTCTGACGGCAGTGCGGTTACAGTTTCACTGAGGCCTCTCGCCGGGGCGGCTTCACGCATCAGCGGGAGCTTCCAGCTTCATCCCTGCAAGGTTTTTTGTTTTTTTTCTCCAAATGACCAATATATACCCTTCCTCTGGGTGAGGGTATCACCTCACCTGATACACACTGTACTGTGTGTATGTGTGTTTTCTTGGTAACAGAGACAGGAGGAAGCCACAGGTGCAACTCTGGAGGTTTATATTTGATTATTGCTCCAATAAGAGTCTGGATTGGTCCAATCAGACCCTAGAGTTCACTTGTCAACACCAGCTTTCCTCCAACACTGAGTTCACTGCAAAAACTCAAAATCTTACCAAGAATATTTGTCTTATTTCTAGTCAAAATGTCATTTCTAGTCAACACTAATCTCATTATACCTAAAATATGTATATTTATACGAAGTAGCTTGTTTTTAGACACGTTTTTTACTTATTTCAAGTCTATTTTCATTTGAAATAAGTAGAAAAATCTGATAGTGGAGCAAGTTTTTCTTCCTTATTACAAGCACAAAAAACTTCCTTTCACTGGCAGATTTTTCTACTTATTTCAAGTGAAAATTAGTTTGAAACAAGTGAAAATTATCTAAAAACAAGTTCATTTTTAGGTGATGAGTCTCATTTAAAGTGGAAAGAGATTAGTTTTGACTAGAAATGAGACATTTTGGCAAGAAACAAGACAAATATTCTTGGAAAGATTTTGAGTTTTTGCAGTGTTGCCTCAGGACAAACAACAAACCATGTCACTTTTGACTTGGAGTGACTGCAGCAAGACAGAAGTGAAACTCCCTTAACTTCACAACTTTTGTTTTTATTAAAAAACACCTAAAGGCATGTCTATATTTCTGCCTCTACAGACGCATTAGAGCAGCACGATGTGAACATGTTTATCTAAGGAGATAAGGATGGCTTAAAGTGGAACCTCTGGGGGGATTATCCCACCTCCTCCATCACTGCATATTTCATCTCTGCACACATCTGTAACCCACTTCCCAACCACGATCCCGCTCGACAGCTTCTGACTACTTTGTGCCTTTTCACCAAATGGCTCCAATATGTTTCCTTTACGCACGCCATTTAACCCGTTTAGTCCAATAAACGCTGTCCGGACAGACAGACGCGCTTATTGCCCCCCACTCTCTCACTCTCTCTTTCTCTCTCTCTCTGCCTCCACTTCGCTTGCTTGGGGAGATCCACATTCTTTGACCGAGCCAGAGAGAAGCGGGGGCGAGCTTCTCCAGAACCGAGTTACTCCTTTAAGAAAAATGTGTCTGGGGAAAAATCCCTTAAACTTTATATATATAAATGACAACTTTACTCCAGCAAAAACAAAAAAAGAAGCGCATAAATATGAGTCTGTATGTAAGATTCAACTTTGAGTTCAACCCTATGCTGGTGTTTCTTGTCAGTTCAGTGCACAGTAGAGAGTTCCTCCAGGTTTTACCTACGCTAAAAAAAAGAAAAGAGGAAACAACTTCCCCTGCAAAAGAGACGCAAAAGCCGCAGAGAGAGAAAGCGAGTGTCTTCTTACCTCTGATATGGACATGTTCAGGTAGACAAAGAGCCCCGTGGTGGAGGCGATCTGCAGGACCACCACCACTATCACCACCATCGCCACCCACATCTTGGACGGCGCCTCCTTGCGCCTCGTCCCGCTCGCTCCTCCGGCCGGGACCATCATGTAGGTGGTGGACTCGCTGCTCACCGATCTGAAATAATCCTGGTGCTGCTGCTGTGCGTTCGGAGTGGCCATGGCATTCCCGACGCATGAGTAAGACTCGGGAAAACCGCAAACACACACACAAAAGGAAAACAATAAACAGTTTCCACAAGACTTTAGTGACCGAGTGACCGAGAATTAAATTAAAAAAAAAAAAAAGTCCGGAGTTTTTAGAGCTCCATGCGTCCGATGAGCTGCTCGCTTCTCTCAGCGGGAGAGGAGGAGGAGGAGGAGGTGGAGGAGAAGAAGTAGAGAGAGAGAGAGAGAGAGAGAGACGAGCTGAGAGTTAAAGTGTGGACGAGTCCATGTCTGTTCAGCTGCTCAGCTGCTGCGTAAAGTGGGAGCTGGTGGAGGAGAGAGAGAGACAGAGAGAGAGAGGGGGGCTGGCCTAGCCTCTTCATCACCCTGGAGCAGTGGAGGAATGCTCTCTCTCTCTCTTTCTCTCTCTTTCTCTCTCTCTTTCTTTCTGCTGTCTAGGCTTCAACAGAGGAAAACCAAGAAAAGAAGAAAAACATAAAAAACAGATTTTTTTTCTATCTTTTTTTGCCAGTTTTCCTTCATCGAGGAACAAAATATGTTATCTCTCTGTCTCTTTTTTTTTCTTGCATTTCATGCCTCAAAATCTTCTCCCTCCTTTAAAAATGCAGGTTCTTCACATAGTTGAAATACATTGACTTTTTGTCTCATTTCTAAATATGTCACAATGATGCAAACGGATCCACCCTGTTTCTGCAGCAGCTGTGTGTCCACTCTGACTCTGCTGCAAGGATTTGATCTATTTCAACAGTCTGTGTCAAAAAAAAAAAAGTTGATAATTTCTTTATGGTGATGTGGGGTTTTTTTTGACAGATTGCTGATTCCATATTGACCTGACAGAGGGCGCTGTCTCCCTCACTGCTCAGATTTACAGTAAGGAGCTGCTGAGGGAGTGAAGTGAAATAATAGTTGATTAATCAGTTAATGTCATTATTTGATTAACAAAAAACAAAAAGAAAGTAAAAACATCTCTGGTTTCAGTCACTTAAAGGTGAACATTTACCAGTTTTGGGATGGGTCGTCGAACAAAAGCACCTTTTTCAATATTTTGAACAGTGTAGCAAAGGATCAATATGTTTAATCAAGTGCAGATTAATCAATAATGGAAACACTTTGTTGGAGCTGTAGCTTTCTGTGTGTGTGTGTGTGTGTGTGTGTGTGTGTGTGTGTGTGTGTGTGTGTGTGTGTGTGTGTGTGTGTGTGTGTGTGTGTGTGTGTGTGTGTGTGTGTGTGTGTGTGTGTGTTTCTGTGACTTTCCACTGTTTGAGAGCAAATATTTGCTCAGCGCCCTCCACTTTATCTCCGTGAAACAAGTGCAGTCCCGATTAAATATTTAAACTTTGGTCTCCAAACACATCACAAAGCTGCACTCAGTCAGTCAGACATGCAGCCCTGGGCACAACGCAGGTTTCAGAAAGAAAGCAGCGAGCACCGACCTCCTCCTCCTGGTCGTCTGTCCTCGGACACAGACCGACGTGATCCAGCTCATCTTTCCCCCTCAACAGACAACAAAAGGTTTTTTAAAGGAAGGAGACAGACAAAAACTGTGTTTACAGCTCAGCTCTAAACAACAGCCTTTGTTTCCTGTCCATCGCTGCAAACAGCTGGGAAGCAGTGTGTGATGCAGTGTGTGTGTGTGTGTGTGTGTGTGTATATGCCCAGTGTCGGGGCTGTTTATGCAGGATGGGAGGCAGATGAGCTTGGGTCAGAGCCAGACCAACAGCTCCAGACCATCAGAGGGAAACATTTCTACATTTATTCTTCTACAAAGCAGAGAAAACTGACTTCAAAACAGCACCCCTACACCTCTGCTCCTTTCTTCGTCGAGTTTCCTCTGTGCAGCATCGCAGTTGGACGCCTTCGTTCTCCGTTTTGTCTTTTCCTCTTCTGACGTTTGCATGCTAACTAGCTAGCAAACGGCCCAATCTTATCACTTTCCAATAGTGGGTCAGTGCAGCCTCAAATTTGCTCTGTATTACTACTACAACCATTTTTTTTTCATTCATCATCATCTTCAACCTTGTCATTTTTAGTGAAAAAGCTTTACTTTTTGCAGAAATCTAAATGTCTACCAACTACAAAGCTAGCGGTTAGCTGACAAACTCTAAAGTACAAAATATTTCTCAAAAAAGGAGTTGGCTGAATGAAAATATTAAAACTTTTAATAACTTTTACTTCTTCCACAAAGCAGAGAAAACTGACTTCAAACCAACGCCCCTACACCTCTGCTCCTTTCTCCGTCGAGTTTCCTCTGTGCAGCATCACAGTCGGAGGCCTTCGTTCTCCGTTTAAGGCTTTTTGATTTGTGAACGTTGTTGTCAAATGCGAGAGGGATCCAAGCAGATTCTGGCACGGTCCCTTGAGTTTTTGCACCAGATGTTAAAGCCATCCATTGCAGTGATCGGGACTTGACGTATACCCAAGTCGCCCCCAAAGAATCTGCAAAGGAGACGGAATAAAATCTGGACTGTCTGAAATATCAAAACATATGTGGTGGAATCTCCAGCATTGAAATTATAAGAAAGAGTCCGTGTCAACAGAAACACTTGTGATAGAAAGCGTTTGGCATTTGAAGATGACTCAGCGCTGAAAGGTCACAGGTTTGACCCCCTGAAACAGTCAGATCTCTATCGAAGGATAACAGGATAACACTCAACACCTGCACTGGTTGCCTGCAGTCAAACTCTTACATGTGCAACTATCCCAGAGAGATTTGGAAACGATTAAGTGATTCCACAGCTATAACATTTGCTTTAAATTGTTGTTTTCCCAAGTTTTCATCAAATCACTGTTGTTTCTCCAGGCTGAGTCCAATATCTTCCTTACCCGAAGTTCACCACAGGCAACATCCTCTGGGAAGGCCTCCAAAACAGAGATGCCAGAGCCTGTTGTTTTAATGCAAAACAAAGCCTGTGATCAGTTCAGATTCTCAGTGGTTATAAAAAAGGACGACAAGTTTCCGAAAGGTCCAAGGAAACGTCCCTTCTTGAGCTTCTCAAACCTTCTCCTGATCAAAATATCTGTTGGAGACACGCTAGGCATGCGGAAGACCTGCAGAAAGGTGGATTAAGATGCAGGGAAGTCTTCCTGTGTTATGTCAAGGCTCATGTTTTACCATCACATCCACAGTAACAGAGATAAGCATCTGATTTGCCGAAACAGAAACACCTGGCGATCCGCAGTAGGTCGTTTAACAATGCTCACCACTGTTCTGAAGGTTTTCCCAGAATCCTCAAAGACTCTTAAACATTTGGATGAAACAAATAATCCGTCTGTTCTCACATTGAGACTGCCAGACATAAGCTCTTTGTCTTTAAAAGCTTTCCTAAGACAAATATACCTTCGCTAGATGGATTTGTTGGATTTGATGAATTGTGATAAAAAAGAAAAAAATTCCCATTGTCTTTCCCTCTGGGGTCAACACAAGGTTGATGTTTTAATGAAATGGCTTAAAAACAGCTGGATAAATTGAGAGATCTTTAGTGGCCCCCTGATTTTTCACCTGGCATCATCATTTGGTCAAATTCTTTGGTTTATTAGCTGAGTTTTGTTCAGTGCTAACTTGCAAATTTTAGCACCATAACAATAGGCTAACCATCAATATTAGCATGTTACGTTATTAGTATGGGTCTTTAGCTTGACAGATGCTAGCAGGGTTCCACATGTAACAGGTTATTTTGCATGAAAAACCAACATATATGCAAGAAACATCAATATCTACCAATAGAAATAGAAAGTAGGCTACCTTTATCTACCAATATAAATAAAGCACCTTTAAATGATGAGAAATTTTAAAATAATAGTTCACTTTGTATAAATTTGGCAAGAAGACTTGGTATTTCTACACCAACTAAATATTTTTTCATCAGATGGTTAGAAGGGTCTGAAAGGTTCTTGGGAAAAGTCTTTGTAAATGATATCTCAGGTTCTTCAAGGATCATCGAATGTTTATTTTTAGAAAATCTGATTCCTACCCCTGTGATTTGGAAATGTAATGTTGAAAATATGAAAGACAGACTACTGGGGCTACTGAAAGCCACCATTGTTCTCAGCCCCGGGTTTTGTAGTGATGTAAATAACAAAGCTTTTGTTGAGTTAAGTTTTTGCGACACTCATGCGAGGCCAACACATTCTGCGCAAGTACAACAACACTTAATCATTGTTTTTTATGATCAGTAACCAAGGTAGGGAAAATAAAACAGCCTCTTGTGACCCATCACTTAAACAGTGTAACACAGAGGTCCGTCTGACTCTGCGGGTGTGCTGATCCCGTCTCACTCAGATTTACGAACTCACAGCCAGTAGCCAATGGCAGTGTCATAAAATAGTCTGACTGGTGCACTCAGCAGCCCTGAAATACTGTTCTGTATGTATCATACCTGGGACAAATTGTATTTCCACTGTTTTGTTCTTCAGTTTTATTCCACGCTGTTTTATTATGTAAGAAAAATGCAGTTGAGCACATATGCTTTCTCTCTGGTAGTAGCTGCCTTCACATTTGAGACTGGAAGCTGTGAAGGAGCATTTGTTAGTTTGGCAGGACACCTCTTTCCCAGACGGTTAAATCAGTGGAACGAGCAGTCCTGTAGTTACAGGCCAATTTCTTTAATCTTAAGGCTACTGCTGCTTGCGATAAGGTCGACATAAAACTCTAAAAGCATGTTTAAAATTTCAGAGGTTCAGTGTTTTAAAAAATCACTCTAATTCGACCTGACATCATCGAAGCTGTGCGATAAATCAAACTCATCTGGAAAAGAAAATGGAAACAAATGCTCCAATTTATGTCCAATGTTTCAAGCTAGGAATGATGGGAATTTGTGTCCACGTAGAAAGAAAAAAAAAACCTCCACATGTCTGAGCTGTGTGATCCTGGCGCGGCGCTGAGATACAGTCAGACAGGATCAAGTGAGTGCCGGTAAAAAACGAGTCGACCACGAATAGCAGTGTCATCAGGAGAGAAGAGAGGAAACTTCTTCAAAAGAACTATTTGTACATTTTTCTATTCCTACATCACCACCGTTAGCATTAGCAGCTGTTTACGTCCAAAAAGTCTGAAAGAAACAATGTGAGTTTTCATCATATTTCATTCCTTTACTCACCAAGCCCTCCAGAGGCGGGAAGCTACGTCAAAGCTCAAAACTCATGTGTTTTCCTCTACTGACGTTTGCATGCTAACTAGCTAGCAAACGCCCTGATCTGATCACTTTCCAATAGTGGGTCAGTGTAGCCAATCTGCCCTTTATCACGACTACAACCTTTTTTCTTTTCTTTTCTTTTTTATTCACCTCCTCCCCAACCTTGTCATTTTTAGTGAAAAAGCTTTAATACATTCTGCAGAAATCTACAAGTCTATCAACTGAGAGCTGAGAGCTACAACTAGGCTAGCAGTTAGCTCACAAACTCCTACCAAATATTTCTAAAAGAGAGTTGGCTGGAACAAAAGTAGAATTAAAACTTTTGATAAAAATATTAATCAGTACACCAGAAACATGAAAACAATGAAATGAAAATAAATAAACACTTATTTTAATATCACAGTTTCTTCTTGGTGGATTAAACTGAATGATATTTCATAATTAACTATAGGCCTAGTTTTTTCAACAAATGAACAGGGTACCAAATATCAGATAAATAAAGTTAAAGCAGAAGTAAGCGATCCGGTCGTTTTGGCTAACTTCCTGTCAGCCGATGGAGTTAGCAGTCCCCGCCCTCGTCCCTACGTCACCACATTCATGCGCACCCCTTGGCTGCACACGAAGAGAGGACCGCCCCTTTATGCCATTCTCTCTCCTCATTGGATAAAGGTTGTAGGATACAAGGAAAGTTTTCTCCTCGGCTTACAGCAGAGCAGAGTGACTGACAGACCCGTGTTTCAGACCAAACACTCTATATAAGTGATTGCTGTCGGAAGATATAACTATTTAAGACTTATATTAACACAAATATTCCGCTTACTTCTGCTTTAAAGTTTTAACTAAACATTGTATTTATGTGCCAAGAATGACTGAAAGACCCTTTAAGATGTTACTTTCTACTTGTGCAAGTAAAGAAAAAAAGACACTAACAGGCTTATCTGTATTTTCAGGACACAGATAGTGTAATTGATCCTCCCCAACTCCATGAAAGTACTAAATGTACATTGAATATCTGGCGGATGCAAACTGTTTCAGTTATAAATGGCGAATAAATTGAATTTTCGAAGGATTAAGCTTCCGCTGGGACAGACAAAGAGATTATGTATCTCTGCCATATATTTTCTGGTACTGCATATACAACCTCCTCTGCTATAAGCTACATATGCGTCATTATGCTGCTTCCCTTTTCCATCTCCTCCCTCAGTCCATCCGTCTTCCTGGCAGTCAACCACCACCTGACAACACAACAAGCATTTCTCCAGATGTTTGTGTGTGTGCCTCACTGTGTGTGTGTGTGTGTGTGTGTGTGTGTGTGTGTGTCCTCTGACACCACAGCTGTCCACCCAGCCCTGCAGCTTATCTATGTGTGCACGTGTCTCAGTGTGTGTGTGTGTGTGTGTGTGAGTGTATCAGTCAGTTAGGGTCCTGTGGTGAGAAAACATAATGGTGATCAGCAGTGGGAGTCAAAAGTTCAGACTCAGCATTCCATGACATATTATGTATCAGATCCCAGGGACTATCACACACACACTTGTATTGTGCACTGTTTTCGTGGATACGTAGCCTATACTGTACGTAGCTCAAGTTAAACACTTCCAACGTTTAGCTCCAAGAAGAAAAATGTGAAGTGAAATATGGGATTTTATTTTCTGTCACTAGTTGTATCTGTAAAAGTCATTAAATGTAACGGAGATGGCTGGAGAACTAAAGAAACCTCCACCCTGACACCTTTTCTGACACTGTATTGAGTTTGGTCTCCATACGACAATTTCTACAACTTTCCAAATCCAACAATCGGGTCAGAGAGACGTCAGGGATTTGACCGACTGTCTAAATATAATGAGGCACTATGCATGTGTGTTTTGGTGTCCGAGAGATATTATACAAACTCTCAACAGTAAGAAGCAAATGTCTGCCAATAGGTCATACAGCACCCTGGGTTGTTTTTAACCCAAAATCAGAGCATTGTCAACCTTTTACACTTCAGCCTCACAGAGATTTCTGTACTGAATTTTATTTGTAATCCATCCGAGACATTTCTCGTGAGACGTTTTCCCTATGGTGGTGCTAGAGGAAAAGTCAGAAGCATTAATGTCTGTATAGTTTGTCCTCTTTGGGTACCATGAATGTTCTATCCACTTGGTTTTTGTGAGATATTTGGGCCTTTACCATGTCATTTTAAAGTTAGATCTATGGTTGAATCTGAATCTGGACTAGAATCATTATATGATTTTAGGCCAAAATCCTTGTTGACCCAATTCCCCCATTCAGACCAGGTTGTCAATGATCTCACACTCCTATATTTATGCTCACACACACCGACTTTGTCTTCCCACCCACTCACTCCATCTGTGTCGGAGAGAGAGAGAGAGAGAGAAGGGCTTTGTGTTATTTGCAGCTCTGTGTGTATTTGTGTTTCCATGCGCAGATGCAAACATCAGCATTGGTCTCTTTGTGTGTTTCACTTTGATTGCTAACCCATTTTCTTCAGCTGTAGACGTGTGTGTACTTGAAACTGATGACGAAGAACAATAAAACTCTTTGTTGCAAGCTGCTGTTTAGAGGTTCAGCAAATCTTTCCTTTCAGCAAATGTAGCATTTCGCTGACATGTTCAAGGAGTTGGTGATTAATAACAAAAAGAATAGAAAATAAAACTGTTTTTATTCTCATTTCTTTGAAGGCTCACGTCACCATTTGGTTGGGCACCATGGCTCCTTCTTCCTCCAGATCTGACCTCAGTAAGTTAGTGAGTATGAAAATGAGTTTCCTTGATGCCAGAACACAAATTCATCCCAAATGCCAATATTCATGTCGAGTGCGGGGGATGAATGGATCACTCTGCATCTAAATCCCCAACACTGTACTTGATTATAAACTTGTGCAGCGTGCCATGTAGTTGTGGTAGGGCAGAAATTCATGAAACCTCCACAACCAACTGCAGGTTTTGTTATTTTTGGATTCAAAAAAGTACTTTTTAGAGGTGAAACTTAAGTTTTCCATCCATGATAAAGTAATAATCTCATATAAACTAAGATTACCTGCATGATAAAGGAAAATCTCACCAGTGAACCGAAAAAAAAAAGAAGTTATTATGAATGCACATAGACTAAGAATAATAATTACACAATATGATATAGATTCCTATAGAAAATTGCAATTAATTCCATCATTTTAGAGGTTAACCTTTCTGACCTCCTGCTGTAAGTACTCAGGAACTTGCTCTTGTGCTGCCATCTAAAGGACATATGTGGTAATTACTGTTGGATCTCAGTCAAAATTGCACTCATAACCCGAGCAGTTTTCCTTCTAATGCACATTTTATCTGTTATGAAATGAAAACCTTTGCCTTGTGGATGTGGTGGAAAGTGCTATGGTTTGTTTAAACTGCTAGTCAACCGTCTTTTTGTTGGATCTGTGGTTATCTCTCATAATAAACCGATAATATTTCAGGATTAAAGAGCAGGAAGAAAGTGGTGTTCATTCTGGCTCCCTCTGTGCTTTCTTTCCTCAAGCTCTTAACGAAGGCCAAATCCTCTTCGGTCTCAATAAAAGAAAAACAGACATGAAGCCAGCGTGTGTCACACTCTCTTATTGCTATCAAGTCTGTATCCAGAGATAAGCACCTCATCACAACCCTTGGTGTGCATTACTTTTCCATCAAAAACAAAATTAACCTCGTAATCTTGATGATATTTATTGAGAAATTAATCCAATGAAAAACATTCACTTCAGATTACGGACCAATGTTGTTCCAGTAAACCACGCTGGTAACATGGCTAGATATCAATATTTTTGTTCCTTTGTGCACGAGCGCACATTGCCAGTGATCACAAATATGATCCCGTTAGTTACGTTAAAACTCTAGACAGTCATTTTAGCCTCGTCAAGGGAGGAAGTGATGATGGTTTCAGCCAGTTGCTGGGCGAGTAGATGAAGGTCGCTGTCGTCCGCTATCTGCTCTCTGCTTTTGTTGTTCAAGACCCAGTCTATGATGTTACAGGAAAGAGCCTCAGCAAAGGCCTCCAACTTGGCTCCGCGTTGAGACCCGTCTTCGAAGTAATCTCTTGCCAGATCGTGTGTGGACAGCGAATGCATCAGGTGTTCCATTAAGTCCACTCGTTGGCTGTTGACAGATCCAGCATCGTCCTCCTTGTCCTTAGGCGTCGGCGGAGGAGGTGAAGGCAGAAAAACCTTCGCCAGGCCTCCTTTCAACCTCCGGGCAAAACTGTTTCTGCTCCTTTCAAGCTCAGGGAGGAGGGGTGTGGTTGGAGGGGCATCGGGGTAGTCGAGGGATCCCATGATGGGGAGCCCGGAGTGGGACAGGGGTGGGTGGTAGGGCAGGAGCTCTCCAACTGGATCCATCTCTGTGTCCGTGGTCAAACTGTCTCTGTCTTTCCTCGGTCCATCCAAGAACGTCATGTTCTCAGCTTGTTCATCATCCATCTGCATCCCAGCTGATCTTGAACTCTGGGAACCGCCACAAATTTCCCTCAGAGCGATCTCAATCACCGCTGACGCCAACTCTTCAGCGAGCCTTTCCTGGCCTTCATTAGAGCCGGGCACCTCTGGTTCCGCCATTTCCATTTGGTCTATAAACGACTGGATTATGTTCTCTGCCATACTTTGAGCAAACTTCTCAAGAGCCCCAACATTTTGGTGGTTGCTCCCGTGGCCTGCAGGAAAACCAAGGTTTTCCAGATTGGGGTCTGGCATCCTTGAATCTTCACTCACTGCCTGCATCGGTTCCTGTGAGAATAAAAGCAATAATCTCGGTAAAAGGAAAAGAAATATAGGCTCAACTTTTTCCCTGAGCCTCTTTTTTTTCTCAACAACAATGTGGTGAAGGCTAGTGCAAGGTCCAAGGATGGTTTGAACCACTGCCTTGTTCCTATAATTAGTTCATTTTTTTTTGTATTTTTATTGGAATATTTCTTGCCAACATGTTGAGTTATTGTAAAGCCAAGAAGGACATAAATATTTCCCTTAAATGGTGCAGCAGTTGAGCTCTAAGCCTCCACTCTGCTCTGCTTCTACATTCCTTGCCTGTTTCAGATTAGAGAAGAAATAGATAAGCTACAAATTGAAAGTGTGTTGTGTGTTCAAGAAACAGTCAAAGAGAGAAAGTGCAATCAGGGCTCTTGTAAAAAATAAAGGAAGAAAACAGAGGCACAGAAAGAACAGAAAGTCCCCAGTGCGTTCTCAGATGGAAAGTAAGACTGAGGCCTCTGACCACAGCCTGTCACCATATGAGCTGTCGGGCAGCCAGGATGTGACAAGCAGGAAGTTCAGTTCGGTATCAGATTAGCACAAAAATACTGAGCTGGCTTCAGTAGCAGCAACCTGACATTTTTCTAAACTCATTTAGCACACAGCTGTAGTTGATGTAGATTGGGTTTTGTTTATAAATCGAAATATGAGGCTGGGAAAACGAAATGTTACCTGAAAATATCAGGCTGCTTGCTGATGTCTACAAATGAAATAAGACAGCCGTTTCCATTTCAATAGAATGGGGAAAAAAACATTGGGCAGATGCATGAATTTTGATTAACAAAGATTGATTCAGCAAACAGGAAATACTAACCCTGCAGATGTGTTTGTATAAACATTTATCAATATGACATAACATGGAAACTCATGCAGCGATCCTCCAGGGCATGGATTCACAATGCTGTATTGATAAGGTCTGGTACTGTTTGAATCAGTTATATGAATGAGGTCTAGACTGTCTAACTACTTTGCTGCAGGATTCTCAAAGGGCTGTGGGCTTTTCAAATGAGTCCTTTGTATCTCCTGTTGAAGATAGCAACATCTTCTTCGTATACTGTAGGCCTACATGATCAGTTAGATACGAGTTTGTCTAGGATAAGTCAGCTAACTTAGCGTAAAACCGCAACATGTTGTTTTTTTGTACGTGTAATGTTCCTTCTTTACAACATTTGTTGACCTTTTTCTTACCATTTTGGCAAGTTGTAAACCCTATACGAAGCTAGTTTGGCCAGAAAGAAAATATATTATGATCAATTGTGTAGTTTGAGACACAGTTGTTTCCAAGCCTGTGCTAATTTAAGCAATTAGCTAGTTTAATCTCATGGTACAGCTACAATTGTATCAATCTACTAATCCAACTGTTGCTTACTTGATGATTTGGATTACTCACCTTTTAATCCCAAATTTGTGGTCTTTGTCTCAATAAAAAAAAAGAAAAAAAGCTAACCTAGCATGCATCAACCAACTGGACTGTAGCGATTTACTGAGAAAGAGGACTAGATAAGACAGACTTTAAGAAAGTAATTTGAAATTGAAAGTGACAACCTTAACAATATCCTGATCTTCCTGGGTTGTGTTACTACTGTTTAGTTTAGTTCTGTCCAGCAATGGATTTCAGGATTATTTACGGCCATGTTGCAATCGAAATGATGGTTTGATTTTTCTGCCTCTGCAGGAGTATAATATGAGTGATATGTGATACAAATCTAATAGAAATGTTAGGCAAATCAGGTTATGTGGTAAGTGCTTTGTCTCTCAAACACTCACACATAAACACAAAGTCTCTCTGTCTTCTCTGAGCTTCGTCACAATGCAGCCAAAGCGAAAATATGTCACGGGAATCCACTTCACCAAAAGATTGCCGTCTCCCCTGGTGTGCATGTTACAAACTTTATACAATTTGTCACACCTTTAACCTGTCATTACTCATTGAGTGGACCGTAGCCTGGTTTCAAAATGGAGACAACCCAGAGGGGAAGACAAGATAGAGACTGAAGCGCAGATGTGGAACAAATTACAGCTAAAACAAAGAATGTTTTCTCTGGGCAGACTCACTTGGACATCCTGATGGGCAGAGGAATGTGAATGAGATGAGGATGCTACTTTATTCCTGGATGTTCTTGTGTTGCACAATCCTGTCTAACCTAATGCTGATTTGGTAACACCTCACCTACAGCTAAAGCAATCTACATCAATGCCCACAGAAACTGGACACAAAGCAATTCAGTGTATTGCAAAATATTGTTGGCAATGCACTGTCTCCGGTGACCTTCCATAAAAACTCTATTTCTTCCATAAATATTTTCATTCTTTGTATTGAAATATGACAAATCCAGAGAAAAGAAATCTTTAAAGAAATAGGCTATATGGTTTTAAAATCCACTTTGCCACACAAATTACCAAATATATTTTCCAGACCGATCATCTTTTGTCTTCCCCCCAAAAAACTTAACCGATAAGAGATTTAAAGCTACAAAAGTAGTTAAGGCAAGAAAAGAAAAGGGCATCTCCTGATTTACTGCAATAACTGGCAAGTCAGAGGAGGAATCCTAGGGGCCAGTTGGAAGACAATGAAGCCAATAGTTACATAAATGTAATAGAAAAAAGAAAAAGAAAACAAGACACAGAAAACATCAGGCAGCCATACTACCTGCAGGTCGACCAAGTCCTCAGTTAGTAACACGATGACGGTTTGCTCTTTGGTGTCTCTACTGCAAATGAGTTCATACGGAAATGGTTTGACAAATGAGTTCACAAGTTGCTTTCACTTCCTCTGTGTGTGTGTGTGTGTGTGTGTGTGTGTGCGCGCGCAAGCCTTATTTGCATCAATCTAACTCTGTAACGACAAGCTCAAAGTATGACAAAAAAGGCCTTTGTGTGTGTCATTCTTAAACTGCTATAACCAGCATTTTACCATCGAATACAATTAAGGTGGATTTGTATTACATTACAGTATGTAATTCTGATTATATTCTTGATTGACCAAAAAATAGTGAGAAAGGACTGAGACCTCAAGGTTTCTGAAAAGGAAAAATGGTCACCAGTACAATTCACATGATTGTGGATTAAAAAGTATTACCTTCCAAATAACACATACACAGGGATGTGGTCCAACAAAAGGATCGGGTTTGCATTGCATTAA
Source organism: Trachurus japonicus (assembly GCF_045865225.1). NCBI lineage: Eukaryota > Metazoa > Chordata > Actinopteri > Carangiformes > Carangidae > Trachurus > Trachurus japonicus. Next base: position 15,733,362 of record NC_140924.1, read on the forward strand.
TTGTTATTGTGCAACGTGAACAATTTTATGACCTTGACTTTAGCAGCCAAACCCATACAGATTTACTATCAGCTTCAACTAAATCCTGAGAATTAAAGGCTGAAACAATCCACCCCCCGAGTCTACATAAGCAATCTGGAAGAGCATGCTCTCATACGAAAGCCTTTTGTCTTGGTGTTGGATGAGGACAACAGGGAGGGGCGATGAAATAAAAGCAGTGTTGTGAGATGATATCTCCCTGCAGGCCTCATTAGATGCCGAACTGCACTGCGTGAGCTGTAAAGGTTGGGGTTGCATTAGAGTATCCTGTTCATATAAAGTGAAGGTGGAGCTCAGGAACTTTCTTTGTTTTTTTGTTGTAGTTAAAAATAAAAATAAAAATTGAACCTGTTAGTTTTGTGCTCCACGCTGAACAAGGTGATGTTTGCTCACTTCAGTTTAGTCATCCAGTTGTAGGGTCTGTGCAGAGATGATGTAGCTATATGGCATTGTCCCCAGATCAGAAGATGGTTAAAATGAAATCTTCCCAGATTTATTTGATTCTCTTAACAAGCCTCAGAAACACTTTATGGCCTCAATTCCCGTCATTCAGACAAGAATCAAAGACGACCCTCCCAAACTCCTGGCAGCAGGATGGCTGTTAGCTGCCAGCTTCTCCTGATGTCCACTCTGAACTTGCCCTCTGGGTGCACGAATGTGATCCACAATTTTTTATGACCCTCTACAATCCAAACTATATTGAGTGCTGTAAGCCCCGGGAGGCCTGTTGTGCTCTCTCTGCACTTCAGGAAATGGTTATCTGCGTGTCAGAGAGCTGATTTCACAACATGAAATCATTCATATAGGATTAACTGTGAATTTAGAGGAAATCAGAAACACAAACATGCAGGAGAAGAAATATAACCTGTGGTTCATAACAGAAACATTTACTAAATGTGAACTAAAGTGAATGCAGGTGTTCAACATGGCAACAAATGTCACAAAATGTCAGACCCAACAACTTTGTTTTGACATAATCAACGCAAAACTCCTCGTACAAAATATAAAAGTATTAGGCAGAGGGTTAAATTGAAAAAGCAAAGGAAAAACAAAGGAAAAGCAAAAACCGCAAACAGATATAAACCATGTTTAGTCTTGTAAAGCTGTGATGCCCCACATGTTCCATTTCAAGACTGGTAAGGCCCAATACTACTCATATTTTTGCAGTAGTCATTGTAGTAGTGGCTTATTTTATGTAAACACCACAACACAAATAACTTCAAATGAAATAAACAGTAGATATAATCTGAATGGATGGAGGGAAGGGACGGGGTGCATGAATGCAAGAGGTCTGCAGTTGTTCAACATGGCAACAAATGTCACAAAATCCAACAACTTTGTTTTGACATAATCAACACAAAACTCCTCCCATAAAATATAAAAGTATTAGGCAGAGGGTTAAATTGAAAAAGCTGAAATAAACAAAGGAAAAGCAAACCGCAAACAGAATATAAACCATGCTGTGATGCCCCACACGTTCCATTTCAAGACTGGTAAAGGCCCAATACTATTCATATTTTTGCAGTAGTCGTAGTGGCTTGTTTTATGTGAAACACCATAGAAAAAAACACAAATAGGTTCAAATGAAATAAAACAGTA
>NC_140924.1:15735099-15886963 GCF_045865225.1 Trachurus japonicus
GGTATAATCTGAAGGGATGGGGGGAGGGGGTGCATGAATGCAAGAGGTCAGGCTACTTGTTTGATGGAGTAATCATGCTTTTTCACGTGCACTAGTGTAAATAATCTATGTCACATGATGTGTGTTTTGTCCTGGTAAAGGCCCAGTACTATTCATATTTTTGCAGTAGTCATTGTAGTAGTGGCTTATTTTATGTCACCATAGAAAAAAACACAAATAAGTTCAAATAAAGTATCTGAATGGATGGGGGGAAGGGAGGGGGTGCATGAATGCAAGAGGTCAGGCTGCTTGTTTGACGGAGTAATCGTGCTTTTTCACGTGCACTAGTGTAAATAATCTATGTCACATGATGTGTGTTTTGTCCTGACCTGACACAATAATCACCACCACAGTCAGTTACAAGAGGGAAACGTCACTAAAAGCCCCAGAGACGTTTAAACTGCTACTCGTGCCTGCGACGTTTCAAAATTCCACTCGCTCCTCCCCCTCGGGTTTGTTCGATTTGAACCACAAGGTAGCGTGGAGGGCGGGGGCTATTTTCTTTGATTGTGTTAAAATTTCGAGTGGAATGTCATTACCTAAATATAAGAAATTCAATTATATAAAAATAAATAAGATCCAACTTCAATTCGATGGCTTTTAAATGTCTGCTTAGTTATTTTTAACGCCTCTTCTACCTTGGTAATCATTGTTTATTTTCCCCCTGGAGGAACCAGGCGGAGCCGTTGTTATACAACCAACGCCCCCCTAGCAACGGCATCCCTAGCGACTCCCTGATTGGTCGGCCAAGATCAAATTTCAGCCAATGAGAGCGAAGCGCAGCAGATTTGGATTTGCAGAAGAATCACTTTTGTTTGAGCCCGTGTCTGTGCAGCAAGCGCTGCAAACTGGACTATTTACAGCGCCATACGCGGAGTTTATCGGCCCTAAAACCAAACAACGACATCGAGAGGACGAGAATTATAGTATAAGGTAAGATAAAAACATATTTTTGAGCGAATTCGTTGAGTTATTTTCGTCGTAGAACCGGTTCACGTGCTCATACCCCACCCAGTAAACGTAAATACGTGTGAAACTGTTCTCGCTTTAACCGGTTTTTTACTCGTCCTTTATCTACAAACGAAAGCCGCTAAACGTCAAACACAAACGGACAGTTTTAATCAAAAACCCCGCCATTTGTGCATTTTTTTTCTCTCCCTGTATTTGTTCCAGCAGGACACGGTGCAGCCGCTGCATAAGTTGTGTTTCGTGAAGAGAAAAGGATGCCTTTACCGCGGGGAAAGAAAGCCACGGCCCCGGCTGGGAGCAAGATACCCAAGCTGCATGCGACCAAGACAGAAAACAAGGTAAAAAACCAACATGGATGCGTTGTGTTTTCTCTGCAGCGCTTGGCTCATTATCATGGGAAAAGGCTGTAAACAATGGAGGCTCTGCAATGCACACAGAGGATTAAATTCTCAGCGATAAGAGTGGCTTAATGTTGTGTTGTATTTTTTATTTTTTTCAATGAGTGCACAGCAGGAGCATGGGATTTGGGCGTAGTAACATGTGGTTTGTGTTTCCTGTTTTGTTTGTGTGTTGCAGGAGGAAGGCCCACAGGTGAAAAGGTCCTCCTCACCTCCTCATGGAGCCCCCAAGAAGAGGACTGCTTTCATCGACATCACCAATGTAAGACCTGTGGTTTTTAAAGCCTGTGAATTTAAAGAGATGAAGCACTGGATTCAAATATGGAGGAGGTTCTTGTACATAGACTCTTCAATTCATGGTTAAATAGTTTACATTTCTTGACCTTTGTCACTGATTTTTAACTCTGGTCCAGTTTGTCTGCGCTGTGGTCAGTCAGTCTGGTCACATCCAGCTGGTATTGTGAAATTCTTGCACAAGATTTTAGGATTTTAGTCTGTGGTATTTGTAAATCAAATCACGTCAGTTAGGAAACTGCAGCCATTGAAGGTCACTTGTCCCCTGGTGCATTTACGTGCCATCACCTAAATCTAAATCTGAAAATGAAGTTCCTTGCTGCTTTTTTTAAACCTTTTTTTTGTCTATTGATTCCTGACATCAACATGGCAGCTGCTGGTTCAGAGGAAGTCTAAGCTTCCTAAAATTTTATAAACATGGAGGAGGAGTACTCATCAGGGCAAAATATAAAAAGGACTAAATGGAAAAGGAAAAAAAAAAGTCAAAGACAGAGAGGATATATAGACATAAGGATGTTAACACGGCAACCAAACGTCATAATGAAGTGAGTCTCTTTCACCTCGGTATTGCACAAAAGTAGAATAAAGAAATCCAGGATAACTGAGCAAGCGCAGCTTGACCTAGTCTGATCAGCGCATCTTGGCTTAATTGGTTCACGAACGCCGAGCCAGGCTGAGGAGCAGCGGCTTGGTCAAGCCAGGTCTAACTAATTCTCTCGTCAGTAGACCACAGAGATTCATCACAGATTCACCGATGATTGGAGGAAAGTAGCCACACCTGTCCTCTCAACAGGAACTTAATGCTGACATCAGGTGACTCGCCTCTTTAAAAAAAAAAAAAAAAAAAAAGCACCGCTGTCGTAAAGCTCAGAGAGAGCGCAGCGGACAACTGCGGACTGATTGAATAATCCAAAACTATAATCACAACTCAAGTTCCTTTCACAAATGAACAGTTGTGCACTTTGCCTAAATGATGAGCAGTGGAAGTTGATTCATTGCACAAATTCCTTATAATCTTTAGTACATAAGTAATACAAGTTCATACAGCAAAAGTGGCCAAAAGTACAACAGGTGAAAATTGAGGTACTCAACATTTTGTCAAATTTTTGTCAAATTGGCCCATTGCCATAATCCCTATAGTTTTTGCAGTAGGTTCGTTACCTTTAATTGTCAGTGCAAGCTATTTTTAGAACGGCGGAGCAGAGCCGTGAGCTGCTCAGAGCTACGCTACGGAGGCTCATGGGATTTCTTGGTTTCCCTCACAATCCAACAACTCCACAACGCTCTGGTGGACACATGGAAATTACTTTTGTGCATACATGCTGCACATTAGTGGATCTAATGAAGCCTCAGTGGACGTGGAGTTTGTTCACTGTTCCATCTGAAAGTTTGTCCCAGTGGGCCACCATACACTTACCTGTATTGGGTTGTGGTAGCTTTTATTTTTAATTCAGGGGTTCTCTGTGTTCATATGTGTGAGTGATGGGTGCACCGGTTCCCTGTGCTATGGTGTGAACGCGTCACTGGACTCTGCATCGTGGTGTGAACATGTGTCCTGCTGCGCGACGTCACCTGGGTGTGAAACGAGCATCGCATTTGTTTTAGTTGTTCTGTAAATCTGCCACAGTGAGGCCAACAAGGAGGCAGATTAGATTCATCTGTGTGATTTGAGTCAGTTTGGTTCCTGAACGCACCTCGGCACCAATTTCACATGTTTTCACGTCTGATTAGACGACACTCGAGAGGGAAATTCGAAGATGTCACTGTGTTTTCTCAGTGGTTTATCAGACTAAAGAGACGTGATGTTGTATTTTTGCTGGTGAAATTAAATTCAGTCCCTTTTTTTTAATAAGTTTAAATATCTTTATACTTTTGGGAAGCTCAGTTATAACAACTAATGACACAAACATTCTGTATCAATAACATGACTGTGTTTAAAACATGATTAACCCAAACATTATGGACTTTCATATCTGTGTTGTTGCGTCATTATGGTTTATCATGAGTCTCTGTTGTGTTTTGTGTCATTTTGATGAGACTCGACTCTGTTCACAGGCCCACAAGGTTCAGATCAGTATTCCAGGACGGAAGAAAGATTCGGCAAAGACCGCGGCGAAGAAAGCGAGCTCCACCTCCGTGTCGGCCAAGAATCAAGCCAACTTAAAGAAGTAATCAAAACATTTCTCAGCTTTTTTTTTCTTTCTCCCCATATTATTTTCCTCTCCTGTATTCACCGCTCCCTCTCCAGAGGTTCTCCTGTTAACAGATGTGCTGTCTCTCCTCTGCAGGTCGTCCTCGGTGAGCTCGGAGGAGGTGGAGGAGAAACCCCGTGAGGAGGCGGAGGAGGTGCTGAAGGATGCAGCAGCTTCAGTGGAGGAGCTTGTGGCTGCTGCGCCCCCTGCTGCTCGTGAAGTGCCAGCACACCTCCAGAAACAGCAGGTACGTAAAATGAGAGATACTTCCACACATCGACTCAAAAGAAGACTGTACGCCTTAAATTTACTGATTTTTTATTTACTTTAAAGATCCCAGAGGAGTTTGACATCGACTCTGAGAACTCAGAAGACAGTTACATGTGTCCGGAGTACGCCAAGGACATCTTTGACTATCTCAAAAAGAGAGAGGTGAGCCGAAGGACACTCTTAATGATAAACTCTAAAAGCAGATGAAAGCATTTTTATTAGATTTGAAGGGTTTGTTTTTTTGTAGAAGAGGCTCATTTGTCTCTTTTTCTTTTTGTCTTGATTGTCTGCAGGAGAAGTTCGTCCTCTGTAACTACATGTCCAAGCAGCCCAGCCTCAACCCCGAGATGAGGTCCATCCTGATCGACTGGTTGGTGGAAGTGCAGGTGGGTTTTGTCAGAATAAAAGGTTTCACTAAGGCAAGGCAGCTTTATTTATGTAGCGCAGTTCATACCAAGGGGCAACTCAATGTGCTTTACATATAAACAAAACATGAAAAAAAAAACCAGCATAAAAGCATACCGTAATTTCCGGACTATAAGCCGCTACTTTTTTCTCAAGCTTTGAACCCTGCGGCCTGTACAACGATGCGGCTAATTTATAGATTTTTACCGGCTAAGGGCCTCCGGGAGGCGCTCTAGCAGGAAGTGCTAGTGAGACAGACATGTGGGGAAAGATTATGCGCCGAAGAAGACACTGGTTTTGCGTTTTGGTGCAGAGTTTTATTTTCTAACCAGGCATGTTACTGTCTGTTGATGCCGTGTTGGTGCCTCCGGAGTAATTGTGATGGTTTAACTCGCTACATGACTTGTTACGAGTGAGAACGGAGGCTCTCCGTCTTCACCTGGCGTCTCACGGCTGAAAACCAACCTTGCAACATCACTACAGCACCTGGTCGCTGCCCCGTGTCCCAGCTCTCGTCTGCACACCGCAACACAAACGCGCTCGTACACACACGTAACATCGTATGTTATGTAACGTTATCCACCGCCCCATTTATTGATTTTTCGCCGGCTTCGTTGTCAACAAATGCACATGATAGGAGCGTAACCAAAACAGCGGAAAAGCGAGCGGACTTGTATAGTTCCACACATCTTCCGTGTACTGTCTTTCTGTGTCTCATGTTACAACATGAAAAACCTGCGGCTTATATTCAGGTGCGGCCTATATATGTACAAAATCTATTTTCTTTTAAAATTTAGCTGGTGCGGCTTATATTCAGGTGCACTTAATAGTCCGGAATTTACGGTACATTTGTTTTAAAAATTTTAATAAAACCCAAAATAGTAAAAATTTGAAACATTTAAGGTCCAGTGTGTAATATTGGTCAAGGTTTATTGGCAAATCTGATACAAATATATTCATTGGTAGTATATTCAGTGTATAAACACTATAAAATACAATCCGTTTAGTTTTCATAGCCTTCTTTTACATAAACATAAAGCAAGGGTCTTGCTTAGAGCGTGTCGCCATCTTGCGCCGCTGCGTTTCAAGAGTTTCACGTTCATAAATAAACAATAGAATTATTTAATAGATAAATAATAGAATCGGAATGCTATATGTCACTGTTTTCCCCTCATTTTACACACTGGGCCTTTAAAGCTGGCCTGTGGAGTTTATACATATAAAACAATGTCCGTTACATTGCAGCCACTGCCAAACGACTTATTAGGATGATCATTGAACGCATCTCCACCACACAACAGTCCCTGGTTTACCCAGGAGCGCAATTGCCTCTGAGGAGCGACTTTCCCGCGCTGTCGCACAGGGAATTACGCATGCAACGCAACGTTCGGATTTGACGTAGGGTTTAGAGCGCTGGTAAACAGAAGAGAAGAAGAACATGTTATCTTATTTTTGTCTAGTCTGATATGCAGCCGGTGGAAGCACTGACACTGCAGCCACCGGAGCGGAGGAGACCCGACGGCGGATTCGTCCCGCCCCCCTCCCCCCCGACACGCACCGCACCGTACCGTAACTGGAGAGATCCGCCCGGTGAGCGCGTTCAGAGTCGACCACCGTACCCCCCCTCTCGCTGACCTCCGCGGTCCTGGCCCGCACAGGTACCAGGAGACCCAGACCCCCTGTCATGTCGGTCCTCCACCCTCTCTGATCCGCCGCAAGTTGCAAGAGCCCCGCGGAGCCGAGTCTCTCCCTCCTCTCCCACACTTCAGCACCTGTCCTGGGCTACAGCTTGGCTCGCTCCAACGTCCTTTACTTTTGAAGTAGCTATAACTAATAATAATGCAACGTATAGCCTAACTATACACGCGTATGAGTGATCAGAACAGTAAATTGTTTACACTACTTTTAAAAGGAGTAAAGTCATTTACGAGGAGCGAGCCGAGCCGACACGGTGCAGCCCAGGACAGGTGCTGAAGTGCGGATGAGAGGAGTGGACAGACCGGGCAGGAGCAATACAGAGGCGTCTCGTCGGTCCTCGGCCGTCTTTAATGTCCCGAGACACCCCTTTCAATCCGTTTAAGGTTATTTGTTTGTGATTAGGGAGGCTACATTTGCTTAGAATATTTTTTGGCAACCAGAAAAGCAATGTTTGACCCGGCGTGGCGGCGCCATCACACTCGCTCGCAAAAAAAAAAGACAAGAAAAAACGCACTTACACACATTTTGGAGGAGGGAAGCGCGTCACAGCATCATTTTTATTAAATCATAGTTTTCTCTAAATTAAGACAGTGTGCGGGACTATTTTTCACCCAGCCCCCCCCCCCAAAATGTAGGCCTATGTATAAAAATATGAAAATAAATTGCGTGTAGGCCTAGATATCGTTTAGGGATTTTTTTTTTTTTTTTTTACTAAACGTTTACAGTTTCATTCCGTGTAAACGTTTACACATGTAGGCTACAAGGTCACATCCCTAAATAAATGCCAAAGCTGAATGAACACAACTTTTTTTTCTCTTCCTACTTCGCCAGTCACCTGGTTGCCTGGTTACCTGCACTTACCGTTCGGGGAGGGAGGGGGGAAGGGGGGGGTTCAACGTCATCGAACGGCGCAGGCTGACTGTTGCAGTAGCCTACTCGAAAAAAAACACGGCTGATGGCTCGTAATGAGCAGAACTCCACAGGGCAGCTTTAAGGTCCAGTGTGTAATATTGGTCAAGGTTTATTGGCAAATCTGATACAAATATATTCATTGGTAGTATATTCAGTGTATAAACACTATAAAATACAATCTGTTTAGTTTTCATAGCCTTCTTTTACATAAACATAAAGCAAGGGTCTTGCTTAGAGCGTGTCGCCATCTTGCGCCGCTGCGTTTCAAGAGTTTCACGTTCATAAATAAACAATAGAATTATTTAATAGATAAATAATAGAATCGGAATGCTATATGTCACTGTTTTCCCCTCATTTTACACACTGGGCCTTTAAATATACAATTAAAAGCAAAGAAAAACTAAAATAGAGCATAACATTTTAGTTTGCAGCATGAAATGTAGATTTGTAATAAAACAACTAAGAGGATTTACTGTGCAAATCCAAGATTAGGATTTAAAGTTCTTTAAAAGAGCTCAGCCAGTAGCTTAAAGTGAGAGAAGATCCAATCAGAGCCACAGCAGGAGTAAATAACTGAAGTTGAGATTCGATGCAGGTAATTACAAAAACCAAGATGGTTCTCACGTTGTCGCTCAGTTTGACACCAGAGAATCAGGGTTTCTTGTTTGTCTCTAACCGACTCCCTGCTTGTGTGTGTGTTTGTTTTTTAGGAGAACTTCGAGCTGTATCACGAGACGCTGTACCTGGCGGTGAAGATGACAGACCACTTCCTGTCCCAGACGCCCGTCCACAGGGAGATGCTGCAGCTCGTCGGCTCCACCGCCATGCTCATAGCCTCCAAGTTTGAGGTGAGGATAGAAGATCAGTCAGATTCTTGTGTTGAGCTTCTGAGGAAGAGTTTCCTCTTAGTTATCAGTGTTTCTGACTCTGCTTCTATTTTGAAGTAAATGAGAAATCAGAGTCGTGTCCATGTTTAGTGAATAATCCTCAGGCCTTATATCTTTAGCACAGTAAAGATTTACCCCGTGAATTTCCTCACTTCCTGCAGGAGCGCAGCCCGCCGTGCGTCGACGACTTTCTGTACATTTGCGATGACGCCTACAAGAGGGAGGAGCTTATCTCTATGGAAACCAACATCCTGCAGACGCTGTCATTCGACATCAACATCCCCATCCCCTATCGCTTCCTCCGACGATATGCCAAGGTGTGTGTGTGTGAGAGAGAGTGTCACTTTTGTCCCAAATCCATAAAGTGCCTCTCAAACAGCAACAGCACCTTTTTTGTAACGAGCGCTGTCTCTGCAGTGTGTGAACGCGGGGATGGACACGCTGACCCTGGCCCGGTTCTACTGCGAGATGAGCCTGATGGAGGTGGAGCTGGTCCCGGAGAGGGCGTCCGTGCTGGCCTCAGCCTGCCTGCTGATGGCGCTGGTCACCAAAGACCTGGGAGGATGGGTAGGTCACAGGCCGCTGCAGACTCAGTGCTGTTGGCTTTTCATGATAGAATGAGTGTTTCTGTGTGAAGCTGTTACAGGCAGTAGGAAATATCTCCATGGTCTCGTCTTATTGCAGCACAGGAGCTGTTTTGATATTGGCCGGGTGTCTGTATTTTGCCCAGTGGTTTCGACTTTTTTTCTTTTTTTAAGCCAGATAGTTGCTTAATTTGATTGCAGTTATTTCTTCGGTGTAGAAACACAAACCCTCCGGCACTGAAGAAACTTTTTGCTCAAGGACCAAAAATAGTGCAGCAGCTAAGGTGCTGGCACCAGCACTGCCCACCGCCTGATGTGGACTTTAATCTAGTTTATTGTGTGTGTGTGTGTGTGTGCGTGCGCCACACTGAGTCATCAGCATCAAGAGCCAGACAGCAGCTCTGTTGTGAACGATCCCCTTTCCTTTCGATTTAAATGTAAATTGTTTTCCCATTTTTAAATTTGAGTAATCATTGCAGCAGCAGAACTAAGGATGACGGGTAATTGTATTTCGTTCTGGCTCGACTCCAAAATGAGCTCCTTGTGCAATTTAGAAAAGATAGGTTTATGTAAAACTTGAACACAGAGAGGGAATCTGTATTTTTTAAATTTGTCTTCGGGTATATTTGAATACAGCCTGGTTTCTGAATCGGCACCAGTACAAACGTGGCTCTGGTTTTCCTCCGCTCCCTCAGACTCCCATCCTGCAGTTCCACTCCGGCTACCGGACGTCAGACCTGGCGCCCGTCATCAGGAAGCTCCGCCAGATGCTCGGCGCTCCTCCTGACGATAAACTGAAGGCCATCAGGAACAAGTACTCCCACAAGTAAGCCCACTGCTTCACCCTGTTTGCTGCACATACTCACGATCGACTCAACCTCAGCTAATTCTAAATGCCACTTAGTAATAACATTTAAGGTCTATGTTTATGGCCTATTAACTCCTAATATATTGTATAGAAGTCTTTATTATCTGATTTGGTAAAAGCTGCAAGCCATAATGTAAAAAAAAAAAAACGTACAACCACCTGGACAACTCATTTAGTTGAGAATGCAGCCAAAGCAAGGCCAGGCCTCTGAATCAGACACTGATTGGCTGTGACACTCCCACTGGAGCCAATAGGAATGCTGCACTGAGTGACTAAATCTTTAATAACGTTTAACCTTTTACAATGTGTTTCAATCACAGTAAGTGACTCACAGGGGCTTGTTAGAAAGTGCTGACTGAGTTTAATCTCAAGCAGTTGTGGAGGAATGACTCTCTAAAGACGGTGTGATATATAATAATGGAATGATTAATGTAGATAAAACAGATTGTTATTATGTTCTAAATACTAATCAATTCTTTTATGTTTTTCAGGGTGTTTTTTGAAGTTGCGTCACTGCCGTTGGTCGACAACGATGTTTTGGAGGAAGCCTTACTTCAAAAAGACTAAAGTGAGGAGAACTGTTTAAACAAACATTTTCCTTCTGACAAAACATGTACATAATGTTAATATGTTTAATATTTATACACATAGTCTAGTTGGTCTTTTATATAATATTGGAAATAAATGTTTAAATCCTGTTTTTGATGGAAGAGTTTTAATGTGGGCATTTGTTCTTAAGAAGTTTGCCAGTGTATTATGTTTGTACCAAGTTGTTAATAATGAACTTTTTTAAGTGTCAAGGACACAGTTCGGCATTCGTTTTATTATTGTTATTTCTTAATAGGAAGATAAAAAGAAAAAAAGTCTTAATTTATTAGTAATTTGTAAGCCCCACTCTCTGTGTAGTATATAATGTTAAGAGAGTAAGTTTTAAGCTCATGGTAGATGCAGAAGATGGTACACGCTTACTTTTATTGATAAATTATGCACTGGCCCACACAGGTTTCCATGTATTGTTAGCAGACATGCATGTGTGTATTTTCATATGTTGTACAGTGTTTATCATGTTAATATTGATATGGTAATTATTTGTATAAAAGACGACCGGATGATGCTGTGCTATTTTTAAATGGCTCTCATTCACAATCTTAAAATAAAGACATGTTTTTTTATGTGTTTGATAAAACTGTTGTTCATCCTTTCTTATTGTCAGTTTTTATCCACTTTTGTTGGTTAGAAGAACATTTTCACCTGGTTTATATAGAAGATGTCGTTCTGCTGTCCAGCCACTAGAGATTGGTAGTGCGCCATGTTCCTCTGAGTCTGGCTTTGGTTCACATGTCCTCACAGGTTCAGATACTTCTGTGCAGAGGCTGCTGGTGCATTTGAGAAGTTTGATATATGAGCACTCAATTTTCGTTTTGATAGGCTCATTAGACAGAAATACCAGAGCCCTGTAGGACAAACACCCTCCTGTTTGTTTATGAGACCTAATATAAACCTGTCTAGTAGCTGGACATAAAATAAAACACTTGACAAACTCAGAGCTGATTTAGTAGTTTTCAGCTGTAATATGATCATAAATGCGCCTTGACTTATGAATTGAGTCAAAATTTAGAAACATGGAAGCAGCAGCCGCTACAGCTTCATGGCAGGTGTAGTGAAGGTGCATCAGTTCCCATAGTGAATAATGGTGTTTTTTTTGTTTTTCACCATTTCATCATCTGTCAATCTGTCTTTTCCTCTGTCCTAAAGTCTTTGTTCTGATTGCTCATTGTTAGCAGCTAAATATTTAATACTTCTTCATTCTTTTGGGTCAAACTGAGCCATAAATGAACGTCCAGCTGACCGATGCAACTTGACAGATTTAAAGCAGATAACAGCGGTACGGCCGTTTCGGCTAATGCTGTGTTCAAGGCAGGCTTTTGAAACCGTAAGTTACAGCTTCAAGTCACAACTACGACTTGGTAGCGTTCCAGGTAACCCGTAGCTCGTGTTTTTACCGTCCTGTTGTCTGTGAAAGTTCCCTATAACGGCCACTCGTAACTTCCGACCCGTGAACTCGTACCAGATCGAACTGGTATGACTTCACAGGAAGGAAAAACACAAAGTACGAGTTTCCTTGAACGCACCATGAGTTAGCAGCCCCCGCCCTTGTCAGGCATCAATTGGTCCTCGTGCTACGTCACCACATTCACGCGCATCCCTTGGCTGCACACACAGCCCTTCATGCCGTTCTCTCTCCTCATTGGATAACACTTGTATCCCACAAGGAAAATTTTCTCCTCGGGTTACAGCAGAGCGGAGTGACGGAGAGACTCGTGTTTAGGCTGAAATACTTCATGTAAGTGATTGCTGACGGAAAATAGGACTATTTAGGACTTATATTAACAAAAACATTCCACTGATATCTGCTTTAACGTAACTTTGCTCTATAGTTTCTTTTAATCTGAATCCAAACTCTTGAGGCTTTCTATCCAAAATCCTCAGTTGAGTGGCAGTTGCAGTTGACTACCTCCTGGTTTATAGAGATTTGACCAGATCAATATGTCAACCAGATGACAGCTCTGATTCAGATCCTCGTTCTTCAAGGAGCTACCGTGCCAGAGCGGCAGCCGGCAAGAGCTGAGTGGATGGGTGGAAATTGATTTTGTGTCTTCAGATGGAACCGGGACGGAGGCTTGAAGTTTCACTTCTGACCAGTGGCAGGCCAGATGTTTGAAAACCAGCAAGTAGACATGCTAACCATCATCGTCAAGGAGATATGTGAAGTTTTGCTATTGCTACAAGGTTAGAAACAAGACCTCAGCATCAGACTTTAGTCTTGTAATTGCCAAACGCTTTCAGCAGTAAACTTGAATGGTATTGTGCTCAGCTGTGGGTTTTTCCCCCGTCTTAATGGCCACAGCGCAGTGGGTTTTTCTACTTGACAGTGAGCGTTGGTGCTTGATGTTCCCTGGAGGCTGCTGCCAGCTCTGAAACACACATCTGCTTCTCAACAATGTATTTTCCTGTTCCTAACTGTTGAATGCGCCGGGTCTTTGAAGCTCCACTTGCTCTTGATTTCTGATCATTTCAATGCAAAATATCGGTCTTGTAGTTCTGCTGAAAATGACAGTTATTCAAAATGGAAATTTAAACATGGCTGTTTTCTGATGTTTTTGGGCTTTCCAACAAGTGTCTTGTTCAGACGCCTGGATGTCAAGAGACCGACAAAAGACTTAATCAAACCAGTGACCATCACATCTCACATTCAAGCTTATGTTACATCCATCGCTGTCACATTTTCTTCCCACGCTCTTTTCCTTGTTGGTCTTCGGGTCTGTCTTGCATGAGACAATATAAAAGCAGTAGTGTTGTTGTCTTCTTTCCAATAGCTGGTCCTCTTCTTTTATTTTCCATTTAGTTCGGTCAGCAGCCATGTTTGTAAGATGCAACATCCTGGTCTGCTCGCTCTCATTGGCTATTACAGGTACAGTATTTCCATCAGATTTGGGGAGGCTCCGACTTGATCAGTAAAATAATCATATTGACGCAACACACTTGAGGATCATTTGGACGAATAATCATTTGCAACAAGCTTCAGTTCGGATGACACTCTCCTTATCGTTGGGGGGCGTAAATTGGACATTAGATTGCCAAATGTGAATATCTTACAGGTGTTGACCCTGACTCTGAGAACAAGCCTCCGTCTGCCATGAACTTCCTATAGTTTGTAGATTACATTCACACACACACACACACACACACACACTCAAACAGATACAGTGCATGGACCCCTGCCAATTCAATTCAGACACAAACACTCCACTGCTGTATGTGCACCTCGAGACTTCAGACCCCATTCTTTCTGTTATTCACTCGATCAATTAGGGTGATTGATTGGCCAGACTGTGTGAGTGTGTGTGCATTCATTCACCCCAGTTCACTCAAAGCGACAGATCCCAATAACTCAGCCTGATTAAAGTGTGCTGGTGGAGATAGTGCCCGTTCGGCCGGGCAGATAGGAATCTAAACTGGCGTTGCCAAACCGCATATGAGCTATTGATCAGTGGGGGGCTGGGAAACGGGCTTTCACTCTTGTTAGCGTGGCACAGCCAGGAGGCGCTGGCTGAGACACAAGCAGCTTTGCACTCGTTTCGTTCTCATTTCTGAATTGCAACTGCTGTTGAAGACTGTTCTGAACAAGCCGGAGAACAAAGGCTTCTTTTTGGTTTTGAGGGAATTTCCATTTTTCATTCTCTTTCCACAGTCGCTAAACGTCAGGAATACATTTCTTACATCTCCGCAATGCAGTTTGAAGCTGAAGACAGCCCAGTTTGTGGATTTCTACAAGCTCAAGTATCATCATGTCTCTCTGTATGCAGAATCATGAGTTTGTCTGCTTCTGAATAAATTGTTAAGTGCAGCTCCCAGCGCCACAACTTGGTCCCTGAATGATGAGCCACTTGTCGAATTGATGCCATTTCACTTGGGTGACGAAACAATCAACTTGTGATAGAAACTTTTGTGGAAGAAAGACTTATTTCAATTGTGACATGTGAGACACTGTCCCCATTCATCCCAGCTTTTCATACATTTCATATGTTTTAGGGCGTTGTCTAACTTAAGACTAATGTGGCTCTTTGCACAAACTCTGCTAATCCATGAAATCAAATTCAAGGTTCCCCCTCAACATTTCAAAGTTTGTAAAACATTACCGTATATGGTTTTGACACATTAACTCTGGATCAGGCCTTGTGTCCCATTCAGACCTGGTCCTAACATCCACGGTGAGCTCTATACGCAAATTGAGACCCGCATAATTGGTTGTCCCGCACAACATCCCCCCCAGCAATGTGAAGAAGCCAGTAATGTGCCGAGATATGCTGCCAGTCTGCTGCCAAGGTGGGGACAGTGGAGTTGTCCCCACCTTTGTCCCACTTTCAGCTTATTGGGACCTGGTCACCCTACTATGTCATAAATTTCTTCATGGGACCTAGATGACATTTCAGAGCAGTTAGCTTAGATAGCATCTTTTATTTGTGTTTGTGTTGTTAGTCAGCTTGTGAACTGGCAGTGGTTGAAAATAACTTTCCTCTCTGTTGTAGCCTGCCAAAGGCCTGGTTCTTTCTTTATTTTTTTAAAAGCGTTTAATTACTTTGATCAAGGACTTCCCTTCAAATGTAAAGACCTTTCAGACACATTTGTTGCAAAGCTTGAAATGGCCGAGCCCAGCTAATTACAGGAACACTTGGGGGGGATTTTGGCTCCAAGTTGCAGAGCATGGGATTGGCTCAGTTGGAGTCTTCCCCACAAACTCATCACAGTGGAGCTGGCTTGGCTGATTGTAGTGCCGGGTTTGGGGCTTTGTACCAGATTGTACTTAATTTGCTGGCATCAAACAGAGATGGTTAGAATTTATGTAAGATAAAGCTAAAATAAAGGATGCTTTTAAAGTAGTCATGTAGCCTGCTGTGGTGTAGCCTACCTGTCCTGATCTAAATTAAGGCACATTTCTCTAATAACTATTCTCATTCACTCTCTCTCCACCTTTTTCTATTGTGTATTCTGCCCGATTCTTGGATTGAACTGCATGTTCTGCAAAAACAAAAGCAAGGCAATACCAATTGTCTGTCTTTGTGTGTTTCTTTGTGAATGCGAGTGCATGCTAATTGTCTTTTGGCCTCGCTGTGTTTCCAGAGAGCGAAAGGGCAACCTCACCTCATCCGAGAAAAGATGGAAGAAAAGACTGAGGGCCGAGAAAATACAGTACATGAGCCAAAAACAATGGCGCTTCTTGGATTTGGCTGGTTTTTGCTCTCAGTGATTGTGATTGTGTGTGTGTGTCTGTGTGTGCGTCAAACTGTTTGTGAAAGGAAACTGCTCAATGAATATGAATGTAGTGTCTGGATGCTGTAAAGCCAATGAATACATCATTATCACACGCTGCTGTGTGACTGTGTTTGAACATTTAACAATATCTTAAAAGGTCACTTTAATACTGTTTAGTGGGTATAAACACAAGACAACAGTGTAACAAAATATGGAATAATGATAGTTAATGTCTGTGACCGGGGCGACCCACATGTTTAGACACTAACGAAGAAAACAAAACAAGGTCACGCAGAGTTTAAAAGCTGCTTTTCTGGCATGTTTTTCTTGAGACTGGGAACTTAAAGACTCAAGTCTTTATTAGGCTACTTGTGGATTCTCATTTGTATTTCACACTTGGATTTATTCTTTCAATTAAAAGTCTCTAACTTAATAAGCTCTGCATCTTTAATTGGGCCGTTGTTGAAGACAGATGGTAGCTTTACAGTTGACACTTTACAGTCCACAGACTAAACGCCGTATTGTGATTATTATTTTAATGTTTGGGCATAATCATAATACACTAAGGAGCTTGTTATGTCAGTGAAAAAATAAAAAATAAAAATAACAAAAATAAATCTGAGACAGACCCTTCAAAGATGCTGACTGGTAAAGGCAGCATCCTTTTTAACTTTATAATTAACTCCAGCTTCGTATATTTTTTGATTGTTTACATGCCAGCCGACTTACTATTACTGTTAAAATCCAGGTTATTTTGAAAACAAACAAAAACATATGAAAACCTCATGAATTATGATGTGTTGCTGTAGATTAAACTACCTGACACTATAAGCAGACTTAAAGGTGTACAGAAATGGCCGTTTGTCCCGTTTGTCGCGCCGAGTTGTCACGAGCTGCAACACGAGTTTACCCGAGTAAGGAAAACAAATTTGATTGGTCGTTATCGAGCGGGCGGGATATTCAAAGTTTGGGGCGAGCCCGAGCTCTGTGTGTGTGTGCGTGTCTCAGACATTTGAATGACGGATTACGGATCCAATATCAGTGGCTGGTGAATCGTGTGCAGGCTGACGTATAATCCGTGCGCCTGCATTATCCAATGCGAAAAAAAAAATACACACTTTCATCCCGGATTTACTCAAAAATAGAATTTTGCACAAAGTTTGGCCTACAACGTCTGAAAGATGAGTTATCACATTAATTTTATGATCCAGAGTGGGCTCAAATTCAGTTTTCTTTTCTGTACACCTTTAAACAAAACTATTATAATAATAGCTACTGTTCTGTTTTACAAACATTTGATGGTTCCAGCTTCTAAAATTTGCTGTTTCCTGTTTTTCCTTGAGTTTTCTCATGCCACACAGTTTGACCTGTTGAAAACAGAACAAAACTGTGTTGCATGCTGACAATCACGGAGCAGATTTGATGTATTTCTCGAAGTACAAATAGGGCTCAGAGGGCTCGTTGCCATGGCAGCAAAGAGTTTTTGGCAAGCTCGGGCCGAGTATTGGGAGTTTCTGGCTCAAAGTTTCATCGGTTTCCATTGATCTCAAGTGGACAATTCGTTTCTCTGAAATTACCAGGCCATGTACACAGAGGAGACAACAAATTTGAAATCATGTCCCTTTCAGAACAACAGTGAATAAAGCCGCTGAAAGACCTGATCATGTTGGTTGATAATGAAAATCAATGTCAGTTCATTGGCAATACTTTTCAGCCTTTATTCACTTGACTCCTGGTAGTTATTTTTCCTTGTAGAGTCCAGATCTCTGGTTTTGGTCTTTCATCCATGATACTTAATAACATAACAGTTCCCTCCTCTGAGAGAGGTTATTCCAGACTTCTTCTTTTCAACCCTTAGAAGTAAACTGAACATTAATCAAGTCGTCTGTTATTGTCACTCCTCTTTACCCAGCCCTCCTTTCATTTCTCGCCTCTATTGTAACTACTTCTGAAAGGTTATTTCAGCTGCGCAGCTGAACAAATTCCTTTATAGATAGAGATAGAGAAATTTCTCAGTTTTCTTTGTCAGATTTCAGGCTCATCTTCAGTCGAGTTCCTATAACCCTCTGATCACACAGCTACTGTTTGTGCTTCAAACTCCGGCACACAATTTACATAAGTCTGTGTGTCTGATAATGCAGAAAAGGAAAAAAATAATTTACCCACTTCACCATGGTCCTCTATCCATTCAGAAAATGCTCTCCATGTTCTGAGTTCACTGACTCAGTTATTCACTGTTGGCCCCTGTAAAAGTGGACGTCTCTGAAGATTTTAATTCAATCTTGTGCACAAATTGTTTACAGTCGAACATCAATCACAATCAGTCAACCTTCCATAATACATTACTTAGTTCAACTAGTTCATAGGCTACATCGAAAAGGTGTAGGCTGAAGCTATCCAGCTTATAAATGCCTTTAATTCATTATTTCAGTAAAACCATTAGGGCTTATGGTTTCAGAGTAACAGAAAGAAACAAGTATCCAATAATTAACAAATGAAGCCCAAAAAGTACAAAACCAACTGATCAATCCTGTTTACAGCATTCATACGTTTAATTTATTTTTATCAATCAATTGTGTTATGTTTTTGCTTTGTTTGAGATCCTCTGGCAAGCTATCCCACAGTTTTACTCCAGCCACAGAGACCTACCTATGAGACCTACGCATGCTTTTTTTTTAGGATTTAGGCTATTCTTGGTTGTTTTAAGTTAATTTTCCCTCTTAGCTCATATCTCCCCTCTCTTTCCTTGAACATTTTTTGAATATTATTAGGGAGTAAATTATAGATTAACCTGAATCAATAAAGTTGCCTAACATAAAATACAACATAAAAACCTGTTGTAATAGATTAGAAAATGAATATTTGTCCTACCAAACTATTTAATTTCCCTCCAAGTCCGCTACTCGGCTGCACCTGTGAAACGTCTCCATGGAAACGTACGTGCCGTCCATAGACTGTAAAAAGAGGTGCCGTCCTGTGAAAAGACGTCACGCAGCGTTTCATGGCGGTTTTTTTCAAAAGGTCACCGGAGCTTCAAAATGTCGGACGTTAGGAAAACATTTCTGGCGGATTTAATACCTCATGAGTTTCTGCTTCTTCCTCTTCTTTTTCTCCGCAAACTACGACGGATTAAGACGGATTAACATGGACATGGACGTGGTGGAGGTGAGTGTCTGCTGGCTGTGAGAACTGACGTGTTGATATCAAAAGGTTTAAACCTAGACCAGTGATTTTCAACCACTGTGCCGCGGCACACTAGTGTGCCGTGGAAAATTACCAAATTTAACTTAATTGATCCAAACTAGCGATGCACATTTTGATTTTTTTTTCAGACCGATAACCGACGCTCATAGGCGATTATAACCGTTAACGAGTGAGATTCAGCACTCCATCGAGTGTCTGTGACTATAGGCTCGTGCCGACCGGCCAGTCTCGTTTTGTTTGTTTGTTTTTTATTTTTCTAAAACACACGCGCGCTGCTCCCGCTGTGCTGCGGCTCATCCACGCCAGAACAGCGGAGCTCCTCTGCTCGTCTGTGCAGCTGCAGGTGAGGGGAGAGCCGGCTGGAGAGCGCCTTCCCTCGGTTTTCCACACACACGTCATTTTAAACATGTGTGTGTGTCTCGTGTGCAGACGCAACGGTCAAATATATATAGACAGACAAGCAACAACTTAATTAATCGTCATTTAATTATTTTATTTTGAAAATTGACCGGATTCTCTCGCCTTTTCTGTGCCCGACTTCCTGTCTGGTACGCTCTGGTCTACCCAGCTTGACAGACGGCGCTCTCGGTGCTCGCGGCTCGCGTGAAAAGCGCTGCAGGCGTGCGCACTGCGCTCCAGAGCGTGAGATGTGCGACCAGGCAGAGTGAAGCACGCATTGCAAGTTGTACTCAGAGTTTGTTCTGACTTTCTATCACAGGGAGTGCATAGCATAAGTTTAAGTCCTCTCATGTTTGCTGCGAATTATGGCTGAAGGCAGAAGTGTTGACAAGCTCCCATGTGTAGATTGACAGCTAAAAAATAAAAAAGAAGAATCAAGAAGAGTCAAATCAGAATCCAAGTTCTTGTTGTCAGTCAACAGTTTGTCCAAACAAATATAATTTAGCTCCTGAAATAATTTGGCTTTGTTGAGCATCTGTGTCTGCAATAGTGACTGTCTGGCAGAGTTGGCTAATAAAATAGGACTTTATGTCAATGGGTGTAGTGGCAGAAACCTGCACAATGACCAGGCCTTCCCTGCTGAAAAATCCGGTAGAATACCATTAGAAAAAACCATTAGGAACCATTAGGTTCCTAATGGTCTAATGGGAATTGGAACCTCCATTAGGAACCATTAGGAAAACCATTAGGAACCATTAGGATATAAAACCATTAGGAACCATTAGGATATAAAACCATTAGGAAATAAACCATTAGGAACCATTAGGATATAAAACCATTAGAAACCTACTGGTCCCATTAGAATGTAATACCATTAGAAAGCTACTGGTTCCATTAGGAGCTAAAACCATTAGAAAACTGGTCCCATTAGGATCTAAAACTATTAGAAAAATGTTGAGAAACCTACTCCTGCAACAGAAATTATAGCAGAGTCCTAACACTGGGCACCAGAGACATGTCTATACATATGTGTAATTGTGTATGTATTCGGATATTTTCCCCTCCGAATTGGGAACAGGACATATGGGGCGTGACAACTCGTTGCAGTTTGTGATTTTAATTACATCTTTTCAGAACATGAACCATCAAACCATCATGAAGCAAGTAAAAACCTTAAAACATATTGAACATAAACAGACAAACATGGGAGAGAGACAGGGACACGGGAAGTGGGGTGTAGACAGCAGGACCCCCACTAAAAAAACCTTCCAGCGTCCCTGGAGGGAGATGAAGTCAAGGGTCTGCAGGGATAGCAGTTTACTCCAAGTGCTGAGAGTCTTTTGGTTTTCCCTGGAGAGGAAAAGAAAAAGACAAAAATATTCATATTTTAGTCAAAGTCTGACTTTCAAGAAAAAGGAATTTCAAGAACATTTCAAGACTTAAAGAGGGAGATTTTGCTCCAGTACAAAGCGAGGGACTGCAGGTCCAAATCTTGTTGAATATAATTCAAGCTGCAAAACTGAGTTATGTTGTATTTTTATGTGCCATGACAAATAAACATTCTAGTCTCAGGGGTGCAAACTCATCAGGGGTAAAAAAGGTGAGAAGATACCGACCCCCTGGGGGGGTCCGGGGGTATGCTCCCCCGGGAATAAAAAAACAAAACAAAACAACTTTAAAGGTGAATTTACAGTCAATTTTAGCATGAGACTAGGGTCCAGATTTACTCAGGTTAGCACAGCTTTTGCTCCTGTTAAACCTGCACAATCTGTCTCTCTGTGTTTGGTTTTGAAACATGTCAAGGGGGAAACATTTATTTATTGATGTAATGTGTTTTCTGTACGTAGGCTATGCTCCGAGGCAGCGCTGCTCTTTCTGTCCAATAACACACATGAAGCTTAAAAATGCCATAGGCTACATAAAACATATTAAGCGGCAATATGTATTTAAAAGATGTTCAAGCAAACGGTTTGGTTCACGGTTTTGTGGTCATGGTTTTCGGTTCGGTTTGGTATACTTTGATCGTTGGGAAAATCAATCATGTCTTGTATATTCAGGTTAAAACTGAAAGAATGAGGCAGTCTGACATCTGATACATCATTGTGACAGTCTGAGGTTAAAAGTAAGATTCTGGTGGCAAGAGAGGAGACATTGATAGTTCCAACATGTTTTAATTTATTGGGCAAAGAAAGTTATCTAACTAGAGTTGCACGATACCCACGGTAGCCACGGTACCCCGCGGTGCCAAAACGTAACGGTTCCTACTATACTACAAATTCTACACGACGGTACTACCGTGGATTACTACTACCGGTGCCAGTTTCCGCTATAGCGGCCGCCTCTCCTCTCCTCTCGGCTTCTCACTGCACGCACTCCCTTGTAAACAAAACCCACATGCACCCACTGCAACCTAACTACACAGCTGCTGAATGATTGGCTGTTTGCCTGTTACTGGTGATGTCCGGGGATATGATAGGCTGTTTCCGCACGCTGGGTCCGCCCGTCTGTTCTCTGATTGGCTGTTCGTGTGTTCATGCCGGCAAGAACGGACTCCATGAAGACAGCTGAGAAAGCGCTTCAATAGAAACTCGCTTCAAAACAAACAACGAGCTAAAGTTCTGTCTCGTCCGACGCGCGCACGGCTTCACAAACACGAGACAACACACTGACCATGGCAGAAGCACCGGGCGCGAGCGGCGAGTCTGCCGCGGTGTCGTCGTCAGTGGCACTTAATTAATTTAGCTCTGTTTATTTTCTCATTGGCTAATATCAGGCTATATGCTCCGTGTACAGGCTGAGGAATAAAGAGTTAAAGGATGTCCAAGTATAAAGCACCTAGAAAATGCATTAAAATATAGTTTTCACAGGGAATCAGTTCCTGTTCGTTGTATTTTGTCCTGTCCTCTATGATTTATTATGAAGAAGCATTATTGTAAAATAGATTTTTTTTTAAAAGACAGTGGATTTGTTTTTATCCTAAGTTGATTATTTATATTTGTTAAACATAAATTAATGTGCAAGAGACTGAATGGTTATTTATTTTCCACCATATAAATTCTAACTTTATTTATTTGTTTTTTATTGCTTATTTAAAAATATTTGTTTCAGTCTAATTCCTACTTCACTAGTATTATGTTTATCATGCACCAAACAACATTATAAGTAATTAATAAGTATTTATAACTTGTACAAATACATTGCAGTTCATAAAAATAATAATAATAAAAAAAGGTTGCAGTATCGTGATATTACCCGGAACCGTGATACTTTGTCTGGTATAGTAGCCTACCGTGGTTACTCATTTTGGTATCGTGACAACTCTATATCTAACAAATGCTAAGAACAATTAGATATTCACTGAAATATATAACCTAAATTTATTAATTGTGGTTCTTACAAAAATGATATCTTATAAAATATAAAAGCTAAAAGGTCTCTTAAAGCTCTGCCCTTAGTGCACACAAAATAATATAACTTTAGCCTACTACTTTTACAACCACATTATTTACCAGCAACATGAAGTGAAACAGAGGCAGAGGTGTCCTGCCACAGTCAGTCAACCACCTCCTCCTCCTGCTGCTGCTGCTCCTGCTGCACAGGTCACGCTGCAGTGCTAATAAATGCTAAAACGCTAATCGCTAATTGGTCGCGATTCTTCTTCTTGTTTACCCATAGCAGCCATGCTACAGGGCAGATTCAATCTTAGCACAGGCATGTTTTGATGTAGCATGTGCGACATATAAGTCGCGTTAGTTTGTATGAAAAGTGAAGCTTCAGGTGTATATTGCTGGACAGAACAGCAAAAAAATAAAAATAAATTAAAAAGTCGATGTTTTTACCTCATCGGTTAAGGAGCGTTGGTAATTGGTCATAAAAAAAGGTGCATCTAACCAAAGATATTCAATAAATGTAAAGATACTCCATGAGCGGCTGCTCCAATGATATGAAATGGTATACACTTCCTGTCTCTCTAAATGGGCGTGGCCAACCGTCACCACCTCGTCTGTGATCGTGTGTGTGTGGATTTATACAATTTGTAGGTAGATGAAAGTGAGATATTTATATTTTCTTATGATAACATTAAATATTTACACTACTAACAGTCATATTTAGCATGCCAAAAATAATTTAAATCATTTTCACGGGAGTTCGCGGGCGTTTGTTTGACGTTGCCTAGGAGATCTGTGCCAAATCTCGCGAGAGTGTGTCGTAGAGACAGAGACAGGTCTTGAACAAAGTGGATTTTCTCCGGATCTCTCCGTCTGAAAATTACCATTTTGGTGTCAAACTGTTCAGAAGAGATGTGGCTTGTGAAAAATGAGTCCAAAATTTGCTTCAGGGCAATTCCAGCGTTATGGATGTTACATTCAGAGAGAAAATTGGAAACTAAGCTGAACTTTGACAAGGCATTGATATGAATTAGAAAATTTAAAATACATATTTTAGTTACACTTATTGGGATAAAAATAAGCCTGCAATATGAAATGTTTTGACCCTTTGGATTTTGAGAGAAGTGACAAAATACCCAGCGTTATGGATGTTACGGAAATGGACAAGCTTTTCGGACTCACTGAACACATGATGAAAACTCTGTGAATTGATCTTTCAAAGACTAACATGTTAAATATATTTTTGTAGGGAAGGGTTTGAGGTACCCAAAAAGCACATTCAGGAAAACCTTGTTTTTCCTGTTAAGGAAAGAATCACAGAAAAGTGCCGTTATGGATGTTACATTTTTGCGTTATGGATGTTACATGTCTGAAATAGACAGTCAAAAATAGTGGTTTACCCACATTTGTTTGACTTGAGTGGCCTTTTTAAGCTTGTGTGTTGATAATAATGAAGAGGATTTAGCACTTATATGGTACAATTAACATTACTAGCCTACACTAGCTGATTGTGCCTGATCTTTCACTCATATGAAGCTAACGTTAACAGCAAATTTTAGCTAGCCAGAAGTTAGCCAGGGAAAAGGTAATGATGAATGCCCAAATTACAGACTATATGCTTATAATTTAAAGTGTACGTAATGTTCTTTTTTTCTTTTATACACAAAGTTAAACATAATGTTGATTAGTGTGCGTGTGTGTCACTTTAAAGGGATAGTTCACCCAAAATTCAAATTTCACTCATTATCTACTCACCCTCATGTCGACTAAGAGCTGTGAGAAGTTTCAGAGTCCTCCGTCCCTTCTCTGAGTTACGGGGGGGAGGGGTCCGCATAGCAGTATTTGTCCATATAATGGTTGTGAATGGATACCAACTTTCTTCGACCAAAAAGACACACCAAAAACCCTCAAAATACCTCCATGCCGCTCGTCTGTAATGTCCCTCTTGTATTGAAGCCCCGACATGAGAAATTGTTCCGCCGGAAGAGCAGTGAACCGAGACACTGGGAGCTTCTGCTACAAACAAGCTTAAAATATAGACTTATTAAAAATTTTTCAAAACAATTTCTCATGTTGGGGCTTCAATACAAGAGGGACATTACAGACGAGCAGTATGGAGGTATTTAGATGTTTTTGGTGTGTCTTTTTAGTTGACATGAGGGTGAGTAGATAATGAGTGAAATTTGAATTTTGGGTGAACTATCCCTCTAATGAATTGGCGAACCAAAAAAAAAAAAAAAAGTGAGAAGCGCGACGCAAGTCGAACTGTCTGGCCAAAACAAAAGCACCAGGTCTAAGAATAAAGTTTACCAGAATCTCTAGTAGCCTAGGCTACTGACTATAAATAATTACGGACCGACGTGAAAGCGAGCGGAGGAAAACTTAACTGGTATTGAAGTGAGACGAGACGTGAGCTGTCAAACGTGAGTGATTGACAGAGAGGTTGTCACTGTGTGTGTGTGTGAGAGAGAGAGAGAGAGCGCGGAGCGGGGCACAGCTGTAGTGACCTGTTTGTGTGTGTAGTTTTCATTCATCAAAAGCACAGATAATGACTCGTATTATTCGTACAATAATCGTAGCTACTCGTCAAAAGTGCTTTAACCATACCAGATACGCGCCGGCTCAACCCTGTTAAACAGCGAGCAAGAATGGCAGTGTACCCGCGTAGCCTAATGTGATACAGTAACATTTTCCCATGTCGGCAGCCCATTCCTGCAAATAGCTCATACAGGATGATAAGCACTACACAGCGAGCCACAGGAGCAGTATTAACTTGTATCATAGTGGGGTGTAACCATTAACGTGATACAGTGTAATCAACATTGTTCACACATGGACTGGGGTTCAGATGATTGACTCAAGAATTAATCTACAATATGTAACGTCCGTCACGGTAACGTCCGTAACGCTCGGAAATAATAATAAAAATAAGACCAGGGTGACCAATTGTTGCTAATATGTCATCTTCATGAAAGTTAGCTTTGCTTAGAAAGTTTGGCTGAAATTGCTTTCCAGATGCATGTTTTATGACAACTTTTCTTAAAAAACGTTATGGACGTTACACGTGCTGTCCCATAAACGGGCATCATTAATAGCACGTTCCACCTGACAATGGAAAGACACAAAGTACATAACTGATTTAAATATTGATACAACAGCCCTTCTTGATAAAAAAGTGAGGTTAGAGGACATCTGTAGGTGATTTCTTTTTGCCATTTGGCCATTCAGAAAGTCATACAATTTGGTTATTTGAAAAATACATTTTTACATTATTGCGTCTCCTCATTGTAGTGAGGAAAAACATGTATTTGCATGAATATTATGATCAAATGTATTTTGTACTTCAAAATATAGACCTTGATGATACATTTTAAATGGGTTTTGTTATAAATATGGCTACTTTATTTTTTCATGGTGAGGTTGACATTTGTATGGAATTGCCCTTCAGTGACCGTGGGGAGAAAGGCCCGACCATAATCGGTGTTCACATTAAATTGTCCCATAGGAATCAATACACTCCAAGCTGCCTCTGGTCTCTCTAAAGGGGCGTGGCCGTGCAGGTTCCAGGGTGCCATTCCGAAGGGCCGCCACTCCGAACGTTTACTTTAATTTGTCGGAATGCCGACCCTTAATTATTTATGGGAAAAGGGTGCCATTACGAACCTGAAAGAAAGGGTGCCATTCCGGACCTGAAAAAATCTTGAATGGTTTACGGCACGGAGTAATCTAGCCTAATTGTGGTGGTAGCGTAGTGGTCAGAGCATCTGCTTTTGACGCGGTGGATCAGGGTTCGACTCCCGGGGGAGATACATATTAACTGCGATTTTATTGGCCTCTACCTAACCTTTTTACTAAACTTAACCAACTCCTTTCTACATTGCCTAAACCTAACCAAAGCACAGAGCAAGGACATTTATTTTCAGCAGGAGTGCCGCGGCTGCATCAGACCATGGATGTAATGCATCAGACTCGCACCTGGGTGAAACTTTGGAGGGGGAGGGGGAGGGGCCGGTCGGGCGCTGTCCCCGCGGCGCGTCGTGTCAAGCCGGGCAGGAAGTCAAACCACGAGAGAATCCGGTCAATTTTCAAAATAAAACACATTCGGAACGGCGGCCCCTCGGGAAGTTCGAAATGACGGACCTTCGGGAATTTTCGGACTGGCAGACCGTCGGAATGGCGGTCCTTCGGAATGGCGGTCGCCCCCCGGCCGTGCAGAAGCCCACGTGACATGCATACAGGAAGCTAACTCGTCATGAAAGGTCTTGGTTTATAAACCGTCTTTGATCTAACTTCACTCTCTCTCTCACACACACACACACACTCCACAAAGCTGTCAAACAGATAACGGACTTTTTTTTTTTTTTTTTTTTTAATAGAGCCCTTAACGTTAGCCCATTTTACATTAACGTTAGCTGACCATGGCTAGACTTTTAGCACGAATTGACATACTGAGAGCAGGAAAAACTTTAAAAAAGGCGAGCTACATACACTGCCTCACTTTCAAACAAAGTTATATTGGGTAACGTTAATATTAGCAACGTTAGCGAGCGAGCTACAGGCCCGTTTTGTGTTGCCAGGCATGCTAATGTTAATGCTAATGCTAACGCTAACGTTTTGTCAACGGACATGACACTCCGTTTAAATTTAAGTTTAGTACCGGTACCTCTGAATCTCTGGGCGTCCTCTCCGGTCACCACGCCTGTATCACGCATCCTTTTTCATAGTTCTTCCATCAAAAGGACAGGGAGCCGTTGCTCTGGTTCCTTCTCCTCCAGCCGTTGTCGAAGTGCGAAAATCACCGGAGATCGTTGGGTTTTCAACTGCCTAATCCAACAGCCAATCACAGTGACGCTGCATGTTCGATGCACCAATCAAAAGTCGAGCTGGCTGAAGTCCCCCAGCAACAGGCTAGCAACAGGCAGAGAGCAACCCCCCTCCCTCTCCCCTAACTATAAATTCACATTTATCTGCGTTTTGCCTGTCAGGTCGCAGATAGTTGAATTTACTCATATTTGACCATGTGTGTGTTGATTTAAATTTTCGTATAGTCAGTATTGAATCAAAATTACAAAATTGACTGGATAATTGTATCAACTTTGCTTCATATTTGCTCAGAAAAATATTTTATATAAGTTAAAATCTAACTTGAATAAATAAAGATAGCAGTAAACCTTCAGATTTAAGAGTAAAATAAATCAATAATTTAATTTTATTGTATTGTGTGTATGTTTGTCACCTCCATTAGGTTGTGTTCTTTTCCCTCCTCTTGGATGGATAAGTCATGACATCTGTGTTCCTCCATCACAGAGACCACTACACCCTGTAGTGACCACTAGACCACTGTAACCATTAGACTGGTATAGAAACACCTGTAGGAACCACTAGACTCCTGTTGGAAACCATTAGACTCCTGTAGGAACCATTAGACTCCTGTAGGAAACCATTAGACTCCGTAGGAACCACTAGTAGGGACCAGTAGGAGATAATAGAATCCCATTAGAAAAACAAACCGAACCATTAGGAAAACATAAGTAACCATTACAAACCATTAGAAACCATCAGGAACCATTAGAAACCCATAGAATATTCCTAATGGTTTCTCAGATTTTTTTCAGCAGGGTTAGCAATGACCATTGCTGAGTCAGAACAAACTAACTACACTGTAAGAGACACAATTTGTATATTATATTTACTGTATTAGGCTGCACTGTGTCATTTTCTAACATTTTTGGTTAGTGGTGTGCCGCGGGATTTTTTTAATGGACAAAATGTGCCGTGGCTCAAAAAAGGTTGAAAAACACTGACCTAGACGACACAGTTCTGTGTTTTTTTTTTCAATCTGTGGGGGATCAAGTGTGACGAGATATTATTGACTTTTTTCTCGTTTGTGATGGATTTAAAGAGTATGCCAAGGTCGTTTTCTGTTTTTGACTCAAAGTCTGATGAGTGTGCTGGGGAAATTAGTATAACTTTTGGGTAGGCTACTTCATGTGGTTGCTGTGAAATTGAAAGTGTATTTGTCTAATAGACTATAAGTTAGCCTAGCTAACGTTGATTGGTGACATTTTGGTATGTCCAATTCATTTCAGGCTCGTATGAATCATTTTGTTTTTGTACAGGCTTTTCCTCCATGTATTAGTTGCAATTTTGTCTTGAAGATGCCTGGCTGGCAGCCTACTAAAAAAACACAACTGAATAAAATAGTTTATGTTGCCACAAGCCAAACAAATTCAGTTTGCTTAGTTAGATTTCAGCTTAATCTTCAGTTGACCTTTGTTCCCTTTGATCACAAAGTTTCTATAAAGGTTTGTGCTCTAAACTCAGTATGTTTGACAAGGCGGAAAACAAAGAAATCATTTAGTACCCATCTCACCTTGGTCCTCCTCAATCCATTCAGAAACTCCAGCTCACTGACTTGAGTTATTCACACCACTGACCTCCTTGTCAATATTAGCCGATACCTTAGCTCCGAAAATGGTTCCCAAAGGCTGTCGTTTAAATACCCATTTACCTGCCTCTGCCTGTTGTTAGTTCTGCAGATTATCACACAGACATTAGTAGGGAATGAGCAAGTAGACACAGAGGGATCTTAATTGTGGTTGGTTTGGGTTTTTTTTGTGAATCTTGTGTTTATTATTGCCTCTTTGTGGACATTTGGGATGTTTGTGTGCTTGTTTTGTGTCTCATCGAGCCTGTTGTGCATCTCTTTGTAGTTATTTGGAATCTTTTAGGTTCATTTTGCATTTCTGGAGGTAATTTCTGCATCTTTTGTGGCTGTTTTGAATTTTGCCCGTGTCATTGTGCATCTAGGCTGTGCTTGTTCTTGGTGGTTGTTTTGCATCTTTTCATGGTTGTTTCGCTTATTGTGGTCATTTTGTATCTTTGCAATCATTTTCATTTCTTTTTGTCTAGTTTGGTGACTTTTTAAGGTCATGTCGTGTTGCTCTGCTTATTTTGAATTTCTTCAAGCATCAAGATAGTTATTTGCTTCACATCTGTAGGTTTACATCCTTTTGTGGCCGTTTTGCATCTTTGCTAACTGTCTCTGTGTTAGTTTTCAGTTTCTGGTTGTTTTGCATCTCTTGTATACCATTCTGCATCTTTTGTGGTCATGTTGCATCTGGTAATGGTTGTTTTGCATCTTTGTTTTGCATTTACTTCACTAGTTTTGTGTCTCTTTAAGGTCATGTTGCATTACTGCGCTTGTTTTGCTTCTCTTTGTGGCTGTTCCGCATCTGTTTGTTATTTTCCATGTTGTTGTGGTTATTATGTGTCTCTTCAAGTTGCTTAAAGTGTTTTTGTGGTTGTCATCACTCACAAGATAGCTTTCTATGGCGGACGCAGACTCGGTTAGATTAGGCTACTTATTTTCAGATTCAACCCAAGGACAGTATTCCAGAGAGGTCCTCTCTCCTATTACACCCAGACACTGCAACCTTTATCATCTGTCAGTGCCAACAATACATCAGGTGGCTGATCTTTTCCTGGCTGAGCACAGCAGGTGTGTGTATGTGTTGGTGTGTGTGTGTGTCGGTGCACGAGGACGTCACCCCCTCCCTTGTTCTCCTCTCATTTTGGATCGATCTCTACCATCCAAGCGAACATATGCGCCTTTCTGTTGGCACCAAATTACAAGCTGGAGTCCTGTGTCCTGTAGAAAAAGAACAGGATGGCACGGTCAAAAAAAGGACATTGAACACATCATCTTGCTGTGTAGCATCTGTTTGACAGGAAACATCACATCAGACTTGACTTGTTGATTTAAGAACACTGTTCGGGGCCTTCTTGTGAACCTGTAGTCATTTTGCATGGAGATTTTGAGGTGAAACCCGGGGGCCACCTCCATCTCTCGGGCCCCTGGGCTTATCCCCCATTGGCGTTTTCAGTAATCCACCCATGGCTTTGATATCCTGGAGAAAAAAGTAAATGAATTCATCATGAGTAACCCTCAGCTTGTAGTGTCGGTTTCGCTTTTAGAATTAAAGAGCAGTGTTAAATCCTCTACTTTTATCCAAGGCTTCAAGGACAGATGTAAGAAGTTTCTTTTTTTTTTTTTCTAAAGAGAGAAAGTTGCTTTGGTGATTAGTAAGCTTCACCCGAAAGAAGGAATAAGGTTACAGGTGTCACAGGATCAGCAGCAGGTGACTAGCAAAAGGATGGAAAACCTTTGGGAATGTAGCGAGGTTGAAGAGAGGGAGTTAAGATCACTGTCACTGTAACATCAAACTTTGAAAGCTGCATTGCACGAATAGTTCCCTGTTTGGGATTCATTGTCAGCAGCAGCAACAACTTTTTCAGATGATGCATAGTGTCACTTAGACTTCCAAACGTGTTCCAGGTCAGTGGACTCTTTGTTTTTGTGTTTTTTTCCTGGTGCTGGTTGTGAGTGATTTGTTTGTGCTTTGTTTGACGTTCATTCACTGAACCTGAATGACTGCGTCTTAACGCCAAGTCCCACACCTTCTCTATACGTATTTGGTTTTCCATACTGAAATGAAAAGAAACGAAAAAGTTCCCTCATGTGCATGTGAGTTTCTGTTTTCATACAAACACACAAAAACATCTAAACACCAGAAAAGGGTGTGTGGGTGTCAGAATAAAAGATGAAGGACAAAGGAGCAAACAGCCCCTGGGTGGTAAAGTGGAGAAAACAAGCACAGAAGCACATAGGCACACACCACTGATCCACTAACACACACACACAACGTCAGTATAGGCATGTCTCTGTGGCACAATGCAGTGCCCAGAGGTCAGTGTCACTGAAGTCTGAAACCTCCATAGAATAACAAAGAGGCAGCGCTTTCCCCGAGGGAGGAGATTGAACACTCACAAGTCAGAGCTCAGACCTGACCCAAAACACATCCCACAAACATTACGTAACTTGTGTGTGTGTGTGTGTGTGTGTGTGTGTGTGTGTGTGTGTGTGTGTGTGTGTGTGTGTGTGTGTGTGTGTGTGTGTGTGTGTGTGTGTGTGTGTGTGTGTGTGTGTGTGTGTGTGTGTGTGTGTGTGTGTGTGTGTGTGTGTGTGTGTGTGTGTGTGCGTGCGTGAGAGAGATAAGAGTGTGAAGTGAATATAGGTGAAAAACGAGAATGTTTTTATCGGTCAATAATTTCACATCTGTTTTTAAAAACGCAATTTTACATTCTGCATTAAAGATCGTTTAGGTTGCGTATAATATTCGTTAGCTGGTGGCCAAGCAGTCGGTGATTAAGCATGAATGAAACTGACTGACAACAGCAACACAATGCATTTTGGTGGGAAACATGATATAACATAGCTAGTTTGTTTACATAAAAATGTTCAGAGAAGTTAACCACTGATGCCCATTGCTTTTGTTTTTCCTCATTTATGCAATCTATTTCTATAGAAATATCTGGACCATGGACCCATGCATATTCTTTTTACAATTGCGTGAAAACATTGACCACTGCAGTTTATGATGAAATGGATGATGAGTGTAATATGAAGGAACCCATTGGTCCTGCACCATTGAGCAATAGTGTAATGAATAGGGATGGGTATTGATAAGAATTTAGCGATTCCGATTCCATTATCGATATTGCTTATCGATTCGATTCCTTATCGATTCTCTTATCGATTCTCATTGGGTGAGGGAATAAAAGAGAAATGGGTTTGTTTCCATTAATGCAGTGGTTCCCAACCTTTTTTGGCTCATGACCCCTTTTGACATCACAAATTTCTGGTGACCCTCAATCAAGATGAGCAAGCTCAGATATTTGTATATGCTGCATTTTATTTGATCTTGATTTATATTCAAGAAAGTGAATGTATAAAGAATATAGTTGTTTAAGATTGTGAAAAATAATTAGTTTAAAAAAAAAAATTAATCAATTACCAGACATTTAAGGCGATCCCATTTGAATTCCAGGCGACCCCACATGGGGTCCCAACCCCAAGGTTGAAAACACTGTATTAATGGCTCTAACATTAAAAAAGTAGACAGGACCGACCTGCCTGGACAGGTTAACACTAGACCACTGTGGCTGTGGGGCAGCTGTGCTCACAGGAGGAATTTAACAATGTTTCCATTTCATGGTTTTTATGCATCTGTATCTTCTCACTAGTTATTGTTTTCATAACGTTCGTTTTTATGCGGAGTGAGCGAGTGAGCGAGCGAAAGAGAGAGAGCGCGCAAGAGAAAAGACACACGGCGCACCGTTTCACGTGGCTACGAGCAAAACCTGAAAGAGGTGGTTGGAAATGAAGAGAGAAAAACACAAAGAATAGACATGTAGCCTGTTCAGGAGACGTTGACCTGTCCTCACGACGTGAGGGAGGGAGGACCGGAGGGTGGCTCTGGCTCACAGGTTAGTGATGAGGAAACGTCACTGTCAGCTGCATCTGTCAGCAGCTCCGCTCCACACAGACACCACACTAACTTTATTTTGGGAGAACAAACGGTGACACGTGGATATAAACACTAAGCACCCTCATTTATAATGAAGATTGATTTTAACGTAACGTCACGTAACGTCATTAATCAATTAATGCGCGGGTTTCTGAACCAAACGGAATCGATAAGGGAATCGTTAAAGCAGACACGCACACGATTCCAAGAATTGATCCAAGTTGGAACCGGTTCCGAAGAGGAACCGGTTTTCGATACCCATCCCTAGTAATGAAATATTTAAAAATAGTTAAACCCCTTAAATATTCAGACTTTTAAGCTTTTATCGAGATCGAGATCGAGAAAACAAGGGGAAAAAGGAGCTGCAGGGTCAATTTCCTTATGATAAAAACAAACAAACATGAATTTCAAGAATCTCACAGATCAGAGACCGACCACATTTCACCGGACGCTGGTAAAATGATGGAGGGTGGGCCAGTGTCTGAGTAATGAAGCGTGCTGCCCCCAAGTTCGTGATCATTTGGCCGTTTGTGTGATTGCAGCTGTGTCCCTGTCTCGTGGCTGAATTGCATTCTGGTCTATTTTTCTGCCAAAGAAAGAAATCGGTGTCTGTGCTTCACCTGTGACGAATTTCAACCCTGTGTGCTGAAAACATAGACATTTACCTCTGTTGTGGACAGTAGGCCTGCTGATGGACAAGAGACCTCTGAATTGTACAAGAATTAGCTCTTAACATTATCAAGTATCAAGAAAATTGCCCAAGTTGGGACAAATAAACTGTACTTCACCTGAGACTTCCTTTTGTTGCATTGCTGTTTTTATGGTAGGGCTGTGATCTATGCGTTGGGATGCATGTATCGTTTTATGTTTTTTTTATACTGCAACCAAATTGCAGTTGGGACAAATAAACTGGACTTGAACTTGATATGAAAGTGAAATGAGTAATGAGCTCATGACAACATGAATTTACAGGTGATAAAACCAGGTTTAGTCCACATGGGATGCCTTTATGTGTTTATGCATTTAGAGTGAAAAGGAGATGAGTTACAGAGACGCCATCAAAGATGCTTCACCACTATGTTTTCATCTGCTGTGGGTATCTCAGTCAAACCAATTACAAAAGACATTTTGATGACATTGTGAAAGCGTGGGATCATAGGAATTGTTGTCTTCACCATCAAAGCCGGAGAAAATGTTAAAAACATAGAATTATAGAATATAAAACACAGGTCAGTTCATTTTTAGACATTTCATTGTGGAAAAGTTACAGATTATAACTTTAGAACTTATGAAAATGAAAGTGATGCAGACTATCACCTGAAACGCTGGCATACATGACCGTTAACGTGTCGGTGTCAACGGGAAGCTGTTCATCTTCTCTGCAGTTGATAAGTTGCACAAAATACTGTGACAGAACTGAACCCCACAACAGCAGCACTTTAAGGTAATTTGTCATCAGTGCTGCTTTCACCACCGGTAGTCGCAGTTGGTAAAGCGCCAATCAGTGAGTGTCTGTGTCATCATTTCCAAAGATCTTTGTTTTGGGGAGGTGTGAAAACTTCAGATTAGTGTGGACGCCAGCTGTAGGAGTGTGAGAGAATGTGTTTTAAAACTTGTAACATACTGCAACTGCTCTGTAGTTTTGCAAATGTGGTGGATGCATGGAGGCGTATAGAGGAAAGACAAAGAAACATCCAGTCTTACTCTTTATTTCCCTGTATAATTAGGAATGCTTTTATATCCTTAATGTCCTTGAAGACAGATCTGAGCCACAGCTGGCCTCCGTCTTCAGATTCTCACCGATAGTCATTGACTGACAGAATGAGATAAGAACATCTGTAGCTTCACCTCCTGGTCTAGAAACACAGATACCATTGATTGATTAGTGAGACTAGATTTGATTCCTCCAAAATGCACTTAGCAAGACCACGTTAGGAGACAAGGTAGTTAATTTAAACAATATGCGTTTTCCTCTTTCCCTGTTTCATTGCTATAAAGTGATGGTTTTTGGAACTACTACCAGGTCTTCCTGATGCTCTTGTAGCTCAATGGGCGTGAACCTCTAGCCTGGCTCCACCCGCCCACGGACTTTTGCTCAATTTTCATTTCCTTACAGTACTCCGCATGGAAATTAAATGCTTTCACGGCTTTTCCCCAATCAGCAAACAGAGGGCGTGGCTGTGAACAATGACGTTGAGGTTATACGCTAAGTTTGAAGTTGTAGTTCAGTAAAGGCAGTGGACATTGACGTTTGAGAAGCCATTCGTTTCGCTGTGGAAACTTAAATTTGTTGAGCAAAACCTTTTAGCTGTCGTTGACGGACATCTAGCACACACTCGCTTTGCTCTGCTCATTGCAATGGGTAGGGTAATGGTCGTTGTTTACAGCGTGCAGCAGCTTCACCTCGTTCTGTCTGGTTCCGGTGCATGACGTATGCCACGACCAAATGGTAGCGATTGGGTAAAGGCAGATCCAATAGTAACTTAAACAGAGTAGCCACCTATCAGGAAGTCAATATTTCTCAATGGGCCAGTCTCTCTGCACAAATGAAGTAAAGTGCAAGAGACCGGACCAGGCTAGTAAACCCCTGTGGCCGGGCCCTAAAGTCTGGTGGGGATCATAGGAGAAGAGAAGAAATGGAGTGTTGGTTATTAGAGACAGTCGTGTGCGTCATGTATTATATACCATCTTTCCTGTCCCTTTTCTTCTTCGCTCTTCTTGTTCCTTTCCATCTTCGGCTTTGTTCCGAAATTGTCCCCTTTCCCGTCTCCACTCTGTCTGTCTCAGTCGTTCCTGTCAACAGCCGGCTGTCAGATCTGTCTGGATTTGGACATGAAAGCCAAAAAGCATCAAACACTTTTTGATATCAATCTTCCTGACTGATGAGGTCGCATGTCGCCCAACCTTCAGCGTCTCTGGGGGAACAGCTTGACTGAAATCTGACCCGTTTGTTTGTTGATTTATTTTGACATCTTTTAAACAACGCACATAAACTCTGTTTCTGAATTGTTTCGGTTTAGACACTGAGGTCTGTGGATTTTAAAGTTGTCAAATAACAAAAAGCAGCGCTGGGGAAGAAAGAAACATCTTAGTGTGACTGCAGACACATAAATTAATAAAGGCTGCATTCACTCTTTCTTCCGTGTGGAGCCGTGGTGTCTCTGGTGCTGGACAGGTGACAGATGTGTCTACAGGTGTACATAACAGCCGACATATACCCACATACCCTTATTATCAATTTCAAATTTGTTTTGGTTGTTATTTGTATGTGGTGATTCAGTATAGACCGCAACCCCCTGCTATCACATTGTGTTCATCAGCCACCTGCTGCCTCTGCTCTCTCAGGGTGGATTATATGGGCCTCTCTGGTTTACGAGTCTAATTTCCAGAAAATATACAGTTGCTATTGTTTGGTTTGAGGGTTCATCTAAACTTGATATGAAGTGGAAGTGCACCGTAACTGTGTGAGTGCACGCTGTGTCCTCTGACAGAGTTTCAGCAGAAGGCGGCAGGAGAACACCAGGCCTCTCGTCAGCTCAGCGGTCGCTTTGGTTTCCTCTCTGCACATCTAGTCACACTGAGCCTCCGTGCTTGTCTGGGGCTCATTAGACAAAGAACTCTGGCTTGTTTCCATGTCCGTTTCCTCTGTGAGCATCTAAGTGTGTGTGTGTGTGTGTGTTTCTGTTAATTTACGCACATTGTTTTCCACACACACTGCTTCCTGCATCATTTGTCTGGCTGATTGTTACTTTCTCTGCCACACAAACGACCACAAACATGCGCACACACACAATGGCTATGACATTTCTGTTTTTAAAATATAAAATCTATCAAATTGACAGGGACGGAATGTATCAGCTTCTATTACTAAAAATGTCAAGGTTAACTTTAGATCCATAGCTTCTTTTGCATGCAAGTTAAACACTGAGAAACTATGAGATATTAGATTTTTCCATGTTCTTAACTTTATTTGATCAGTATTGAGTTTGTACGTGTGGTACATAACCTTTTCAAAGTCAAACGGGAGTCACCCGGGTATGGGCTGGCTATGTTTTCATTTTGAAGGGAAACAAAGCCAGCTTGAAATCTCAGAAAGACGACTTTTTTTTATATCAAATTTAAATTCATTCTATTCCTGCATTGATGCTTTTTAGGTGTTGATTTATGCAGCAAGTCGTTTGATGTTAGGTAAAAACATTTAAGCTCTACTGTTGCTGTGCTTGCATAAGATTTAAAAAAAAAAAAAAAAAATCTCATCAGGCATCAGTCCCATGTGATTGAGGATGAAGCTAACGTTGCACAGGTTAAAGTTTGATCTCATCATTATTGGACCCTGAGGTGAAAATGTTGTTGAATGTGCTTCAGTGTGAATCTATTACAGTACTACCATAATATATGGAGATGGAAAAGAAGAATGTGTAAAAATATGTGCATCATTCAATGTATTTCAGCATGAAAAACATTTGAATAAAGTTCAATATTTGCATGTTTTTGCTCAGGATACTGCACAGAAAAGTTTTTGAAACATATTGCATAATTGATTTATTTTATCCTTGAGCTTGTATTTCACAGATAAGACAATGATATATTTCTTACTTTCTGGCTATAAGGAAGTGTAGACACAGATCTTGGAGTGTCCTTGCAAGATTGCTGCCAAAACGGCAACACAAAGCTCTGATTTGAAAGCATGACGTGTAATATCACCTGTGTAAGTCTGGAGAATGTTGTTTAGATTAATGTTGAGAGTGTGACGGAAAAGTGTAACGTCGGATTAGGTAGTCGTCTGAGAATGACGCCGCATCTAATCAAGGAGGTTCAAAATCCTCTCCCGATGTAAGGGGTATGTGAATTAAATTGGCTTCAGCATCAATCAGGCAAACGAGGAAAGGCTCCCGCCACGTCTGACGGCTGATTTAGGCTCAGCGGGAGGCCGGAGGCGGGGGGGTTGTTAAAAATAAAAATAAAAAAACCTGCTGATTGAATCACTTCTCCCTCTGCAACTAAAGACCAGAGTTTGCCTTCATCCCAAGGTTAACAGACTAAGAGTTTCCACTAAATAGAGTACACCCTAGCTGTTTGAGAAGCTATGATTTATTTATAACTTTGTTTGGTGTTGATACGGCTCGGTGGTTTCCGAGGCTGGCTTTCCAGAAAAAGTCAGACGAGGATTGAATAAGACGCGACAACATGGTTGGACGGAGGACAGGGAATTGAAAAGTTGGTGGTCAAGAGAGGGGGGAAAAGAAGAAGGGAGTGTTGTAGAGGTGACGTCAGGCTTGTTTCAAGTTTAACTATATAGTTTTTTTGTATGCTATTGCATTACTGACAGCTCATCGGATCAAGTGAGGGAAGTTTGGTGGAAAAAAATTGTACATTTGTCTGTATTTTATGAACTCATCAGTTTATACTCAAAACTTTTCATAATAACTTGACGTATAGCATCAGAATTTGCGCACCATTTCCCACAGTGCAGTGTAAACAACTTAAAAGTCTCTCATCTGTCATTTAATAACCAGATATATCTCATTAACAGCTTGTCTCTGTTTTTCTATTTAACATATCAGTGGATTTCTGTGCTTCCCTTCAGGCTGGGTCGACCATTCGAGAGTCCCTTACCCTGAAGAGATTAGTGGGGCAGCTAATCAGCACGAACAAATAATGAAAGTTAAGCTCCCGCGTCTTAATATAATTAACACGACTGATAACACAATCTGTTATTGTCAGATGCCTGTGTTTGGGACCCAGCTTTGACGCGATAAATGGAGGCAACAACAAAACTTAGCGGTGGGAGTTATGTTCGATGACCGTCCTGTTTGCATCTGCTGTAGGACGTATGTGTGTTTATCTGCAGTTGTGTTATCAGAGCTCCACTATAAATAACCCACGCTAAAGTTATTCATGTGCAGCCATCTGGACGGTTTCGTTATCGCCTGTGTGTCGCCCTTTAGTTAACTCATTGTGACCAAAGGAAGAGCAGGATTGAGGCAAAGTTAAAAACCTTAGAGTGAATAGTTTAAGGAATAACTGGAGGATTATTGAGCAACCGTCTCCATCGTTTAAATCCTTGGAGGGAAATAAAAGAGACTATGATGGGAAGCCAGACACCGTGGAGAGAATGGGACATGAGGGAG
Organism: Trachurus japonicus; assembly: GCF_045865225.1. Lineage (NCBI taxonomy): Eukaryota > Metazoa > Chordata > Actinopteri > Carangiformes > Carangidae > Trachurus > Trachurus japonicus. Next base: position 15,773,923 of record NC_140924.1, read on the forward strand.
GGGCCGAGACCGACGACATTGAGGGCGAGCTAAATCTGGCGGGGAGAACAACCTTCGCTGGAGAAGAACAAGATGATTTCAGCAATAGATGAAAGAGAAGATTAGCATGAAGACGAGGGGGTGAATGAAGGAGAAGAAAGCGCTAAATCCCTAATCCAGAATTTAATTTCCCACTTAAGACGATATTCATACAGATACAGTCACGCAGATATCAGCCTCTTAGCGTGAAATGAAGGGGAAATGTCAGACCTAATGTGGGATGACGTGAGCAGCTTGTAATGAGGTGTAATGGGGAAAAAAAGACCTGCCGTTAATAAGGAATAAAAGAGTGAAGTTAAACTCACAGGTTCAAAGGGAAGGGTTTGATTTTAGGTGTCAGAAGCAGTTTGTGATTTAGCTTCAATCTGTTTCCTACTTGTTTGAGTCTGTTCCTCTGATGCCTGCGTTGAAATAGTCCATCAGATTTAATGTGATGCATTAAAAGCCGCACGGATCAAATAGCAGTCTAAACCAGTTACCAACGAGCTAGTGAGAATGGTGGAGCATGTTAGCCGCTAAAGAGACAGATGTTTTACTCAGGAGCTAATGGCAACCAAAAGAAATTGATTATTACAACTTACATGTATGGATACAAACAATGACTCTTAATTAATATTATGGTGTTATCTGCTTGCCTGATTGGCTGTTTTCAAAGGTTACCCAAAATGTTGTTTACAGTTTGTCCTGCTGCCTCCTAGTGGCCAAAGGTCATCATGAATCTGACTGAAGTGTTAAAAAAAGAACAAAAAAGGTAGGCCTATTGTGTTATGTTGTAGAGACACATGTCTGAAACAACAAGAAAAGAGAAATAGTCTGTATGTGATACCGTTACATATTTCTGTAGAAGACGAGGACCAATTCTATTATATATAACAAAACTAATGGAAAGTATTGCTCAAGCATAAAGTTGTTAATGTTTAGGAACTCATCCACTGTCCCAGCCAATTGACCTATGGCTAAGCCCCGCCCCCTCCACTCACTCTGACAAACAGTCAACGCTCGGTGACAGTTGCTATGGCAGCTGTCACAGTAGGAGACATTTCACAGGAGGCAATTGATGGTTTTTGGAGACAGAAAGATTAAATATCATCTCGAAGTCACCAAAACTTAACTTAACTTTACTGCTATGTCTGCCGTTTGCCGCGAAACGCCGATAGCGACGGGCTAACTTATGTTAGCCTGTCTATGGAGTTTTGCATTATACGTTAGCATTAAGCTAGCGGGCTTTATGCTTAGTTGTGATACTGGCTAACATCCAAACATCTCTCACAATGTTGCCTCAAATACGTTGTTGACTTAACTTAGAACAGATGTAGACATCCTTGTTAAGTTTATCCACGTTCAGTTGGTGTAGTGGTCTACTGCATAACTTTATCCAGAGCAGGCACTTCTCTTGGTTGAGATATGGCTTGGGAAAAGGTAAAAAAAAATACACCCCGTCGCCCAGCCTCTCAGGATACCTAGTGTCAGAGTTGCATGTACCCCATGCACACCGTTTGACCATTTTAAACTTAAAATGTCAAGAAAAAACATATAAAAACGAATGAAAACTGACTAACTGCAATGCATTTCAATGGACGTGGAAGCAGAGAATGTCCGAGTGTATGGGCTAGCTATGCGCACTGTGATTGGCTCATTGTGTTTGGGGGCGTGGCTTAGCCATAGGTCAATTATCTGCCTGCAGATCAGCTCTGGACGAAACATCCACATTAATTAAGTGCTTTTGTTTTCCTGCAGCTTTATCTCTTATCACACTCAACTTCTAAATGGCATAAACATCAGTATTTAGCTTGTCTATCTTTTATTTCTGTCCTCGGTTCATTTGAATCCAGCCGTCTGGGAGGTTCCCACTTCTTGCTGATGCAGGTCCGATTCATAATGAAGATGATCAAATGTCGAACCGAATGACCCACATAGTGTCAAATAGTCTGAACTGCACAGTGGAGAGACGGGTATTAATTTGATGGAAGTGAAGGAGAGATAAAGTAAAGCCAAGAGATGGGAAATGGGGAGAAAAAAAGAGCAGGGAAGAAATAAGAAAATGACAGAAGAGAAAAATGAGTGGAGGAAGGGAAAAAATTAATGTCGGCCTATTGGTGGTGTGCACAAAAAATGAGTGAGTAAAATTTGTAATATAAAATCAGGGAGACGGATAAGAGGAGCATGAGAGGTGAGCGTCTATTTCAGTTCCACGGCTCCTCCCTCACCTGTTTCCTGCTTCTGTCATTGTCGTTGTCCAATTCAAACTTAACGATAGCAGAGCTCACAATCCAAGATGGCCGCTCCGTGCATTAACAGTAAATTAAAAGTTGAACATCGCACTGCCACTTCATGCGCAAACTATTTAATCGTGTGTTGTTATTGTGTTAGCTAACAATGCTAACAACAACAATAGCTAACGGGGCTTATTTTCTGACTTTATACTTTATACTTTATTTACAGGATAGCCCCTTGAAATGTGCCATCTCATTTTCGAGGGGGACTTGTTACCAAGGGGGCAGTTGTCGGTCTGAGAAGTGAAGCTCACTTCCGCGTTCAAAAAACTGCAATCCCCTCGAATTCCTCTGGGGGCTGGTGTCAGAAGGGAGCATTCCCCATAGAGCCCCATGTTAAAATCGCCGACTTTACATCCTCAGTAAACATGTTAAAAGCCTGGTGTCAGAACGTTTTTTCGTCTCAATCGATAGTTTCTACCCCCGCACACACTCTGAGGGGGGTGAATTTTTTTTTAACTCTACCGTTTTACTGTTATAAGGTTAAAACTCTGACCAATTAGGGCACGGAAACGTTGAGTGACAGGTCCGAGCAGCTCCGGAGACAGGCTGCTTCGAGGCCAGTGGGCGGGTTCTCGGCCGGCCAATCCAACATGGCGCTGTTCAGGCCGCCATATTTGAGTCACAAAAACGACTCCCCAAAACCAATGGGTGACGTCACGGACGCTACGTCCATTCTTTTTACAGTCTATGCTTGTTACTGACTCATTGCCGGATCGTGGTCGATTCAGATTTGCCGTCATTCCCAATTCTGAAATTCCAAGCTAAGTTGAATGTGGCATTTATCCTCCAAACACTGCAGCATAAATTCCTTACCTTCCTGTAAACATGACAGTGGTTTTATCCAACTTTGTGTAGCCTAGTTGTGTAGTTTGGCTTTATGTTGTGTATCTGGGTCTTTGCCATCAGACGAAACACGATCAGTTCATTATGACAAGTGTGTGTGTGTGTGTGTGTATGGCGCCCCGTGCTGAATATGATTGTTGTTTGCTTTAAGTTTGCAGAAATGTCTTGCATACTGAAAACTTTTACCTTCCTCACCGTGCTGTGAAGACAATGTGCATCCATATGATTTATAACTATCAACAGGGCAACCTTGGTGAATAAAATGCATTTAGGTGAGAGAGAGAGAGAGAGAGAGAGAGAGAGAGGGAGCATTATTGCAGCTGAACCAGACAATAGTCAGTTCAGAATCATATAGCTGAGGCTGCACACATGAAGATTAAAGCAATTTACTCCTGTGTCTCTCACACACTCTCTCTCTCACACACACACACACACGCTATCACACAAACACACACAGAGACACACACTTCAGAGTCAACAGATGCTGACTTCGGTGATATTTTTTGTTTGTTTTGTTGTGGGTCCAGAGAAAGAGGAGAACTAAAAAAAGACAAGAAGCAAAGAGGGAGGCAGAGGAAAGTTTGGATTAAGGATGAAAAGACAGAAAGAAAAGAAAACACACACACACAGTGACTCACTGCTTAGTCATGCATCAAGGAGGCATTTCTTTTCTTTCTGGCCCGGAGGGAAGTGGGAAACTCAGAGGAAGCTCCCAAACAGAGCAGCTGTTGTACTCGATGTTGAACAGACTGAACGGTGGCTACAGCCGCTGTGACGGATACAAACTCTACTACTGCTGATGCTGCTGTTAGTTTGAGCCCGGCCTCTGTCATTGATGTTGACCTGCTGCTGCTGCTGCTGCTCTGACACTTAAAGGGATATTCCGGTGTAAGTTTAACCCATGGTCCGACTCTGAGTTGAACCCCCCCTCCAGAGATCAAGTTCGCCGAACCGCAAACTTCTCTAGGTGTAGCTACTTCAGCACAGACAGCCAGATAGCAAAATAGTAGTATTTTTATCTATGAAGCCAGGAGCAGAATAGGTGAGTTCTGTCTCTTTTCAATAGAAACCAGGCTAAGCTAGCAGGTGTTTGGTGCATCATATTATGTGCTGGGACCCTATTTGTACTGTTGACGAACTTTGGTGCTGTTCTGAGTGTTTTTTGTTTTTTTTGTTTTTTTTTATCGATTGCGGTTCGTCTCGTGGCTACTAAGACAGCAGTGTTTTTCTATGGTGTGGTCTTTGCTGAAGTCGCTACAACTAGAGTTTGCGAACGGCAAAATTGATCTCTAGGGGTGTTGTAGGCTACTCGGCTTCACAATGTGATAGACCATGCATGGGTTAAACTTACGCCGGAATATCCCTTTGATACATTGCATTAGCTGGGTATACATCTAAAACAGAAAATTCTTGTATAATTAAACATATTAGTTTCTTGCTGGGTAGTAAATAGAATTTTCTGACACCAGGCTCACAAAAGAAATGCTAATCTAACTGAACAGTTAGCTTGTTTTTGGTTTTTCCTGTGTGGCCTGCACTGGCCTTCACTGCCACTCTGATTTTCTGCCAAATTATATTTTTAGCAACACTACTAGTCGGGCAAACTGCCTCTGCTCCGGTTGGAACTCTTCATTTTTCATACGCAGTCGTCCCTGTCACTCGGCCTTGATAGAATATGAAGTGCATTCTTTTTCATGCTGCACAGGGTAATTATGTGGCGGTTTTCCGCCTGTGGTGGATATAGGACAGACAGTATGTCATATATTGCATCTGTGCTAATTCTCTCTTGAATCTTTTGTAACAAAAAATGTGCACAGTGTCTGTCATTCTCTCTGTTACCCATTTTCTCTCCTTCAATCCAATGATCTGCTGTTTTTCTCAGAAGCATAATGTCAACGGCTCAATAATACAGATAATGACAACATTTCACCGTGTTGTTTGTTGAACGCCACTCAGTCACAGACTTTGCTCGTTCAATTGGCTTTTCTTGTCTGACTTTCTTACAAGGTCGCTGTTATTATTTTTGCTTTTGCTTCATACACTAGTGCAGTAAAAAATGAAAACCTTCAGCAGTCTTTTTTTAACGTGGTGACAGATATATTGTAGCTAGATATTCTTTCAGCTTCAAATGTCCACATAACAAAAAAACTAATTACACACCCAGTACGGAGGCGTTAAAAAAGGCACTTGAAAGCAATAAAAAATGGACAACAGTAACAGAGAAACTTGTTTCAATAAAGTTTTTTACTAAGCCTTTGAAGTGATTGAAGACGCTGCTGGTGAAAATAAGTTTCAGTATAATCAAAATGATGAATGTGCCTCTCAACGAGGAAGAGTTAACAGGAACAAACTGCCTCTACATCAGGGGAAGAAGTGAACTTTATTTTCAGGAGGATGTCTCTTGCCCCAGAGTCTGATTTCGGTTCATTTTTTTCACGCTCATCTTTGTGTTGATCTCTGTCGAGCTTCACCGCGAGAGTGTCCATAAATACAATTTTCACCACTGAGACTGAAGTAACAAAACACCATCACAGCCGCAGAATGACAATTAGGCGGTTTCTGTTGCCGCAGGCTGCTTGCTGGATCATTTTATGATCAGCCATCCAGAACATAGTGTGTGTGTGTGTGTGTGTGTCGGATATTACAGTGTCCGGCTTGGGACAGTAGTCATACAGAATTTAAATATTAAAAAGTGCACAGGAATGAAAAACAAGCTCCATTTGTCCAATTTAGGTTTGACTGCAGAGGGAGTCTGAGGACCTTGAAGGACATTTGAAGGACATGATGCACATGCATTCACGACACATGCGTGCACACAGATACTGCAGAAAGAAAGATGACACACACACACGCACGGCACACACATCACACTGCACTCACGTTACCAGTGCAGTGTTTGTTTGGGGTTTTTTTGCCTTTAATTCTGTGGGCGGCCAACTTATGTGGGAATTAGCACCTTAAAGACATCATTTGTTTCTTACACTGTGATTTGGCTGAGTTTTCTGTGTGGTGCAGGTGTTTTTGGGAAAATGAAAGTTATCAAGCGCCCAAGTGCAGTTTTTTTATTTTTTTTAAATTTGAGTTTAAAGCTACACTTATTTAAAGAAGAAAAAAACAAAGCTCAATCAACAAGTTAACTTTTTTTGGTTCAAAGCCTTGTCGCTTTCATAAACCCTGTATCAAGATGCAGAAGTTTTCAGCGATAAAAGCTCTGTAACCAACTGTGAGCTGTCAGCCCAGTGCCAAGCTATTATCATAGATCAGTCAAGTACAGGACTATAACTGTACTGTATGAAAGGTAAATAAATCAGGTAACTTCATTTGTGATTACAAGTGCTTCATTACTGCAATAAAATGATTTTGTACTGTACTTATCAAATTGATAGGCGGGCACGTTTTCATACTATGCTTCGCCAAGTACAAAGACTGACAGAACCAGGAGAAAGATTGAGGTGAAGTGAGCGACCACGTTTTCACCTGCACCAAATATGCTGTCGTCCGTGGTGAAGGGGGGAAAGGTGGGTCGTGGACAGCTGATGTTCATTTCAGGGTTCATGTCAGAGGTGAAGGTGACAAACATCGGTCTGTTGCTGACGATGACGTTGTTGATCCAGTCCTGGTACCTGGAGACTCGAGCGTAGACGCCAGGTAATCTAGGCCGGGCGCAGCCAACACCAAAACTCACAACTCCGCTCTGCACCCATCTGTTGTCAGACTCACTCACCATCGGGCCCCCTGAATCTCCCTGAGGAAAGAGATAAATGATAGTTGTTGAGATAGAAGCATCCATACTGCTGAAGCATAACTCTGGCAGTACTGTTTGGTGGGAAGTTGACCAGAAGAAAATGGCAAAATATAGTAGTATTATTATATATGATCTATTTCAGTGTAATTCTGTGGCAAGCTAGGAAAAGTTAGCTTATGCTGTGAATGTAAGTACAAATTACTAGGGATGCACCGATTGTGAAATTCTGGGCCGATGCCGATACCGATGTTTAAAATAACAACTTGGCCGATGGCCGATGCCGATGCCGATGTTTGTTCTTTTTGTTATTTATTCCGTCTTTGGTGCCACAGAAACATTACTGAACTATTTTAAAAGTCTTTCAGCTCTTCATCATATTATTATTTAATGAGCACAAATTCAGTTAGACAAATTTATGAAACAAAAACAACCTTTAATGTCAATTTTTAGTTGACATAACCTTAAAAACACTTACAGTGGCCTAGAGTTGGTAAGAGTATAGTTACCAGGAAAAGTAACTTTTTTTTAAATAAAATGCTCAAATATGTCAAATTACTTAGACTTCTCTCCCTAATCCCCTTTATCTGTAGTAACACAGAGACAGAATGATGAAAGGTTTTTTTCCAAACGGTTGATGAACTAAAAATAATCTGTATAATGTACACTGAAAGAGGAACTAAGTATGATTTCTCCCGTGGCTATGCTACATTTTTACCTCAATTAAAAAGCCCCAGAATAATAGTGATAGTTAACTACATGACTTGTGACTGGTAACGAGTGAGAACGGAGGCTCTTTGCCTTCCACCTGGCGTCTCCCCCGTGTCCATATCCCAGCTCTTGTCTCTGTGGCACCGCGACACAGACGCGCTGCGTAATGTTTATGACAGTTACGTAATCCACCGCTCCATTTATTGATTTCTCGCTGGCTTCGTTGTAAACAACAAACACGTGGCCAGGCGGAGGTTAGAAAATAAAGCGACCAGACGAGTTCCTCTCTAACGGTGTATTAAGCCCATAGGGGATTTAAATGACGAGGGGCGTTCAGGCTCCTCCGTTCCTCCGCTCGCCATGACCGCGCTGCACTTAACAAGTGTGTTTATTAAACATGCGCGCAACTTTTTTTTTCAAAAATCAATCCGCGGTTCACACGAAGATATTGATCCGAACAGATCATGGATCAGTGATGATCCGTTGCACCACTAATATCCGCCCCCCCCAAAAAAAAAGGAAAAAAGAAAGGTTCCTCCCGAGCTCAGCGTTCATGCGGCATTTAAAGAAACATAAACATCGGTCACTGCCATCGGTGAATGTCATCTTTTTTTGCCGATGGCCGATGGCAGTTAACTAGCCGAACATCGGCCGATGTCGATGTTCGGCCGATGCATCGGTGCATCCCTACAAATTACTGATTCATCTAAAGGTCAAGTTAAAAAAGACAGGAAAATATTATGACATTTCTATATCAGTAAATATAGAAAGTAGTGTATTTTGAGAGCTCCCTCTGCTGGAGCACAGGGATAATCACAGCAAATGAAGAGGTCTTTTCCAAAACGCGATAAACGCCAAATTTTAAAAAAATGAGTTTGTCACGCCATTTTGCTGTGTACTGAGCCTAACACTGCTCCATCAACATATCACGTCAAATCGCTATTTCCCTGTTTAAAAGTCACCGCAAGATGCAGTTCTCCTCCAAACCGCGATAAGCGCCAAATCTATTTTTAGCCAAAACGCGACATCTCCTCCCTCTCCTCAGAGTTCTATGAGCAGCTCCATGCAGTCCAACATGGCGGTGCTCTGAACCCAGGTCTGTTTTCAGTCATTCATTCAGTAGTTTCTGGGTTCTGTGTTAATTATCTGTTAATGTGGTGGACACTGTGCCGTTAAGTATACCCCCACAGCCCCCGCATACCGTACCCCCCCCGTAACGCCGGGTGTCCTCTGTATCAACGATCGAGTTTTTTTTTTTTTTTTTTTTACAGCAAAGACGTAGTTTTGTTTACAGCAACATGTGCTCACGTCATGATAGCGTCTGTATTTTGACTATTTTCGACTCTTTGTTTAACATGTAAAGAGACAGACATCATTACCTCCCCCCGACGTGCGCGCGCGCGCACACACACACACACACACACACACACACACACACACACACAGAGAGAGAGAGAGACGCGCACCTCAGTGATGTTCTCATGTCATGTTGGTTGGTTTTTCAAGACAGAAACCATCAGTTTTTGTTTTTTTTAAATGTGGATTTATATCGTTTTGAGAAAAAATAAAATAAACTTTGAGTTTTTAATCAACAATATTGTTGTTTGATTTAATAATCATTGTTCAACATGTCCAGACTGAGCCAACAATCATTTTAACAGGATAAATTGAATATTAACAAAATGGGTGGGTCTATGTAAAAAATGTCATTTTCTGGAAAACTATTAAAATGGATTTATAGCGTTTTGGAAAAGAACTCTTCAAATGGTCTGATGCAATGATGCACTTCAGATTTTGAAGTCAAACAAGTAATTTCTATTTTTTTTACCACAATTGTTTTAGACGGACAAAGTAACACTAAAGGTGCGTTCACACCGGACCTTTTATTTTTGTCGCTGGCGACAAGTTTCACCCCAACATTCTAGCTTAGGCCAACCAGATCATTCCGCCATACAACGTTCTAATAACCGGTTTAATTACACAACATAAAATAGTCCCTTATAACAAAATAAAATTCATCTTACAATATTAAGTCAATGCAAATGTGCAAAATCAGGCAAAATCGCTGAGGATCCGAGCGACACAGCGAAAATAGCTCGAGATGAGAAATTCCAAGTCTCTGGCCGTCAGTCGCTTGTCCCTCAGTGCTGATTGGCTGCCGCGTGCGTAACTATGAGGAAACGTAATACAACGGTCCGGTCCGGAAGAGCTAAGCCGGTTTGACGTTGTACGGCGCTTGTGGGACTTCCACACAAGCATGTTAACGGCGGCCATTTGCATTGGTCCTGCCGTGCTGGACCAATGCAAACAGGAAGAAAAGAGCGCCTCTGAGCCAGGTGAACGCACCTTAATAGATCAAATACATATTCCAGCACCTTGCAAAAAAAACAAAAAAAAAAACAAACCTGGCATGAATCTCTTCCTCCTTCTCTCAACCCCGCACATATCATGTTGGCGGTGATGGTGATACCATTCTCATTATAGTTGCATTGGCACCGATTGTTTCCAACAATTGGTACATTAACCTCCTGCAGGATGTCGGGGCTAGAACCTTGTGGAGAGAGAAGGTAAGACTGAAATGCATGTGCAGAAAGAGAGCTTTGTGAAAAGCACACAAATAATTTTTTTTTGTTATATTGGCGTTTGTCTTTGATGCGATTTGTTAACTTACCACCTTGTACCAGAGCACCCCAACCTGTGACCCAGCTGCTCGTCCCGTTGTAGAAAGTGCTGTTGTGTGAGGCTAAGCATATCGGCCGTATGTAATCAGTGAAATCCACCGGGGCCGACAGCTTCAGAAGACATATGTCATTGTCAGAGGTGTCGGAGTCGTAGTCAGGGTGGCACCTGGTCTCGTTGACCATGCGCGACACTTCATTGGGGTTTGAACCATTTTGGGTTTGGCGCCCCAAAAACACCTCGATACTTGAACCACTTAAAAACAAAGACATACCGACGGTTAGCTGAGTATCTGAGACTGTAAATACTTCAAGTTCCACAGCAAGCACACATATGTCTTAGTAGGTAATAATAATGTAATAACCTCTGTAGATCTAGGCTAGCTGATTGCAGGGCTATTAAATTTCACGTCTGCCAAGTATGAGTAGTTTTTTCTCCAATATATCAGACTGTGAGATTTGTAGTTGGTATTCCTTTCTTTCCAATTAAATCATCTTTTTTTTAGTTTTTTCTTACAAGGGCCTTGAAACTATTTGAAAAAATGAGTAAAAGCATAATTAGAAAATCATTTTGACCTTTTTATCTACATCTTGAGGATAAACGTGTGTGTCAGAAGGAATGTGGACGGAGGAGATTCCTACTATCGCAACTGTAACCATGCTGACATGCGAGATGAAGAAGTGCATGAAGCGGTTTTATCTGATGCTTTTTTCTCTATTTACACTGGCTTGAGACACAGAGGTGAAACTTGATTTGACTTTGTATAATACTTATTCTTTGGAAAAGGTTTTCTGTGTTCTCTTTCTCTTTGTATCTGTTACTGTATGTACTTTGTTCATCATTCCGGATGTTGCAAGGTGCTATATAAGTAAACGTTATTATTATTCCCTGAAAAGAGAGTTTATGTTAAGTAATATTTTATCATGCACAACTATTTCACATGGAAAGGAAATTTTGAACTCCTCACTCTATGCAGTGTGCAGCTGTCAGCACCCACTGGTTGTTGATTAGTGACCCTCCACATTGTAGAGACCCATCGACGTTCAAACTGGCCTGCCAGGGCCAACTTCCTTCTGTTGCATCCTCACCTCCAACGATTCTGTTTCTCACAATTGCCAAAGGAACCGTGCCACATTCTGCCGGAAGACAAAAGATGAGGATCATATGCAACAAGTTCTCCTACTCAGTTAAAGCAATAGGTCTGTCTGGGCCCTTTCAAATCGGCCATTGTGAACCAGGACTTAACCAGGACAATAGAGACAGAAGACAGATGAAGTCTACCGGCCTTGACTGAGTTCTTACTCAACACAAACACAATGCTTTACAGAAACTAAAAGTATTGTGTTGTTTTGAGTGTTGACATGATGATTTGCTGCTGCACCAAGGTAACAAAACCCATAACTTGAAGAGCTTGTAATGATGTGGTAATCTTGTTGTGTTTGGATGCTTACCAAAGGCTTCTTGTGATTCACAACCTGAAATTCGGAAAAACACAGAAAAACGTCTTAGACAAACCTGTTCCGAATGAGGCAGATGATACATTCCAATAAGAGACAAAGACAACGTGTCTTCTCTATTGTAGGCTGGTCTCTGACTTTGAGAGTGATTTTGTTAAAACTGTAATTGTGAATGGACAGAAATCCATACTCTAAAATACAAATGTAACATTAACACTTGTCTACTCTTAATTTGGGGAACAGGAAATTTATAAAAATTATTATTATAATCATTATTACTATTATGCCACAATGACCAAAACGTGTTGATATTCATGTAACTTCTAATAACATTCAAATGACTGACTTCTTCATTCCTGGAGCTTTGTTTGACATTTAAAATAGAGAAATTGAAATTTGTAAGTATCAAAATTATTGGCGGAATATATTTCAAATAATTGGTATTCCAACATTAAAAAAAAAAATCATAGCAAATCTGACATAGCAAATTTAAAAAAAATCTTTCTGACAAAGAACTACGAGTGGGATGTTGTTTGAAATTATTCATATGATACATGAACCCTTTCACTAGAAACCCCATGGAAAAATGTTGCCTTGTAAAGCCTTGTACTCCTTCCACTCTTACTATGAGCCAACAAGTAAGAAAGACATGTTGTAGCCTACTCTAAAGGAAAATAAAGCCATCCCTCTTACCTTGAAACAAGGTTGCGATCATCACAGTTAGCGCGCACAGAAGCTGCAGGAGAGCCATGATTACTGTGCTCATTCACTTTGTACACCACTTTAAATATCTCATTCCTCACCTTCTGGTCCACCCACAGTGTCATACCTGTCATTTCACTAATTCTCATGACTTTGCACCTTATCCCGCGGACAGAGCATGTGAAAAGATGATCCAGTCAGGCACGTTTGTCTTGATTCCTGTGTTTGTCACCCCACACACTGTCTGCAGTTTTATTTATATTTAGGTACACCTAATTGGAACTAATGCTGTAATGCTAATGCTAACACAACAGTCCTGCAAGTAACATGAAACTCCACAAGTTTTTAAGATCAACAAGAAAATCAGCTTTCTCTACTTTCCAAAGAGAAGAAACAGCTGCTCATTAACTCAGCTCCAGCCTTAGTAACAGTGGGGTGTCATTAACAACCTCAAGGCTGTTGGATAGGTGTCGGCTGTGTTAATATGAAAGTGCTTCCCACTATATACTTTTTGAGCTGATTAACAATGTTGTGCAACAACTGACTGCTTTTCAATTGTAATTGTTAAATTACAATACAATAAATTACAAATACAAATTGTTAAATTGCTAAAATACCCTGAAACACAGAGGAGTCAACTGAACTGAAGTGAAATACTAGATTCTGCTGACCCTAGCAACGATTAGTCACCATTAGCTAATACATTTTTGGATTTGAACTAGTTTTACTGAACTGAAGTGAAATACTAGATTCTGCTGACCCTAGCAACGATTAGCCACCATTAGCTAATACATTTTTGGATTTGAACTAGTTTTGCTTTTTTGAAAATGTGTCCATGAGCGCTTGAAATAACATCTGAAATTCCTGAAAATCACCACCCAAAGTTGACTATGTAAACACAAATCTCTAAGCTACTTCTAGAAATCTATCAATTCCTCTGTAGAAATTGAACTGACGAGGTTTCAAAACCACATTTACTCCGTCACAAAAGTCTTTTCCTCCTCGTTTTTCCCTCCTATCTTAGCATCTGTTTTGCAGTCACCAAGCTGTGTGTTTCAAGCTTTGCAGGCTTCTCAAAGTAAATAGTGTTACGCATTGTTTGTTGGAGGTTATGCCATGTGACCGGTGTTGTTGGACTCCATAACTTTTGATCCTTACAAGTTAGAACAAACAGTAAAATGTGACACAGATTGAATGTGACATTAAATCACCTTTCTTGAGTTACTTTAGCTAATAAAACTTGTTAGATGTAGTGAGCCTGAAAGCAGCTCCTTTGTTAATCAACAATACACTGTCATTTCTGTCCTCCATTGTATTAGATTGTATGTCCATTGTATTCAGTGTTTCCCCCAGAAAATTTGTTAGTTAAGGTGGTGTCTGACCTGTCGACGGGGGGGGGGGGTAGCGCGGAGATCTGTCGACGGGGGGGGGGGGGTAGCGCGGAGATCTGTTGACGGAGGGGGGTCGACGGGGGGGGACGCGCCGTGCCGTATTAAAGTTTCGCTTTCAACACGCGCTGCTGTTATGCGTGCGCGCTTCTCTGTGGTGTGTATGTGTGTGAGAGGATGCGGCCATCGTCCGACGGGGGGGGCGGCGGCGAATATCGCTACATTTTTTTTTTTTTTAAGATGTTAGTTTAGGCGGCAGCTCTTTGTTGTTAAGGCGGCCGCCTTAACAGGAAAGCGCTGCGGGAAACCCTGGTATTAGATTGTATTGTATGATTGTATGATTGTATGATTGCGTAGACGTCACACCCTTTTGGGGACAGTTACAGTGGGCTTAGCTGGACTTTTGAAATTTTTCCCCCTGCTTCTCATGTGGACAGGTGGATGATGTCACGTATACTTACTGTACCACATAAGGATGCGTCAGACAACACTCTGCCTGTAGATTAGAGACAGACAGACAAACACACTACCATATTTAGGAACATATGTCAAACCCACTTATTAAAAGCTTGTAATTTGCCCCGGCAATCAATCATGAAGGATGGCACAGTGAAAATCAATAAAAGCTCTGTTATGTGCAAGAGGCAGCAGTGGCTGCCAGAGGGTTTCTCAAGACGTGACTGCCCTGGAGAAAAGGCTGAGAGGAGACAAAATTCATATGTATAGTGTTCACACTCAACTACAAAAAGAGCAAAAATAGAGTTGAATCTGATAAAAACATTTGGTAAATTACACATTTTGATGAGAAACTGAACATATATTAGTAAGTCGACATAATCCGGTTGTTGCATGCACAACTGTGCAATAACTTGGGTTCATTCAGCAGTGACTTCCTTCAACACAGTCAGGGTTTCCCCCAGAAAACTTGTTAAAGGGATAGTTCAACATTTTGGCAAATTGGCCCATTGCCATAATCGCTATAGTCATAGCAGTAGGTTCGTTACCTTTAATTGTAGGTGTAAGCTATTTTTAGAACGGAGCAGCGGAGCGGCGAGCTGCTCAGAGCTACGCTATGGAGGCTAAGGGAATTTCTTGGTTTCCCTCATCAAACTCATCAAATACACAATCCAACAACTCCAAAAGGCTGTCGTGGACAAGTTGTGACCTGCACATTCACCACGCTATGAGATAATAATGGAACGTTACGAGACGGAGCCGTTTTAGAGGTAAATTCATGCAAAACCGCTGATGCGTGTTGCGTTCAGGGACAGTTTTTCAGCAAGCAGACTCTGTATTTACCCTGTATTTACCTCGAAAACGGCTCAGTTTCGTAACGTTCCATTATTATCTCATAGCGTGGTGAATGTGCAGGTCACAACTTGTCCACGACAGCGTTTTGGAGTTGTTGGATTGTGTATTTGATGAGTTTGATGAGGGAAACCAAGAAATTCCTTTAGCCTCCATAGCGTAGCTCTGAGCAGCCTGCCGCTCCGCTCCTCCGTTCTAAAAATAGCTTACACCTACAATTAAAGGTAACGAACCTACTGCTATGACTATAGCGATTATGGCAATGGGCCAATTTGCCAAAATGTTGAACTATCCCTTTAAGCCCGGTGGTAGGGTGGCACCGGCGGCCCATCGGCGGGCCACCGGTGCCCAAGCGTGTTTTTCTGTGACAGGGGCCTGACCCTGACCATTGACTGATGGCAGGGCCCTGTAGGTAACAGATTCATTAACGGAGCAGTAGCATTTAGAAGGCGTGATTCCATAAGGCCTTAAGATCAATGTTAAAAGTTGACTGGAAATTTGAAAATATTATAATTTATCATAAACATTTGTTATTATAAGACATTTATGTAACATATTTAAACACCTATAGCAGAGTCTTACAGAAAGGCACTCTTGAAATAGCCTACTGTTCAATCAACCACAAATTATAGCCTAAAAAAACTATTTAAATAAATAACATCATCTCTTTGCATTAAAAACAAAAAAACTACTGCCTGGTGTCTCCATTGTTGAAGTGTAGCGTTATTTCTCTGATTTTTTTTTTTCGTTATGCGCGACGAAGTTGTGACGTTGTCAGGTGATGAAAAAGACACCTGATCACGTGTTTATGGAGTATCAAAACTGATTAAAAAAATTAATAAACGATGCTTAGCCTGGCGGGGGGGCAAGGAAGGCCTGGCGGGCCGCCAGGCTTATAATACACTGGTGGAAACCCTGACAGTAATTGTCATATGATAATTTATTTATTCATACACATATGATAATAACTTCAACATAAGGAGGAATTTTACTTTTAACCTAGATGTGATCTCATCAGCTCATTGTTTTGTACAAAACCAGATCAATGTGTTGAGCCACCCAGCAATGGTGTTTGGTACAGTGGTTAAAGACAATGGCCATGAGAGTGGTGGCATGTGGTAAGTGTTGGAAACAAATCAGATAATTTAAGGAATGTGGACAGTGCAAGTTAAAACAAACAGATTTAAAGTGACATTTAGTGCTCGATCTTTGTACAGAGAACAAACGCTGCTATTCTGTCATCTCAAAGATCGGCTCCACACCCGAGCCCTGGCTTCTCTTTGTCTATTTAATCGGTGGAGTGGCATGCACGCACACCTCCCTAAAACCACACACACATTCATGTATATTTTTCTTTCCTCCTCCTTTTTTACTATTATTCTTTTCAAAAAATATAATAAAAAAAACAACCAAATTAGCATTAGCATTTATAGTTTGTTTGTCGTCTTATTAAGTAAAACTGAATGTCTCATTCCTGCTATTTGATAATATCACTGTAACAAAACACCATGAGGTTGCACAATAAGCACGCGGAAGCATGTGGACTTTTGTACACATTAAACTCGTTTGTCTTGATTCACTGAGACACTGTGGGCAAACAAGGGCACAGTTCAGTCAAATCCAAATTATGTCAGCATTTATTTACGTATTTATCTAGGGCCTATGTATTTATTTCTACATAGTGAACTTAGTGTTTTTTTTTATTTTATTGTTTTTTTTTTAAATGTATCATTTTAAAGATTTTCTGTATAGAATCAGTACAACCTCAGCAAACTATCTGAATCAATAAAAACCTGTGTAGGTATAGTATAACGGGTTTAAACTTTATATCCCATAAATCCACGAAAACAAATAAAGTTTCTTTTTTTGTCTAATGGGAAAAACCACAAGGTTGATAACTCATGGAGATATTCAACCATACATGCAGGGTTATGTCTGGAAGCCATGTCTGATGCATCAGAGTCTATGATGTTTACATTTTGATTTAAATGAGTTTTCATTATTAACTCATTGAGTGCCAACCACGTAATTTCTCGTTTTTCGTTCCCATGCGTTGAGTGCCAAAAACGAGATTTCTCGTTTTTTGAAATTATGAAACTAGACACTTTAACACACCTTATGTGTAAATTTGGGGAGTCTACGACGAGCAGAACTGAAATAGATGACGATCAAAAACTCATGACAGCTCATGATCTGGAAGTTTTTATCATAACTCGGCTTTTGCGGGGTCCGCCCGCTATTCAGACATCCCGCTATTCCGACATGTCACTATTTAGACATCCCGCTATTACGACATCCCTCTATCTAGACACGCCGGTAGTCCGACACTTTTTGATACCGCTATTCCGACACGTCTTTTTTTTTTTTTTTTTTTTACAGCAGCGATACCCAGGCGCGTCTCTCTCTCTTTTCTTTTCAGCATGTCTATCACTGGTTTGATGAGGGAGTGATGTTCTTAATCTCAACAACTCAACTATCAAGTCGCAAACAAAACTGACACACATGATAAACAAACAGAACTATGCTGCAGTTTGTTTGTCAAGTTAACCTGTCACCTTCAGCACCACGGACAGCGCCGGGGATGAGCCCGCGGAGCTGCATCTGTGAGTGTCTGGGCTCAGGGCTTAGGCCCTGGGGCCTCATTTATCAAAACTGTAAGTAAGCAGTGTAAAACTGCTGCTACTAAATTTTTTGCTTAGGCCTACAGCGAAAAGACATCCCAAAATATCTACACCTTTTTCAGATCTATCAAACTGTGCATGCACAACTCTGCACCTCAACTTTGATAACTGGATCCAAGAATGGTGCGCAGTTGCGCACGTGAACACACCTCCGTCCCCGGAATGCCTAGACACAACCATATGGTCAGCACGTGCATATTAATTAGCCATGTGCGCTCTGTGGAGCGACAACAAAGTGACAACGAAGACAACAGGCGGAGGGGGGGGAAGCTAGATACATGGCATCGGGCAATAAATCAGGCAAAAACCTCCCAAATCTCAACAAAAGGGAGCAGAAAAAAGAATAATCTTATGTAATCTGCCCCTTTATTCCAGACAATCTTTTTTTCTTCTTTTACCTATGTTAAAACGATGTAAAGCAGCAGGATAAACTCAGGTGACAGAATAATAACAGCAGGTGTGTTTTTAAACTTGGAGGGTATGTTTTTTCTTCTCTAATAGGCCTATGTATTTGTGTATGAGAAACAGTGTCTCAGATGAAAAAATAAAAATAAATCAGAAGGACACGTCTGACTATAACGTAATCAATCAATGTCGGAAAAGCGGAATGTTTGAAAAATAGTAAAGTGCCGCTACTCCGACAATGAAAAAAAAAAATGTCGGAATAGTGGGACGCTTAAAAAATAATGTTAATGCCGCTATTCCGACAATTAGAAGTCAATGTCGAAATAGCGGCATGTCGGAATAGCAGCATGTAACCGGCTTTTGCAAACAGAGTTCTGCATGTGGATGCAGTGCAGCTGCTCTGCTCTCACCCGCGAGGCTCCAGCAGCTCGGAGCCGAACAGGAAGCTCTCAGCCAACAGTCCCGCCCGGTCTTCATCTGGAGCAACACCATGTCCTCCCGCGGTAAAATCTGATGGTCTCTGGGCCAAAGCAGGCCGCCGGCACTGACCCGTACCACAGAAGGACCGCGACCACCGGTGGGACCGGTGTTCCGGACCTGCTTTTGGCCGAGAGACCATCACGTTCCGTGGCGAGAGGCTGTGACACGGCACGGTGCATCTGTGTTATTGTTGTTTAGTGGCGCCCCCCCGCCCCCGATGGTGGATTTGTGAATAGAACAACATTTGTTGTATATATTTATCTTACACATGCCCTTTGATCCAGAAATGCGAGTGTCAGAAGAGCGACAGACGCAAACAGAGCACCTTTCATAAAAGACGCTGTATCTCCTTTTCTAGAAAAAAAGCAGGGATTTTGGTGAAACCCAGCCATGTTTAGCTTGACTTTTCTCAGGAACGGAGGCACGTAGAAACAAACGGTTTGTGGCCATTTGAAGCATAAAGTTTCACCTTTCAAATGACCCACAGCATGTGTTGGTGGCAATGATATAGAATACACTGTGGCTCTACAAAAATCGTCAAAAATGGTCTAAATTGGTACACTTGACTAAAACTTTGGAAAGGAGCGCGGCACTCAATGAGTTAATGCATCTGGGAGTTTCTCCCTTATCTCCCTGAAATGTGACGAGTCATGCTACCTTAATGGCCAAATGTGACTCAGGAATTGTAATTGCCAAGCTGTCATACACATATCTGTGTTTTCTCACAAGCTTCACTGTGAAAATCCAGGTTGGTTTAATTACTGTTCAGATAAACTGTAGTTTTAAAAAAAAATCTAATTTTTTAAACTAGTCAAACTGGTCACAAAGGTGGTAAGGGTGGAAAAAAGGTTGCGGAATTTAATTACATTTTATTTTTAGCTTTAAGTCACAGGAAGTTTCAGTTCTTGGGATTTTTTTTTTCTTTTTCTGATGAACACTCAACAACAACAACAATTTTATTTACGTATATAGCACATTTCATGCAACAAGCGCAAACTCAATGTGCTTTCACAAAAATAAAACAACATTACAGCTCGTGAAATACGTATAAAAAAAATATGGGAAATATTGCAAATTAAAGAAAAACAGCAACTAAAAACTAAAAGCTTGTGAAAAAAGAAATGTTTTTAGTCAGCTTTTAAAAGAAGATAGCCTACTGTTGTAGCAGACCTGAGTTCGTGAGGTAGGGAATTCCAAAGAGTAGGACCATAATGACTTAGGAACATTGGGGATTGGATCTGATTTTTATGACTCTAGTTTCATTTATTTCATGTTTTGATTTCTCTTTTAATGTTCAGGTCCTTCATTTAATTTGTGTTAAGTATTTTGAGCTGAATTTCTTGTGCAAAAGTTCGTCATTATTATTATTATTATCATCATCATCATCATCATTATCAATAATGTGGTTAACCACTAATGCAGTGTTACTCATTGCGCGGCTCGCGAGCCACATGCGGCTCGTCAAGCTATAATTGGTGGCTTGCTTGGTAGCTTCCTATGTGGTAACACAGCCAATACATTTTTTCAAATGTGCTACATAAACATACAGCACTGCACTACAAAAACGCAAACATCCGAATCTACTTCTCCCTTCACCCAAATAATGAAGGTGAAAGGAAGTATTTTAAGCCTTAACCTAATCAGAGACGTTCTAATATTGGCCTAATGGTCATCCCTAAAGGGGGCATTGTCAAACCTGGCAAAGCAGCCCGCAGGCCATGTGGCATTGTTTACAACACTTGACCACAGCGCACGTTTGCAGGCAGGCTACGTTAGCTCCGTTAGCTCCGTTAGCTCCGCTAGCCAGCGTGATTGACCGTTTTTAACAAGAAAAAGGAGAGAAACCAGCTCAAAAACCAGACGGACAGACACACAGTGTTGTAACGAATAGTGGAGTGGGTGAGGAAAATGAGTCTGAGGAAGCAGCAAACAAAAATCAGCACGAAGACACCAGCGAGGGGATGAAGGCAAACGGTGTAGGCTACCCAGTAAGAAACGAAAAAATAGGTAGCACAAGATGAGCACAGAAAATTTCAAGACAAGTGGACAGACAAATTTTTATTTGTTAGGCATGAACCCTCTGTGTTTAATATACAACAAACCCTCACTGTGATTGACAACAAACTACATTAAGAAAGTCAAGGACATGCATGGCCAGCTTCCCCTCATCCCAGTATTAAGGTAAATATGGTCTTAAATGAAAATGTATTGGCTGTGTTGTTTTCTTTTTGGTGGGATTTATATGTAGAAATGCACATTTGCAAAAGTGACTTAGTATGTTGTCGCAAAAGTGGCTCTCCCCTTGATTTTGCACTAACAATGTGGCTCTTGTGAAAAAAATAGTGAGGATCACTGCACTAATGGATGTACTGACATGAGTTTTGGCACAGACATTCATGTTGTTCCATTTCAGAATTATACGACAACGTGAGCTTGATTTTCCATCAAACCTGTTGTTGTGTTGTAGAATCAAAAGAAGACTAGCAGGCAAGCTACTTCAGGGAACGGTCTTTACTTCACGGAGTCAGGAGGACAACTGCGTATATCCCGAATGCATGAGTTACATGGATTGACACTGCCACCTACTGGCATGATATATGTATACAGGCAAACACGTATATACCACATATCCCTCTTTTTTACGAATAATTCCTCTCATGAAATTACAACAGATAGTGAACGTTTAGCTGCGTCAACACTTCAATAGTAACCAATCCTGCATAGTAAGTAATTACGAAATAAAAGAAACAAACCGGAATTAGCTTCTGAAGATCTCAGTATACCCTAGAATCTGTAAAATACTTTTCAGCGAAACACTTATTCATCACCAACAGTGACACATTTGTACTTAAATAAATTTCCAACTTTCTGTAATCTTGTGCTGTTTGTAAAGAGCTTCACTTGGAAAAATATGTTAATTAGAATTGTCCATAACATCATAAATTGTGAACATGTAACAGTCCATACTTAACATCACATTCTGCCCCCTTTTAAAAAGATAGAGGTCAGGTAGCAAAACCAAAACAAAGCTCAATCAACAAGTTCACTTTTTTTGGTTCTAAGCCTTGTCGCTTTCATAAACTCTGTATCAAGATGCAGAAGTTTTCAGCAATAAAAGCTCTGTAACCAACTGTGAGCTGTCAGCCCAGTGCCAAGCTATTATCATAGATCAGTCAAGTACAGGACTATAACTGTACTGTATGAAAGGTAAATAAATCAGGTAACTTCATTTGTGATTACAAGTGCTTCATTACTGCATTAAAATGATTTTGTACTGTACTTATCAAATTGATAGGCAGGCACGTTTTCATACTATGCTTCGCCAAGTACAAAGACTGACAGAACCAGGAGAAAGATTGAGGTGAAGTGAGCGACCACGTTTTCACCTGCACCAAATATGCTGTCGTCCGTGGTGAAGGGGGGAAAGGTGGGTCGTGGACACCTCATGTTCATTTCAGGGTTCATGTCAGAGGTGAAGGTGACAAACATTGGTCTGTTGCTGACGATGACGTTGTTGATCCAGTCCTGGTACCTGGAGACTCGAGCGTAGACGCCAGGAAATCTAGGCCAGGCACAGCCAACACCAAAACTCACAACTCCGCTCTGCACCCATCTGTTGTCAGACTCACTCACCATCGGGCCCCCTGAATCTCCCTGAGGAAAGAGATAAATGATAGTTGTTGAGATAGAAGCATCCATAGACCATTTCTATGTTTATAAACATTGATGACGTATGTTGTGGGCGGGGCTTCACTGGTGGCAGAACGTGACAGCTGATCTGGTGTCAACAGTGGAAAGCCGGCATCAAGAGCGATCAAATCAGAGGAAGATGGATCATACAGAGGCCTTCTCTGATTATTTTAATGTTTTGTCAACAGAAAACAGGTTGTCATACCTGAGTAGGCTAAGTTAACGATTAGCAACGGAGTGTGTTGTGTGTTACGGACCGACGTAGGCTACTGCCTAGGGACACAAAACGCTGCGTGGGCGATCATCAACAAGTCCATCAACTACGGTATGACAGCAAACTGTAGCCTACTTGTATGGCTGTATATTACAGTTTATTTAACGGATCCATGTCTGTTATTTCTGTATTAGTCAGACCGTTGTTAGGCTATATATCACAGACCGTTGCTAGGGACACCGCTCATGACCCGATGTGTGTAAAAATGAATGAATGAATGTCAAAATAAATGAATAAGAGGGTGAACGTGTACACGTGTTAACGTTTACACTGAATGAAACAGTAAATGTTTAATAAAAATCCCTAAACGATGCACGCAATATCTACATATATTTTATACACTGACTGATAAGAGCATTTTTTCCGTCGAAAAAAGTTGGAAAGGACGGGTCGTCTTATATTCGGGGTCTAGATATTGTAGCCTACATGTGCAAATCAGCAGGTGACACCAAACAACGTCTGCCCAAGCAAGTCAGAGCTTTTATTTCTCTCACACTCACACACCAGTGACCTAGAGATGCAGCCGCATCTGAGGGGACGCGCGTGTGTTGCCGCTTCTCCACTACACAGTTACAGCTCGGCTCTACTCCACTCGGTTTAGGTCCTAGTTTAAATCACAGCTGAGTTCTTTATAGTTCCTCCTCAGCAGTCGTTGTATCACCCCAACCACTGGGTCCGTCAGCGTGGCGGTCACCACTGATCACTCCTCGAATCAGCATTTCACCGGTCTCGCCGCGGCACGACTCTCTTTTTTCTCTCCTTTCGTCAGCTCCAAACTCACTGTTCTGCACCGCGATTACGAAAATTAAATAAAATTCACCCTCTAATGTGGGCTCATCATCACAGCTTAGGGTCGTGCTGCAGCCAAGCAGCTGCACTGCTTTTTAAAGTTGAGCTGTATGTCAGGACCTATGGTCAGGACGTGTATTTGTTGCTTACTTCCGGTATTTTTCTGCCACCAGTACGTCACTGTGACGTCGACGCCGAAGTGGTCTATACTGCTGAAGCATAACTCTGGCAGTACTGTTTGGTGGGAAGTTGACCAGAAGAAAATGGCAAAATATAGTAGTATTATATATGATCTATTTCAGTGTAATTCTGTGTCAAGCTAGGAAAAGTTAGCTTATGCTGTGAATGTAAGTAAAAATTACTGATTTATCAAAAGGTCAAGTTAAAAAAAGACAGGAAAATATTATGACATTTCTACATTAGTAAATGTAGAAAGTAGTGTATTTTGAGAGCTCCCTCTGCTGGAGCACAGGGATAATCACAGCAAATGGTCTGATGCAATGATGCACTTCAGATTTTTAAGTCAAACAAGTAATTTCTATTTTTTACCACAATAGTTTTAGATGGACAAAGTAACACTAAAGGTGCATTCACACCGGACCTTTTATTTTTGTCGCTGGCGACAAGTTTCACCCCAACATTCTAGCTTAGGCCAACCAGATCATTCCGCCCTACAACGTTTTAATAACTGGTTTAATTACACAACATAAAATAGTCCCTTATAACAAAATAAAATTCATCTTACAATATTAAGTCAATGCAAATGTGCAAAATCAGGCAAAATCGCTGAGGATCCGAGCGACACAGCGAAAATAGTTCGAGATGAGAAATTCCAAGTCTCTGGCCGTCAGTCGCTTGTCCCTCAGCGCTGATTGGCTGCCACATGCGTAATTATGAGGAAACGTAATACAACGGTCTGGTCCGGAAGAGCTAAGCCGGTTTGACGTTGTACGGCGCTTGTGGGACTTCCACACAAGCATGTTAACGGCGGCCATTTGCATTGGTCCAGCCGTGCTGGACCAATGCAAACAGGAAGAAAAGAGCGCCTCTGAGCCAGGTGAACGCACCTTAATAGATTAAATACATATTCCAGCACCTTGCAAAAAAAAACAAAAAACAAACAAACCTGGCATGGACCTCTTCCTCCTTCTCTCAACCCCGCACATATCATGTTGGCGGTGATGGTGATTCCATACTCATTATAGTTGCATTGGCACCGATTGTTTCCAACAATTGGCACATTAACCTCCTGCAGGATGTCGGGGCTAGAACCTTGTGGAGAGAGAAGGTAAGACTGAAATGCATGTGCAGAAAGAGAGCTTTGTGAAAAGCACACAAATCATTTTTTTTTGTTATATTGGCGTTTGTCTTTGATGCAATTTGTTAACTTACCACCTAGTACCAGATCACCCCAACCTGTGACCCAGCTGCTCGTCCCGTTGTAGAAAGTGCTGTTGTGTGAGGCTAAGCATATCGGCCGTATGTAATCAGTGAAATCCACCGGGGCCGACAGCTTCAGAAGACATATGTCATTGTCCGTGGTGAAAGAGTCGTAGTCAGGGTGGCACCTGGTCTCGTTGACCATGCGCGACACTTCATTGGGGTTTGAACCATTTTGGGTTTGGCGCCCCAAAAACACCTCGATACTTGAACCACTTAAAAACAAAGACATACCGACGGTTAGCTGAGTATCTGAGACTGTAAATACTTCAAGTTCCACAGCAAGCACACCATATGTCTTAGTAGGTAATAATAATGTAATAACCTCTGTAGATCTAGGCTAGCTGATTGCAGGGCTATTAAATTTCACGTCTGCCAAGTATGAGTATTTTTTTTTCTCCAATATATCAGACTGTGAGATTTGTAGTCGTCGGTATTCCTTTCTTTCCAATTAAATCATCTTTTTTAGTTTTTTCTTACAAGGGCCTTGAAACTATTTGAAAAAATGAGTAAAAGCATAATTAGAAAATCATTTTGACCTTTTTATCTACATCTTGAGGATAAACGTGTGTGTCAGAAGGAATGTGGACGGAGGAGATTCCTACTATCGCAACTGTAACCATGCTGACATGCGAGATGAAGAAGTGCATGAAGCGGTTTTATCTGATGCTTTTTTCTCTATTTACACTGGCTTGAGACACAGAGGTGAAACTTGATTTGACTTTGTATAATACTTATTCTTTGGAAAAGGTTTTCTGTGTTCTCTTTCTCTTTGTATCTGTTACTGTATGTACTTTGTTCATCATTCCGGATGTTGCAAGGTGCTATATAAGTAAACGTTATTATTATTCCCTGAAAAGAGAGTTTATGTTAAGTAATATTTTATCATGCACAACTATTTCACATGGAAAGGAAATTTTGAACTCCTCACTCTATGCAGTGTGCAGCTGTCAGCACCCACTGGTTGTTGATTAGTGACCCTCCACATAGTAGAGACCCATTGACATTCAAACTGGCCTGCCAGGGCCAACTTCCTTCTGTTGCATCCTCACCTCCAACGATTCTGTTTCTCACAATTGCCAAAGGAACCGTTCCACATTCTGTCGGAAGACAAAAGATGAGGATCATATGCAACAAGTTCTCCCACTCAGTTAAAGCAATAGGTCTGTCTGGGCCCTTTCAAATCGGCCATTGTGAACCAGGACTTAACCAGGACAATAGAGACAGAAGACAGATGAAGTCTACCGGCCTTGACTGAGTTCTTACTCAACACAAACACAATGCTTTACAGAAACTCAAAGTATTGTGTTGTTTTGAGTGTTGACATGATGATTTGCTGCTGCACCAAGGTAACAAAACCCATAACTTGAAGAGCTTGTAATGATGTGGTAATCTTGTTGTGTTTGGATGCTTACCAAAGGCTTCTTGTGATTCACAACCTGAAATTCGGAAAAACACAGAAAAACGTCTTAGACAAACCTGTTCCGAATGAGGCAGATGATAAATTGCTGTACATGCACATTCCAATAAGAGACAAAGACAACGTGTCTTCTCTATTGTAGGCTGGTCTCTGACTTTGAGAGTGATTTTGTTAAAACTGTAATTGTGAATGGACAGAAATCCATACTCTAAAATACAAATGTAACATATTAACACTTGTCTACTCTTAATTTGGGGAACAGGAAATTTATAAAAAACAGGAAATTTATAAAAAAATATTATTATAATCATTATTACTATTATGCCACAATGACCAAAACGTGTTGATATTCATGTAACTTCTAATAACATTCAAATGACTGACTTCTTCATTCCTGGAGCTTTGTTTGACATTTAAAATAGAGAAATTGAAATTTGTAAGTATCAAAATTATTGGCGGAATATATCTCAAATTATTGGTATTCCAACATTTCAAAAAAAAAAAATCACAGCAAATCTGACATAGCAAATTTAAAAAAAATCTTTCTGACAAAGAACTACAGAGTGGGATGTTGTTTGAAATTATTCATATGATACATGAACCCTTTCACTAGAAACCCCATGGAAAAATGTTGCCTTGTAAAGCCTTGTACTCCTTCCACTCTTACTATGAGCCAACAAGTAAGAAAGACATGTTGTAGCCTACTCTAAAGGAAAATAAAGCCATCCCTCTTACCTTGAAACAAGGTTGCGATCATCACAGTTAGCGCGCACAGAAGCTGCAGGAGAGCCATGATTACTGTGCTCATTCACTTTGTACACCACTTTAAATATCTCATTCCTCACCTTCTGGTCCACCCACAGTGTCATACCTGTCATTTCACTAATTCTCATGACTTTGCACCTTATCCCGCAGACAGAGCATGTGAAAAGATGATCCAGTCAGGCACGTTTGTCTTGACAACAGTCCTGCAAGTAACATGAAACTCCACAAGTTTTTAAGATCAACAAGAAAATCAGCTTTCTCTACTTTCCAACAGCTGCTCATTAACTCAGCTCCAGCCTTAGTAACAGTGGGGTGTCATTAACAACCTCAAGGCTGTTGGATAGGTGTCGGCTGTGTTAATATGAAAGTGCTTCCCACTATATACTTTTTGAACTGATTAATAATGTTGTGCAACAACTGACTGCTTTTCAATTGTAATTGTTAAATTACAATACAATAAATTACAAATACAAATTGTGTTTCAGGGTATTTTAGCAATTTAACAGAGGAGTCAACTGAACTGAAGTGAAATACTAGATTCTGCCATGAGAGTGGTGGCATGTGGTAAGTGTTAGAAACAAATCAGATAATTTAAGGAATGTGGACAGTGCAAGTTAAAACAAACAGATTTAACGTGACATTTAGTGCTCGATCTTTGTACAGACAGAGAACAAACGCTGCTATTCTGTCATCTCAAAGATCGGCTCCACACCCAAGCCCTGGCTTCTCTTTGTCTATTTAATCGGTGGAGTGGCATGCACGCACACCTCCCTAAAACCACACACACATTCATGTATATTTTTCTTTCCTCCTCCTTTTTTACTATTATTCTTTTCAAAAAATATAATAAAAAAAACAACCAAATTAGCATTAGCATTTATAGTTTGTTTGTCGTCTTATTAAGTAAAACTGAATGTCTCATTCCTGCTATTTGATAATATCACTGTAACAAAACACCATGAGATTGCACAATAAGCACGCGGAAGCATGTGGACTTTTGTACACATTAAACTCGTTTGTCTTGATTCACTGAGACACTGTGGGCAAACAAGGGCACAGTTCAGTCAAATCCAAATTATGTCAGCATTTATTTACGTATTTATCTAGGGCCTATGTATTTATTTCTACATAGTGAACTTAGTGGGTTTTTTTTTTTTTTTTTGGTTTTTTTAAATGTATCATTTTAAAGATTTTCTGTATAGAATCAGTACAACCTCAGCAAACTATCTGAATCAATAAAAACCTGTGTAGGTATAACAGGGGTTTATATCCCATATGATGAGGGACAAGACAGGTAGAGAGAGAAAAGAGAGAGAACACCTACTGAGTGAGTGAGTGCATGTGTGTGTGTGGTGGTGGGCGACGGGTGCGTGTGTGCAAGGTGCGGCAGCAGTTTTGAGAGAAAAACAAAATTTAAAAAAAAAACAACAACGACGCATCGACTATTAAATTAGTTGTCGACGATTTTAATAGTCGACGTAGTCGTGACTAGTCGACTAATCGTGGCAGCCCTATTAGCTAATACATTTTTGGATTTGAACTAGTTTTACTGAACTGAAGTGAAATACTAGATTCTGCTGACCCTAGCAACGATTAGCCACCATTAGCTAATACATTTTTGGATTTGAACTTGTTTTGCTTTTTTGAAAATGTGTCCATGAGCGCTTGAAATAACATCTGAAATTCCTGAAAATCACCACCCAAAGTTGACTATGTAAACACAAATCTCTAAGCTACTTCTAGAAATCTATCAATTCCTCTGTAGAAATTGAACTGACGAGGTTTCAAAACCACATTTACTCCGTCACAAAAGTCTTTTCCTCCTCGTTTTTTCCTCCTATCTTAGCATCTGTTTTGCAGTCACCAAGCTGTGTGTTTCAAGCTTTGCAGGCTTCTCAAAGTAAATAGTGTTACGCATTGTTTGTTGGAGGTTATGCCATGTGACCGGTGTTGTTGGACTCCATAACTTTTGATCCTTACAAGTTAGAACAAACAGTAAAATGTGACACAGATTGAATGTGACATTAAATCACCTTTCTTGAGTTACTTTAGCTAATAAAACTTGTTAGATGTAGTGAGCCTGAAAGCAGCTCCTTTGTTAATCAACAATACACTGTCATTTCTGTCCTCCATTGTATTAGATTGTATGTCCATTGTATTAGATTGTATTGTATGATTGTATGATTGTATGATTGCGTAGACGTCACACCCTTTTGGGGACAGTTACAGTGGGCTTAGCTGGACTTTTTTCCCCCTGCTTCTCATGTCGACAGGTGGATGATGTCTACACTACCATATTTAGGAACATATGTCAAACCCACCTATTAAAAGCTTGTAATTTGCCCCGGCAATCAATCATGAAGGATGGCACAGTGAAAATCAATAAAAGCTCTGTTTATTATGTGCAAGAGCAGTGGCTGCCAGAGGGTTTCTCAAGACGTGACTGCCCTGGAGAAAAGGCTGAGAGGAGACAAAACTCATATGTATAGTGTTCACACTCAACTACAAAAAGAGCAAAAATAGAGTTGAATCTGATAAAAACATTTGGTAAATTACACATTTTGATGAGAAACTGAACATATATTAGTAAGTCGACATAATTCGGTTGTTGCATGCACAACTGTGCAATAACTTGGGTTCATTCAGCAGTGACTTCCTTCAACACAAGCTGGGTTTCCATCCAAGTCGTATCGAATTTAAAAGCGGATTTTGTGAAAATGCGCAAAAAGCAAAGCGAATTTATGCCCGTTTCCATTCATTAGTGTTTTGCGATTAGGAGGAGTGCACCGTGAGATTACGTCATAAGAGAGCGTGAATGTATCCAACAGTTGACACTCAGCTGACACTCAACATCATGGACAATTTACGTACTTTCCGGACTATAGACGCACCTCCTATAATCCGCACCAGCTACATTTTAAAAGAAAATATATAGGCCGCACTTGAATATAAGCTGCAGGTTTTCATGTTGTAACATGAGATATTTACACAGAAAGACAGTCGGGAACTGTGACAGTCTGCTCGCTTTTCCGCTGTTTTGGTTATGCTCCTCTCCTCCATGTGCATCTGTTTACATACGAAGCCGGTGAAAAATCAATAAGTTACATAACGATGTTACGGCGTGTGTTTGTGTAGTCTTAACCGTCATAAACAAAAGATTATGGGTTACGGAGCGCGTTTGTGTCGCGGGGTGCAGAGACGAGAGCTGGGAGACCGGGGCGTCGCTGGGTGAAGTCCAGCAGCTTCACCCACAAACTCTGCCTCAATTCGCATAATCTGTTTCCATCACAAAAACTCGCATTTCCTTTATTCGATACGCTGACAAATCCACCCCCTCCAAGCGTATAAACTTTTATGCGCATTTACTGCCTTTATTCGAATTTCTGGCGTTTCCATTCAAGTATTTATGCGCATTTTCACAAAATGCGCATAAGAAAAGGTGGATGGAAACCCAACTACAGGGCTCGACAGTGCGACAGTTTTGCTCGCATTTGCGAGTTGATAATAGCCCGTGCGAATAAAAAATTGCATTCAGTCGCATCAGTGCGACTCGGACAGAAACTGCATGCACCGCTTTGCATGCTGTTTAACGTGAGCAGTATCCCCCCCGCCCCGCCCCCCCCTGCCTGTTTGGTGATTTTGGCCGCCGCATTGATTAAAGCTTGTGCACATCGGGGCCGTTCAGATGTAACGTCTTTTCCGCACATTACTTTCAAGGTAGACGCGCGTCGTGCATGCCAAGGCGACACCGTAGCAGCGCACATTCGGTGCGATGCGCTTTTTTCCGTGCACGTTCGACCTGCTTCTTCCTCCAGTACACGGTCTCAGGCTGTGTCTCTCCTACTGTTTCACACGGAGCTCTGCCCCAGGTGAAGGAAGCCCTTAGGTGGTACGTGGCCTCCGAGGCTACCGCGGAGCTATCAAAAAAAAAAAACGCTTGTCGCGGTGAGAACAGCTGACATGTGGTCACAGTCTCACAGGGCAACATTCATATAAACTTCAACCTCAAAGCTCCCTGTCTGACCTGTCCCTGATCATCACACAGGGGCAACATGGAGCTGCTTGTGTGACAGGTTGTTGAGGAAAAATGTTTGGTGTTTTTCTCAAATGTAAAAATGGGTCATGTTGGACCCTCAGCATTATTTAGGGCTTAAACAGCCTGCTACAACATTTTTCATTGTGCTCCTAAAAAATCTTAGTGTAGAGCCCTGTATGTAATGTTCAGCTTTTTATACTGAGGGAAATATAGGTTCACTGCTCATCAATACCCCCACCCCTGGGCCACATGCACACACATACAGCGTAAAACTAAAAACTAATATTGGTTGTAATAAATATTCTATTTTCTCACACATATTTGCATTGTTTGTCTTTCCTGATTTTTGTTAAGGCAAAGAGCCAGTTAAAACATTAAAAATTAGTCTACAGGGTTAGGATTATAGGCTAAATCTACTTTATTTGTTTGAAAATGATATTTTCACCAAAACTACAAAATTTTTATTGTGCTACTAAAAAATGTTGTGTGCTACTAAATTTTTCAGCATGGTAGCACAGTGCTACTTGGAAAAAAGCTTAGCGTCAAGCCCTGAACTACAGTCAGGGTTTCCCCCAGAAAACTTGTTAAGCCCGGTGGTAGGGTGGCACCGGCGGCCCATCGGCGGGCCACCGGTGCCCAAGCGTGTTTTTCTGTGACAGGGGCCTGACCCTGACCATTGACTGATGGCAGGGCCCTGTAGGTAACAGATTCATTAATGGAGCAGTAGCATTTAGAAGGCGTGATTCCATAAGGCCTTAAGATCAATGTTAAAAGTTGACTGGAAATTTGAAAATATTATAATTTATCATGAACATTTGTTATTATAAGACATTTATGTAACATATTTAAACACCTATAGCAGAGTCTTACAGAAAGGCACTCTTGAAATAGCCTACTGTTCAATCAACCACAAATTATAGCCTAAAAAACTATTTAAATAAATAACATCAACTCTTTGCATTAAAAACAAAAAACTACTGCCTGGTGTCTCCATTGTTGAAGTGTAGCGTTATTTCTCTGATTTTTTTTTTTTCGTTATGCGCGACGAAGTTGTGACGTTGTCAGGTGATGAAAAAGACACCTGATCACGTGTTTATGGAGTATCAAAACTGATTAAAAAAATTAATAAACGATGCTTAGCCTGGCGGGGGGGCAAGGAAGGCCTGGCGGGCTGCCAGGCTTAGAATACACTGGGGGAAACCCTGACAGTAATTGTCATATGATAATTTATTTATTCATACACATATGATAATAACTTCAACATAAGGAGGAATTTTACTTTTAACCTAGATATGATCTCATCAGCTCATTGTTTTGTACAAAACCAGATCAATGTGTTGAGCCACCCAGCAATGGTGTTTGGTACAGTGGTTAAAGACAATGGCCATGAGAGTGGTGGCATGTGGTAAGTGTTAGAAACAAATCAGATAATTTAAGGAATGTGGACAGTGCAAGTTAAAACAAACAGATTTAACGTGACATTTAGTGCTCGATCTTTGTACAGACAGAGAACAAACGCTGCTATTCTGTCATCTCAAATATCGGCTCCACACCCAAGCCCTGGCTTCTCTTTGTCTATTTAATCGGTGGAGTGGCATGCACGCACACCTCCCTAAAACCACACACACATTCATGTATATTTTTCTTTCCTCCTCCTTTTTTACTATTATTCTTTTCAAAAAATATAATAAAAAAAACAACCAAATTAGCATTAGCATTTATAGTTTGTTTGTCGTCTTATTAAGTAAAACTGAATGTCTCATTCCTGCTATTTGATAATATCACTGTAACAAAACACCATGAGATTGCACAATAAGCACGCGGAAGCATGTGGACTTTTGTACACATTAAACTCGTTTGTCTTGATTCACTGAGACACTGTGGGCAAACAAGGGCACAGTTCAGTCAAATCCAAATTATGTCAGCATTTATTTACGTATTTATCTAGGGCCTATGTATTTATTTCTACATAGTGAACTTAGTGGGTTTTTTTTTTTTTTTTTGTTTTTTTTAAATGTATCATTTTAAAGATTTTCTGTATAGAATCAGTACAACCTCAGCAAACTATCTGAATCAATAAAAACCTGTGTAGGTATAACAGGGGTTTATATCCCATAAATCCACGAAAACAAATAAAGTTTCTTTTTTTGTCTAATGGGAAAAACCACAAGGTTGATAACTCATGGAGATATTCAACCATACATGCAGGGTTATGTCTGGAAGCCATGTCTGATGCATCAGAGTCTATGATGTTTACATTTTGATTTAAATGAGTTTTCATTATTAACTCATTGAGTGCCAACCACGTAATTTCTCGTTTTTCGTTCCCATGCGTTGAGTGCCAAAAACGAGATTTCTCGTTTTTTGAAATTATGAAACTAGACACTTTAACACACCTTATGTGTAAATTTGGGGAGTCTACGACGAGCAGAACTGAAATAGATGACGATCAAAAACTCATGACAGCTCATGATCTGGAAGTTTTTATCATAACTCGGCTTTTGCAAACGGAGTTCTGCATGTGGATGCAGCGCAGCCGCTCCGCTCTCACCCGCGAGGCTCCAGCAGCTCGGAGCCGAACAGGAAGCTCTCAGCCGACAGTCCCGCCCGGTCTTCATCTGGAGCAACACCATGTCCTCCCGCGGTAAAATCTGATGGTCTCTGGGCCAAAGCAGGCCGCCGGCACTGACCCGTACCACAGAAGGACCGCGACCACCGGTGGGACCGGTGTTCCGGACCTGCTTTTGGTCGAGAGACCATCACGTTCCGTGGCGAGAGGTTGTGCCACGGCACGGTGCGTCTGTGTTATTGTTGTTTAGTGGCGCCCCCCCGCCCCCGATGGTGGATTTGAGAATAGAACATTTGTTGTATATATTTATCTTACACGAGTCCTTTGATCCAGAAATGCGAGTGTCAGAAGAGCGACAGGCACAAACAGAGCACCTTTCATAAAAGACGCTGTATCTCCTTTTCTAGAAAAAAAGCAGGGATTTTGGTGAAACCCAGCCATGTTTAGCTTGAGTTTTCTCAGGAACGGAGGCACGTAGAAACAAACGGTTTGAGGCCATTTGAAGCATAAAGTTTCACCTTTCAAATGACCCACAGCATGTGTTGGTGGCAATGATATAGAATACACTGTGGCTCTACAAAAATCGTCAAAGATGGTCTAAATTGCCGGTACACTTGACTAAAACTTTGGAAAGGAGCGCGGCACTCAATGAGTTAATGCATCTGGGAGTTTCTCCCTTATCTCCCTGAAATGTGATGAGTCATGCTACCTTAATGTAGCCTGGTTGGCACGACTTTCCAATGTTGATACTCAGCATTGGGTCTGGCCAAGACGTTAAGAGAATCCATTTCTCAAAGCGCATCCTTCAAACCTGGTTTACCCGCCCCCCTCAAATGCCTCAGTCTGCTATTGGTCGAAGCCAGAATAGGCGGTGTCGAAGCTTAAACCAATTACAATGAGGTTCCGGTCGCTGCTCCAAAGACGGTTTGGCTGCTCTACTGCGTCACTTACTTGAACACCCCTCTACCCAGAGCCGTTGGAGAGGCTCGACGTTGATTGGCTCTCGAAAAAGAGGGTGGAGTTCCCGAAAATTCGGGAGACAGAAATCCAGTTAAAGCAGAAGTAAGTGGTCCGGTCTTTTTCGCTAATGCTGCGTTCCAGGCAGGCTTTTGAAATCGTAAATTACAGCTTCAAGTCACAACTTACGACTTTGTAGCGTTTCAGGCAACCCACTCGTGTTTTTCCGACCTGTTTTACCGGTGAAAGTCACTATAACGGCCACTCGTAACTTCCGACCGGTGAACTCGTACCAGATCGAACTGGTACCACTTCACGGTCGGAAAAATACGAGTTTCCTTGAACGCACCATAACAGTCGTCGTCCCTACGTCGCCACATTCACGGCGTCCCTTGGCTGCACACACAGCCCTGCATGCCGTTCTCTCTCCTCATTGGATAAAAACTGTAGGATACGATAAATGTTTTCTCCTCGGCTCAGAGCAGAGCAGAGAGACTGGGAGACCCGTGTTTCGGTTCAAACACTCTATGTAAGTGATTGCTGTCGGAAGATACAACTATTTAAGACTTATATTAACACAAATATATCACTTACTTCTGCTTTAATAGCACGGTTGGCCAGACTAGAAGTCAGCAGCGCTTTTGCGAGGCGTGACGTCACTAGTGTGGGCGCGACCAGGCTAACCTTAATGGCCAAATGTGACTCAGGAATTGTAATTGCCAAGCTGTCACACACATATCTGTGTTTTCTCACAGGCTTCACTGTGAAAATCCAGGTTGGTTTAATTACTGTTCAGATAAACTGTAGTTTTTAAAAAAAATCTAATTTTTTAAACTAGTCAAACTGGTCACAAAGGTGGTAAGGGTGGAAAAAAGGTTGCAAAATTTAATTACATTTTATTTTTAGCTTTAAGTCACAGGAAGTTTCAGTTCTTGGGATTTTTTTTTTCTTTTTCTGATGAACACTCAACAACAACAACAATTTTATTTACGTATATAGCACATTTCATGCAACAAGCGCAAACTCAATGTGCTTTCACAAAAATAAAACAACATTACAGCTCGTGAAATACGTATAAAAAAAAAATATGGGAAATATTGCAAATTAAAGAAAAACAACAATTAAAAACTAAAAGCTTGTGAAAAAAGAAATGTTTTTGGTCAGCTTTTAAAAGAAGATAGCCTACTGTTGTAGCAGACCTGAGTTCGTGAGGTAGGGAATTCCAAAGAGTAGGACCATAATGACTTAGGAACATTGGGGATTGAATCTGATTTTTATGACTCGTTAAAATAGTTTCATTTATTTCATGTTTTGATTTCTCTTTTAATGTTCAGGTCCTTCATTTAATTTGTGTTAAGTATTTTGAGCTGGATTTCTTGTGCAAAAGTTTATCATCATCATCATCATCATCATCATCATCATCATCATCAATGTGGTTAACCACTAATGCAGTGTTACTCATTGCGCGGCTCGTCAAGCTATAATTGGTGGCTCGCTTGGTAGCTTCCTATGTGGTAACACAGCCAATACATTTTTTCAAATGTGCTACATAAACATACAGCACTGCACTACAAAAACGCAAACATTCAAATCTACTTCTCCCTTCACCCAAATAATGAAGGTGAAAGGAAGTATTTTAAGCCTTAACCTAATCAGAGACGTTCTAATATTGGCCTAATGGTCATCCCTAAAGGGGGCATTGTCAAACCTGGCAAAGCAGCCCGCAGGCCATGTGGCATTGTTTACAACACTTGACCACAGCGCACGTTTGCAGGCAGGCTACGTTAGCTCCGTTAGCTCCGCTAGCCAGCGTGATTGACCGTTTTTAACAAGAACAAGGAGAGAAACCAGCTCAAAAACCAGACGGACAGACACACAGTGTTGTAACGAATAGTGGAGTGGGTGAGGAAAATGAGTCTGAGGAAGCAGCAAACAAAAATCAGCACGAAGACACCAGAGAGGGGATGAAGGCAAACGGTGTAGGCTACCCAGTAAGAAACGAAAAAATAGGTAGCACAAGATGAGCACAGAAAATTTCAAGACAAGTGGACAGACAAATTTTTATTTGTTAGGCATGACCCCTCTATGTTTATACAACAAACCCTCACTGTGATTGACAACAAACTACATTAAGAAAGTCAAGGACATGCATGGCCAGCTTCCCCTCATCCCAGTATTAAGGTAAATATGGTCTTAAATGAAATTGTATTGGCTGTGTTGTTTTCATTTTGGTGGGATTTATATGTAGAAATGCACATTTGCAAAAGTGACTTGGTATGTTGTCGCAAAAGTGGCTCTGATGTGATTTTCCATCAAACCTGCTTCGGCGCCTTACAGGACACTGTTCAATGTTCAGAGCAACAAGAATTTCTTCATCATTGCAGATGAGGTGACAAAGGTGTACTGAGGATAAGTTTTCATAACTAATCCTACGGCACTGAGCACAAAGGCCGACTGAACCTGCTGTCATCTATAATCGGCTGCAGCCCTAACCCTAGCTCCTCTCAGATGAATTCAGACTTCAGATGGTTATTTGGCTTCCTACAGTAACAAAGACCTCAAACCAAATGGGCCTTTTATTATGGATAATTATTTACCGTATTTCAAACGAGTGTTACACAATTCACAGAAACCTCTGGGCACAGCATCCACCGCATATATGTTGTCGTCTCTGTGCAAGCAGTAAAGTTTTAACACATGTGTTTCCTTGTTGTCTGAATAGTCAGACAGCTCCGGGTGCTGATGAATCACATCCAATGCCGATTTCCATATTTCTTTCCCTCGGGTCTCACTCAGAACAATATCATCCTGATTGACTCATTTTTCACATGCAAATGCACTATGTGTTTTTCTGTAAATGGGGAAATCAGAGACAATTTCCGCAGTGACAATTTGATCTGAGCCGTTGCAGAACTTTAGTTGCTCTTCACATACAGCACTGGGTGCAGAAGTGACCGGGTGTTTTTAGAAAGCAGAGATGAGAAAGAAGATTCAACAAAGAGCACAGTTATAGCACAATGTGAGGTGAGTTAAAAGCTGAATTATTAGGTAGTGGTGTTTAGCAAAGTATCTCCTCAGTTGTTTAATCTTGTACCTGGTTAATTGAACCCTAACCCCACCTAACCTCCACTAATATGTCAGAGATTGTGCTGCTGGCTTCGTCCACAGAAACCCCAAAACCCAAACAGACTCTGGGGGGAATTGGATCAAAGTAAAATTCCACGTATATTCACATTCGAATAGTTGCAGTGTCATGCAGTTATGAACACTCAAAAGTGCAAATTTTAAAAAAAGCAATTGGAAATACCATATGTCAATTTTGAAGGAACTCAAAATTTTTCTTATTCAACATTTCAATCAGTTTGAGTTGTTTTGTCGTAGGCCTAGATCTTCAGTCCTGTTGGCCGATGTACGTAAAGGCTTATTGAAAAACTGTGACCCCATATTTGATCAAATCTAGACTGGGATCTGGTTGGATCTGGTCACTGAATGATGTCACATCCAAAAATCCCCACATATGACCCAGATTCTTGGAAGAACCGGACATCAGACATTAGTGGAAGTCTTGAGCTCTGAAGCTCAGTACAGTTGAGCCCTACCTACAGGGAGGTGATCTGACCGACCAACCTTTAACCATCTTCAACTTCACATTCGTCTTTTCGTCTTTGTGATTTCTCTGTCTCAATGAAACAGTGACTCATGAAGCTTTTTTTTGCCTGGCTTGCTCAGAATGAGCGAATGCACAGCTGCAGCCGCAGGCTCATTTACTTCAGCTTGTACGTTTGTCTGGTCAATATATTGACAACCCTCTTTACCCGTGCAAACAGCAGCCCCACTGATAATCCCCAGGCTAACACCAGTATTCACAGAGCAGTGTTGACACGCGAGTGTGTGTCTGACAGAGAAGGAAGGAAATCAAGGATGTATGTGCGATTCCTGATGGCTTCTTTCTTCTTTTTTATTAGAAGAAGAATTTTATATATATAAAAAAAAACAGGAACTGAAACATCCAGTGCTTTTATATATATTTTTAGATTTCTACCTGTAAATAACCAACCCAGAATATAGATGGCTCTCTGCCCTGCAGGGAAACTCTGCCATCGAAATCCTCAGCAGGAAAACCAATATGCTGATTGTTCGTTCTGAACCCGATGTTTACATAAACCTTACCAGGAGCTCTTCAGGCTGCTCCCATAATGACTAGTGCAATTGAGGGACGCAGGCTGAAGTAGTTTCTACTTTGTTAAAGCGTCACAAAACCCAAGTGTGTGGCTTTTTGAAAGAGAAGAGGCTATTTCCTGTTTTCTCTCCTATCATCATCGCATAAGAATGACTTTTGAAGACGTTGATGAATAATGAACTACATATCAAGGCTTGAATAGTGTGTGAGTTCTAGCTAATTAAGGCCTTATCCACACGGAAACACAGCCTCACCAAAAAACCCCAGCTGCAGTACATACTCCAGGCCTGCGTGGAGCGGGTGTGGCGCTGTAGCGCTGCCACACATACACAAAAAAAAGAGAGAACAAGAGGGAAAGTTCCTCACTGTATTCAAGCTCAAACATAAGTGGACTTGGAGTTGTGTCAGTGCAAAAATGACGATTGATGATGATTTAACGGATGCGATTCAGCCGTAGTGTCCGAGGGACCCAACAGTAGTCGGCCGTTGTTATTGTTGATGGCGTTTTCAGATTTTCCTACTCTGGGATAGCCTGGGTAAACCCATGCTGCCTTGCACCCGATTTTATTCGCTCTGCAAGTCAGTCTGGAAACCAGGGACCCAATTTTTCCCTCAACGAGGGAGCCAATCAGAGAACGGGGGAGGGGGCAGGAAGACAATGACGACACTCCGAAGCGACTTTGTTGATAACTTGTCGATCCAACATGGCGGCGGACGCTTTACCTTTCGATGCAGCGTCAGAAAATGTTTTAAAGGGATAGTTCACCCTAGAATGATATTTCGCTCATTATCTACTCACCCTCATGTTGACTAAGGGCTGGAAGAATTTTCAGAGTCCACCGTCCCTTCTCTGAGTTACAGGGGGTCTCGGCGTAGCAGTGCATTTCAATGCAACGGTTGCAAAGGGACACCAGAGCTCTTCGTAAAAAAACACACACAAAAAAACATCCAAATACCTCCATGATGCTCGTATGTAATGTCCGTCTTGTGCTGAAGCCCCAAATTGCGTAATTGTCCCGAAAAAAATTAAATAAGTCTATATTTTAAGCTTGTTTGTAGCGGAAGCTTCTCGAAGCTCCTCTTCCTGGTCCGTCCAAATCTCGCGTGATTCGCAGTAACCGCACTGACGCCGGCGCAAATCACGCGAGATTTGGACGGACCAGGAAGAGGAGCTTCGAGAAGCTTCCGCTACAAACAAGCTTAAAATATAGACTTATTTAATTTTTTTCGGGACAATTACGCAATTTGGGGCTTCAGCACAAGACGGACATTACATACGAGCATCATGGAGGTATTTGGATGTTTTTTTGTGTGTGTTTTTTTACGAAGAGCTCTGGTGTCCCTTTGCAACCGTTGCATTGAAATGCACTGCTACGCCGAGACCCCCTGTAACTCAGAGAAGGGACGGTGGACTCTTCCATTCTTCTGTGAATTCTTCCAGCCCTTAGTCAACATGAGGGTGAGTAGATAATGAGCGAAATATCATTCTAGGGTGAACTATCCCTTTAAGTAGTTCAGACCGCAAGTTTATTTTGAAAAAAGATCAACGTTTAGCGTTTTATTCCTCAAAGGATTTCTGTCGCTCTACATTCGTCATCGGGTATGATTGATACGATTGGCTATAAGCTACGTACAGATGCATTTGATAGACATTCGTAGCACCCAATAAACAGCTCTGAGGTTTCGTAAACCATGCCTCAAATACGAACAAATGAACAGGTGGTTCCCAGACCGACTCTCAATCTACATTGAGATGAGGCCTTGTGTGCAGGCTAACTCTGGGACCCGTTTCCAAAAAATACCGTTTTCACCCACCGAAAACACCATATCCCTCTGGACGATACGCCGAAACGATAAAATACTTATGCGCATTCAAAAAATCCGTATCTGTGCAGACGGGAAGAATATTTGGGACCATCTCATTACCTTTACCTTTGGGTAATGTACAATGATCCCGGTACCGAGCTCTGCAGGTGTAGGGTGGATCGTGATTCCTATTAAACTGAAGTGACTTGAACAGAAGTTGAAGACACTTTATTGTGTTTCCTGTTTGTTGGGTCACTTGTAATGAGATTAATTTTCATTATGATGCAGAGTGTGAACAAAGCTGTCTCGAATATCTAAGATAAGAAGGTGGAGCGTCATCACCGGGTGAGGTGGCCATGAATTTCATTTTGCCGCGTCAATAACAATCATAACAGCAAGATCTCGTAATCAGTCCTCATTTAAAGGACATTTTCTCTTGGATTTGTAAACATGTGTATAGCCAATCAATGCCGTCCGTGGTGACTCTCCCGGAAAGCATCTTCTTCAGGTGAGTCAGGGAAAAGCCAAACATGGAGGATATTTCTGGATCGATTTGTCGTGGCCTTTCGAGGCGAAATGCAATCAGATTAGCAGCTAACAATCTATTTCATGCTGATTAGAGGGCACAAACAGGAAGCGTTCGCCGCCGCCGTGCGCGTACGAGCTCGAACTGAGAAAGACATTTACATAAATAGTGGAATAACAGCAGAGAGTTCATGAGGAAGAGTCCACGGTTGGAGCGTGCTGTGATTTGATCTGGAGGTGCGAGACAGTGGATGTGAACAGGAAGTGAATAAATGTTGTCCAACATGACGAGTACATGATGTGTTTGCGTGACCGGAGGGGATCTGTTTATTTGTGTCTGCTTGGGATGAGTCATGGAGGCTGTGTGCAGCCTGCCTCAGAGTGAGTGTGTGTGTATGTGTGTGTGTGCACAATAGCGCCAGTGTTACAGGATTAAGGGCTCAGTTCAAACTTAACAATTAAACACGCAATGACATTAAAATCAAATATTAGCTCCACTTAAGTGGTTAGAGACACACACACACACACACACACACACACACACACACACACACACACACACACACACACACACACACACACACACACACACACACACACACACACACATTGACATAATGTATCCCTAGCCCCTTACCCTAACCTTAACCATCCAAAACAAATGCCTAACCTTAACCATTACACTAAACCTAATTATAACCTAAAGTCTTAACCCTCAAACAGCCCATGGAAAAAGTGAGGACCGGCCAAAATGTCCTCACTTCCCAAAAATGTCCTCACTCTGTTGCTTAAAAATCGTTCTGGTCCTCACAACGTAGTAAGTACAAGAACACATACACACACACATATATGTCAAAGTGTAGCTTAATTTCACTGAACAAGCCAAGATGTGATAGAAAAAACTGGAGCGATCACAACTAACTACGACTCCTTTCTTTCTCTGTGACTCTCTGTGAAAGTTGCTGCAATCAAACTTGGATAAAGCACACACACCCCACACACACATTGACATAATGTATTCCTTAGCCCCTTACCCTAACCTTAACCATCCAAAACAAATGCCTAACCTTAACCATTACACTAAACCTAATTATAACCTAAAGTCTTAACCCTCAAACAGCCCATGGAAAAAGTGAGGACCGGCCAAAATGTCCTCACTTCCCAAAAATGTCCTCACTCTGTTGCTTAAAAATCGTTCTGGTCCTCACAACGTAGTAAGTACAAGAACACATACACACACACATATATGTCAAAGTGTAGCTTAATTTCACTGAACAAGCCAAGATGTGATAGAAAAAACTGGAGCGATCACAACTAACTACGACTCCTTTCTTTCTCTGTGACTCTCTGTGAAAGTTGCTGCAATCAAACTTGGATAAAGCACACACACCCCACACACACATTGACATAATGTATTCCTTAGCCCCTTACCCTAACCTTAACCATCCAAAACAAATGCCTAACCTTAACCATTACGCTAAACCTAATTTAAACCTAATTATAACCTAAAGTCTTAACCCTCAAACAGCCCTTGGAAAAAGTGAGGACCGGCCAAAATGTCCTCACTTCCCAAAAATGTCCTCACTCTGTTGGTTAAAAACTCGTTCCGGTCCTCACATCATAGTAAGTACAAGAACACACACACACACACACACACATATATGCCAAAGTGTAGCTTA
Organism: Trachurus japonicus; assembly: GCF_045865225.1. Taxonomy (NCBI): domain Eukaryota; kingdom Metazoa; phylum Chordata; class Actinopteri; order Carangiformes; family Carangidae; genus Trachurus; species Trachurus japonicus. The sequence goes on from NC_140924.1 coordinate 15,816,764, forward strand.
ATTTCACTGAACAAGCCAAGATGTGATAGAAAAAACTGGAGCGATCACAACTAATTACGACTCCTTTCTTTCTCTGTGACTCCCTGTGAAAGTTGCTGCAATCAAACTTGGATGAAACACACACACACCACACACACATACACACTGCTCTGCCTGCTTGTTGCTGCAGACGTCGACCAAATTAGCCACACAGTGGAGGCACTGACACATCATGATTGAGAGTTTGCATTCATCTCTCTCTCTCGCTCCTTTTTCTTCCATTATGGTCTGCCTCTCTCTCCCTCTGTGTCTCCTGCAGGCCTGAGGTGTGAACGCTCTGTTCTCACTCTTCACATATTTTGGACGCTTCTCTTCTCTCTGATCGCTCCATGTTCTTTTCAAACTGGAAAAACTTGGGCGTCGAACACTCGAAACCCAAACAGGTTTTCAGTTTTATTTTGCTTCTGTGTGGGATGTAATGATGGAAATGGAAATTGCTGGCTTCAGTGTGACAAGGATGTAATAACTTTTTAATTACTTCACAAGCCAAAAAAAAAAGAAAAAGTTATGCAATGTTAAAGAAAGTGGGGTGTGTGTGCAACAGGCTGTAACTGGAGCCTTCGGCCTCCTCGTGTGTAAGTAAAAGTCTTTCTAATGCTTCTGAGCAAGATGAAGGGGTTTCAACTTAGTCAGACAAACGTGGCGTAAAAACATAAATTAAACAAAAATTTAACGAAAGACGTTTAACAGAAAGACAATGGACACATGACATGTTGATACTGCTGCAGGAATGTTTGAAAAATTTTGGATGGATGTAAAGGAAAATGTTTCAGTTCAACAGCAAAGGAGAGCAGTTTGTTTAAATAATGATAGAAGATTAAAAATATCTAGATCTGTCGGTTCATTAGAGTATTTAATCATGATTAATAACAAATGAATGTACAGTACATGCACATAATAAATGAAAGGATATTTTTAGAGTATTTAATTCAGGTTAGATGCATCGGTCCTAGTCATTTCACAACAACTGTATACTGTGTGGTGAACGTTAATGGAATAGTTCACCAAATTATGAAATTAGTCATTGATTCACCCTCATGCTGATAATGAGTAGTTTTTTATTCCTTAAAGTCCCACTCCCGCGACCCTTTTCGGCCATTTTAAAACCAGCTCATTAGCCATGCACATTAGCAATGTACCTCTGGGGGGTGGGCGGAGACTGCGCTGCTCTGCACCCGCCCAGCCACCTCCTCGCACCCCACCCCCCCGCTTGCTGACAGCTGGACATTGTACAATTACAGATTCAGCGCGTTTAACGTAAAACTCCACACTGGGATTCGATCCCAGACTGGAACATAGTCCTTGCTCATGGTGCAAGCTGCTCTACCAGGTGAGCTATACCTATTATACCTAGACAGCTACACCGGGGGCGGGGAGCTTGTAGCACTAGTGCCCTCCCCTGGAGCTGTGACACCCTCAACTCCAGTCTTCCTGAAACTGCCAGTTCGCGTCTGCCATTGGTTCACAGCAGTTTGAAGGCAGAAAAACTCTGAAATGCAATTTTGCACTTCCTTCTCTGCTGATAAGTGCTCTAACACAAGAAAAATGCCACAGGAACATGTGAAAAGCTCAGAAAACACGATTTTCACGGGAGTGGGTCTTTAAAGTGCATCTGGAGACCCGGGAGGCCGGTTCATAGTCAATAGTGCCCAACACAAAAACGTCCATAATGTCCAAACAAGGCGAAACAACGTCATAGTGAAGTGTGAAGCATACTGTTGCATTAACTTTGTAAGTCCTGATAATAATAGTTAAAAAAAAAAAGAACAATCAAAGTAGATAATCAGCTTCATGTTCACCCAGGCCTGTAAAATACCTCGTGTGCATGAGTCGTGATGTGTTTTCAAGTGTGGTTGTGTTTACCAGAGATGGAGCGATTACTGAAGTTCACGTTGTTGACGTCATTTCAAGTAGCGTTTCACCACACACACATACGTGTTTGTGGCGGCCATGGTTCAGCTCGGTCTGTGATGTGTGCGTGAGAGCAGGAAGTATCAGATATCATATCACAGGAATACTAGAAAAACTAGTTTGGTGTTTAACCATGTACACTTAAAGCACAGACATATGGAATTAATTAGTCAGTTTGTTTGTTGTTTTATTAATTGTCAGCATAAACAACGAAATTTAGTTTGGCAGTCTCCACAGCTAAAACATGTTCACGTCTAAAACGAGGAGCTTCACTCGTCCAAACTACGTGAAAGTGGCGTTTTTCTTGTCGAAATGAGTCGAACTCTGCGGGGAGTTTCTGTGAGAACATGAAGCTGGTTGAAATGAAGACGGTGACGTTTATATCATCATATAGATGATGAGTGAAGCTGCTTCCTTCCCTGGGAGCTGTGACGACGGAGATCGTCGGCTGATTGACCTGATTACAGGTTTTAATCAGGACGCTCTGCGCCTTCGCATCAAGATCTCAGTGTCACTTCAGACAGAAAAACAACAACTCTTAACTTATTTTAGAATAAAAGCTCCTCTCCAACTCAGCAGCTGTCAGGAGTTGACAGGACTGATGATGATGATGATGATGCAGAGAAAACTGGATGACGTAAAACTCGGTGTCTTTAGTGGTTTCTGTCTCCTCTTTGTTGCCGTAGTTTTCTGCTCTGACTGACTGTTGATGCATCTGTCAGTGTGTGCTCAGGTTTCGTCTTCACGTTTTTTTTGAGTCCATACTTGTCACTTGGTTTGTCTGTTTGTGTCTCGTTTCAGCCGTGTGTGTGTGTGTGTTGTATTTAAACAAGTGATTAGGACCACCTCGCTCAACACCTGATTAATGCAGAGGCGATGGGTTGGAAAGTGGAGTTGAGCCAATGGATCTCAACACACATGCACACAAAACAGCTGGATGTCCGAAAAACACGAAATCACCATGAGGAATGAAATTTCACTCACAAAGCCGTGGACAGATTCTCTGTCCCTCATTATGCAACTTTATGCACACACACACACACAGTTGGCAAACAGTGCTGTGTTTCAGGTCGACCAAGGACGTCATGAGAGGATTCACCTGGCAAAGTGTGTGTGTGTGTGTGTGTTGCATTTATGTCAAAAGCCCCTAACCCCTGATCTGCTTATCTCTTAATAACTCACAGATGTTGTCAGCGATAGTCTGGAAACGTGTGTGTGTGTGTGTGTGTGTTTTAATAAATCTGTCTAAATCATTCAGGGCTGCTCACATGTTAAATACATGTTTAAATATTTATCTACATAAAGTTTTGAGCCGCAGGTTTTTAATGGACATTTATTAAAAGCTCTTAAAGACAGAACGGGATCAGAGATGATGGTGTAAATGATGAAAACAAAAGACAACACAGTTAGAGAGAATGAAATGAAAGTAAGAAAAAAAATCATCTTTGATTTTCATTTACTAAAAAAAACATAAAGAACATTTGATTCAAAGTCTGAAACTAGAGTGTGACTGAAGGTCGTTTTCATTAAAGCAACGTGGAGCAAAGTTTGATCAAACATTTAGAAATCAATGGCGGAAACTGAGAGTCTGAGAGAGACAATGAAAGAGTCGTAATTACCCCCGAGGAGAGAAGCATCGCTGTGAGTTCTGGGACGTCATTTTGCATCTGCAGATGCCACGCTGTCAGAGAACAAATAATGCAAACAGAGCTTCAAAACCTAAAGTCATTTCATTGGGGTTTTTTTTGTCTGTTTTTGTGTCGTTCCACAATGAAAACGACGGCTGCGTAATTACAATCTGTATTATTGTTGAAAGCGTGTTTGTGGCTGCACAAACACGGCTGCTTCATCATCATCGTTGCTGGAAGTCAAAAACTTGGATCCTTGATTAATGTCAAAGAGGAATTATGGAAGATTTTCACCTTAATTATACAGCTTCAGAGTAATTGTTGATGGTTAAATGGTTGTTACAGGGAGAATGGAGGCTCTCTGACTTCCACCTAACGTCTATTGGCCGATAAACCAACCTTGCAAGATCAGCACCTCCAAGCCCCTGCTGTGTCTCAATGAGAATACTTCCATACTTACACTATTTTGAGTATGTAAGTGCGTCTTGATTCACAAGTATGTCAAAATGCAGTGTAGGCTACTGTAGGTACCCAGATAAGAGCCAAAAAAGTTGAGTGTCGAACGATGGACACCTCCCACCCTCTTGGCTACGCAGCAGAGTATAGTATGTAATCTCCAACTCCATTAAACCATTGGCGCACACAAGCAAAAAAAAGAAAAAGTAAGGCATTCATGATCGCTAATTGAAATTACAAACAAAACAAGCCGGTAGATGTGTTGACGGGCAATAATAGCGGTCCAAAAAAAGAAAAAACACTGGCAACCGTTGGAATTGTTAGTTAAGTGCACAACAACAGTATTTGATTTGAGATGACACTAACTGTCGAGATTTGCGCACTACAAAAGTAAGTACATGCACAAAACTGTTGGGCGAGCTCTGTAGAGGAAAAAAAAGTGAACAAAACAGAGAAAAAGTGACCGGAGACTGAAGATTTCTCGGTTTCCTTCACACAAAAGAGGAATGAACAACAGAAAACATTGGTACCAGCATCGACCACTGGCCAAATTGTTTTCTTAAACATTGATATTGGCCCAGAATTTCACAATCAGTGCATCCCGAGTTAATAGTTTATGCTGGGAAAATAAACAGCTCACTTCTTTTTTTTTTCCTGTTCAGACTCAAACACCATCCAGTTTTCAAAGTGAGACAGAGGAAATGATGAAGTCGTGTGGATGACGGGGCTAAATGTAGCGTCAGTGATGTGCTTTAAAATGAACATTTTGTTCTGTGATGGAGCTTTAATGTTGATCCAGGAGCTGTAAAACGTTGACATTGAGACTCTGTGAGTCTTTATCTCCTGCTCCTGTGTGGTTGACGTGTTGGTGCAGCCTCGGCCTCGGCTTCACTCTGTTCAGCTGATTAACAGGTGGCGGCGAACGCGCCAAGGTGCGGCGCGGCGTGCCAAGTAAAGGCAGCGAGGAGGACGCCAGGAAACATGGCTGCAAACAATACTGAGCTTCAAATACCAGACGGACGAAAACGGCTGCACCTGCACAGGTGTTGTCACCTCCTTTGGCTGATAAGACCTGAGCAGCTCTGACAGGCTGCTGTGTGTGTGTGTGTGTGTGTGTGTGTGTGTGTGTGTGTGTGTGTGTGTGTGTGTGGGATGATGTGTGTATGAAATGTGAAAACATTGCGCTGCAGGCACAACCTCAGTTGTTAATGATAAAACTCAGAGATGAAAAGAAGAAAAAAGAAAAAGAAGAAAAAGAAACAAGCGAAAATGTTTTTCCCTAAAACCAAATTTTGCAGCTTGTTTTTGTTTTTTAAGAAACTCTGCGACCTGTGATGGAAAAGCAAAGAAACAACACAGCTGTGAAATTTCGGGGCCTTCCACCGTAACAGAGCCGGCGCCTCGGGGACCGTCCTCGGAGCTCAGGTTGCTCCGGGAGACGCTGTTTATCGAACGGTCCAATTCAGGCGGAGGATCAGAACTGAGTCTCATCTCAGCCGGAGGAGGAGGAGGAAGAGGAGGAGGAGGAAGATGTAATCGGACTCAGAGTGTATAATAATGTGACTCTGATTGTCTTGGTTCACATGTGCAACCAAAGATCCTGAGTGATCGTGATCAGTTTAATGATCAGATTAAAACATGACGATAATAACACAACAACAGTAGATACAGTTTGAATTTGTGCCTGGTATATTTTTTTTGATTAAAGAGGCTTTTTATGCTTTTATTGTGACAGTGACAGTAATAGTGTGGTGAATGTGCAGGTCACAACTTGTCCACCAGAGCGTTTTGGAGTTGTTGGATTGTGTATTTGATGAGTTTGATGAGGGAAACCAAGAAATCAGCAGCAGCTCACGGCTCTGCTCCGCCATTCTAAAAACAGCTTGCACCGACAATTAAAGGTAACAAACCTACTGCTAAAAATATAGGGATTACGGCAATGGGCCAATTTGCCAAAATGTTGAACTATCCCTTTAATAGTCAGTGTGGCATTGGTACATTTCCATGTTTTAGCGCAGCTGAACTGTGTTTATTTTCCTTGTTCACTTGAACATTGTAACGTCGTCTTCACAGTCAATAGGCTTTATGCACAGCTCCACTACTTCCTGAAATAAGCCAGCTCCTTTATTTCTTGTCTTACATTATTGGACCAACTAGTTAATCCAGGTGTGTCTGACCATTGTTGTGAGGTCAGACACACCTGGATTAAGTTGTAGTTGGTCCAATAATGTAAGACAAGAAATAAAGGAGCTGGCTTATTTCAGGAAGTAGTGGAGCTGTGCATAAAGCCTATTGCCACCATCATTGATCATTATCTCGAGATGAAGGTTTATCTTAATTCCTCCGGTTGCACCAGAACAAGATAGTATCGTCGTATTCAGAGATACTAACACCGTCTGCCGTGAAACCAAAACTAATAGAGAGGAGAAACAGATGAAAGTCACAAAACACAAATAAAGTTAATTTTCTCTTGATCTGAAACATCCTGCGAACGTCTCGACTGTTTGGACGATCTGTCGGCTCGTTGAAAATATTTATTTCTGTGATCACGTTCACTTTTTCTGTTTAAAATGAACCCACACAAACGTGCTGCGGGTCTTGTGATCCAGACACAGGAAGTAAAGGCTGAAATGAACCTTTTTGTTTCTCTACTGGTGTGACTCGTACACTGTCCCCCTGAAAACAATGACAGGTGGGAACCAGAAATGCTTTAGAGGTCATCAATCACTTAATGACACAATGAATTTAAATAATATTGAGCCAATTAATGAACAGATTTTAACAAATTAAAATAATGAGCTTAAAGTCTTTTTGTATAATGATCCAAATGTGTTTAATTATTACAGCTGCCACTGTAACTTTAGTATCATAAGGAGGAGGAGGAGGAGGTGGCGTCTCCATGGAGACAGGCAGCGTCTGATCAGACTCTGCCTCGGGCTGAGAAAACGCTCTGACAGGACGAGTTGAGACGTGAGATATGAACTGATCCACGGTCAGTGTGTTTATCAGCTGCTGTAGATTCAGATTGTTTAGTTTGTTTAGTCACCGTCAGTTTTTTAGCCTCAGTTTAACACATTCAGGCTGTTTGATGTGTTTTTATTATTATTTATTGTATTTTGAGGTCTTTATTTCACGCTCGTGAAGAGTGAGTGGATGTCACAATGACTGACCGTGTGTGTGTGTGTGTATTGGCCATCATCTTTTATACTGGCATTCATAGATGTCACCATCTGTTAACGCTGCCATGCCAGGTGGCCAAAGTGACTGGCATGATCAAATACTGTGTTTGTGTGTGTGTAAATATTAGTTATTTATATGTTGTGCCTCTGTCGATAATAAATAACCTCAGTGGGGGATCTGAGGCACTAATGACAGAGAGAGACATTAGTTTTATTATTCAAAGGTTTTCACCAACACATCAAATAGTGACACAATTGTGTGACTTATTGTTGATCAATGAGATGCGTTCAAAGACTATAACACAGTAAACCTTTAGGGCTGTGGAACTGAAGGGAGGGGGCTGTCAATCAAGTCAGATAAAAAACAAAACAAAACACCTTTTGTGGGCGGAGTCTGGCGGTCTCACCTCTAATTTTCCCAGCATGCTTTGAATTATTGAACCTGATCGATCGACCTGCGGAGCTGAATCACACAAATCCTGATGTGACCTCATGAAAATAATAATAATAATAATAATAATAATAATAATAACAAAAAAAATCACATTTAATATGAACTTTTAAATGATGCATTCACTGTTGTTTCTCCCTCATGTAAAACAGCGAATTACAAATGCACACTGGCTGCGTTCATCGTCAATAAGCTGATCAGATCAGTCTGTTTGTGTCCACACTGGTTTATTTGCAGAGTTTTATCTGCAGGAACATTACCACTGAAAATCAATGTCAAACTCAGCTTAAGCAAGCAGTTCTCTTAGTCCGGGGAGTCCCTGAACACATCGCACAGCAGAGATCCAGGAGCTGATTATTATTTTATTTAACTATTATCTTTTCTTTTTCTTATTCTGCTTTACTGATTCCTTCGTTATCCTCCTCCCTCTTCAGGATTCACAGGACACACTCATGACTGAGTTTCCTTTTGTCCACGACAGACTGTGGAAAAACTCAGCGACTGATAAGATTTATCAGAATATTGGAAAATCAAGGTGACTGAAGTCATAGGGGACAGGGTCTGAGGTCCAGGTTTTTAACATATCCGACTCTGATCCCACTTTATTATGTTTAATTTGGGATAACAGGTTGAAATTCACAGGAATAACTTGTAATATTTCAACAAGTCAATAGTATCAATTTGATTTCTGATCTTCCTGTCATGTTCAACTCTGAGGGTGAGCACGAGAGTTGAGGTAAAGACAACAGAGTTAAATACTGATGTTAGAGTTACATACTTGTTTAATTTGATATCGATTTATTATTGTCAAATAAAATAAATCACCAAAATAAACTAGTATATAATGATGACACACATGCAGCTCACATATCGAGCTTAATGAAAACATATCATCTTGTTGCCGTGTCAAAGCTGCTCTGTCAGAAAAACTCCCTCCAGGAGCTTTTATGTGCAGCTTCAAGCACAATGACGACTGTTTCTTTGTTTTGAAATAGCTCTCTCAGTTTCAGTCTTTTGTTTTTTTTTTATTGTTTTTTCCTCTTTCTGCTGTGTCACAGTCATAGAACCTGTTCTGTCTGTTTTTTTGTTGTTTTTTTTACTTTGTCTGTGTCTCACTGTGGTTCACCAGCTCACTGCTATGTGTCCACTTTCTTCTGACTGAGGGGAAACGTCAAGAGTCTTCCTCTGAATTCAGATAAGAAAGAAATTCAGGACTAGATACTCAAACAAACAAAGTAAAGGTGCAGTCGTTTGTCTTTTTCTATATTTAGTGAGTCGTTCAGAGACACTGAATCATCATTATTATAAATATTCACTGTCCAGACTGTCTTCCTCCTTCCTCTCAGCGCCCCCTGGGGGACAGGTTGTGAACAACCAGAGACTGGTCAACAAAGGCACCTTTGTTTCTCTTGTGATCACAATTATATTTAAATTATGTAAAACTTCTATTAATATTATGAACCAAACTACATTTATTTATTAAACTTCTGCAGCTCTTTATCTGATTTCTTCTTTTTTGGCGTTTAATTGCTACAACAACCACTATATGATAAGCCCATGGAAAATAGAAAATTCAAATTGATCTCCTTTTATTAATGATAATAAACTGTACAAACAAGCGCGCAGACGTATCTATGTTAATTCATATAATTAAAAGAAAGAGCAGATGCAGATAATGGTGTTTACAGCAGCTCTTTGAATTTGTGGCAGAAATGAACTGAACTACTTTAAAATAAACATGTTTATAATTAAAAAGCAGGCGGAAAACTAATCTTAAAAAGTTAATAAGAGTCTCTCTTCTCAAAATGCTCCAGACTTTAAATATTTTACACTGTGTGTGTTGAGTCCATTCATTTCTACCCTACATCCCTCCCAAAAAAACTGCCTGTGACTGTGCCTGAGGGACGCTTGTGGGGAAAAAAACAAAAGAAGAAGGAATGACCTGATTGAATAATTGATTTATAACTATATTTGGTGCGCCACCAACTCTTGCAGAACTAATTGGTTTAGGGGTTGAAAACACCGAAGGACGTCGCTTCGCCTCCACTTCCAGAAGTTGATGAAGGAGAAAAAGACCCGAACAGCCGCACTTCCCCAATGAAAGGCAAAATAATTTAAACAAATGCTTCACCTTGAAGCTGTTTGGAAAGCAATATGTCTGATAGGAGGAGGAGGGGGGAGGGGGAGGCAGCATTACTACAGTGTGTGGCCGACCGTCATTTCCAGTTGAATACATTCTCCTGCACCTTCCCCTTGACTTGTCCGGTCGGTGTGAACGCTTCCGCTCCATCAACAGGTGACGGATCAGAAAGCGCTGACCTGAGCGTGGGTTCAGTCTGTTGGAACGTGGAGCTGCATGTTAAAACCACAGAAGAGGAAGAAGAAGAAGAAGAAGAAGAAGAAGAGGAGTGAAGAACAGGTGACAGGAAGACAAGAAACTGATCTGTGTTCAGGTTAAGACCCCTACCGATCGACCACAATCAGAGAGGATCGTGGGGCCGAGGACGTGGCAGCTGTGAGAAAAGAGCCTGACGAGACACAGGAGGAATAATCGAAGGCAACAGGAGCAGTGTGTGTGTGTGTGTGTGTGTGTGTGTGTTCTTGTACTTGCTACGTTGTGAGGACCGACAATAGTTTTTAACCAACAGAGTGAGGACATTTTGGGAAGTGAGGACATTTTGGCCAGTTCTCACTTTTTCCAAGGGCTGTTTGAGGGTTAAGACTTTAGGTTATAGTTAGGTTTAAAGGGACAACGAGGAGTTATAAAAAAGTCTCACGTTAATGTGGATGAATCTACGCTACCCACACTTGTTAATGGGCCCATTTTTGATAAATATATCGTTTTGTCTCTATCGTTATTATTAGTGGTGGCGGAAAGCTGGTTGAGCCGACCAGCGTTTCTTTACTTTCGGTTTCGTGGCGAGTCATGAGAATAACGCCGCCAAATCGCCGTTTATGGTCGGAACTACGACGGTATGTGATCGTCTTCGAACCTCTGACTTTAATTATTGATGAATGAAAACATGAGTCTGTCTTGCACCGGTCAAAGTATTTTACGGTGCGCGTGGAGGCTCATAAATGTAGTGGGAAAACACTTTGCTTTTCCAAAACTCCTCGTTGTCCCTTTAAACTAGGTTTAGCGTAATGGTTAAGGTTAGGCATTAGTTTGGGATGGTTAAGGTTAGGGTAAGGGGCTAGGGAATACATTATGTCAATGAGTGTCCTCACAAAGATAGCATTACAAGGATGTGTGTGTGTGTGTGTGTGTGTGTTCACCCTCAGACGTTATTTAAGGGTTTTTTGCTTCACACTGTTTGCAGCTCGTTCACCTCTCAGTCCCATGTGGATGAGTCATACAGAGTCGGGTCCATTGTTAATATTCTTCCCCCGGTGTGCAGACACACAGCGGTGGTTCCTAATCTAAAATATGTGTGTGTGTGTGTGTGTGTGTGTGTGTGTGTATGAGAGAGAGAGGACATCTGGCGCAGTCTCTTAGACACGTCGTTTGATGAATAAGATCTGGCTTTAATTAAGGTGAGAATCAGAGTGAGGGTTGAGGTCGGAGGCATGAAAATGGGAAAGATCATGCAGGTGTGTGAGAAATAATCAATCTGTATGTGTTCTGACTGCATAAAATGATAAATAACACAAGTGGACTGAGATGTGTCTCCACATGGAGGCAAACACTCATTTCCGTCTGTTGTTGTCTCATAGAGATGTGTGTGTGTGTGCTTGTGTGTGTGTGTGAGACTGCAGTATGGCAGTATGTTTGTCTCTCTCTCTGCATGATCTTGGTTTAATCGTCTCCTGAATTCCCCAAAACTGATTGAGCAGATTGAGATGATGGCCTGTCTCTAGGGCAACGTCCCGCTACCTGCTGCAGCTAATGGATGGATGAAAACTGAAATGAATTACATTTATAAACTAGCGACATATCCTCAAGGTATTATTGGGGCTCTTTTAGTCATAAAATCCATTTGTCATAATAACTGTAGTTTGGTTTATGACCAAACACTAATGATATTCACATCAGCTCGGGTGCTGAGTCAAACAGCTGAATATTGCACCTGCTAAACATCAGGTGTAACACGTTCAGTAGTACAGCCTCATGCTTGCATGGGTGCAAACTGACAGGACGTTTAGACACAGGTTAACTGGCTGGATTTTGATATTAGTGCAGCAACACGTCCTGATTTAATAATGGACCTGGAAACATGTTGTTCTCCTTGTACATTATTTACAGACACCTGGACACCTGACTGACTGGATTAAGAGGATCCAGGGGAATAATTTGGCTGCATGAAAACCCATCTGCAGAAAAACATTCAACCCATGCAGTCATTAAAGATCCCATAGGCCAATTTTCTTCTCCTTTTATTATATTATGAAGCAGCTCTAGGTTCTGTTTTAATACTGTGAAAGTATCAAAGCCTCAGTACACAGAGAAATTTGTCCAGAAACTGAGACTTGAAACCAGCCGTCAGGACTTCCTGTGACTTTGTGATGTCACAACGAAGTGGCCAGTGTGCCGCTCACCTGGACTCACTATCCAACCTTGCAGGATTTTGTTTCCCTGCCTTTTTTAGGGTTGAAATCTGCTCTATTCTTTTCATTGAGTAAACAGTCAGTCAATCAGAGGAGAGGCCCTAAGCCCCCTCTCTTCTGATTGGCTGACACTAAGCTGCTGTTACTAGAGCTCCAGAGAGAAGCTGAGAAAGGAGATATAAAACTACACTGATATGATTTTTGGCCCTTCAAATCATAAACATATTCTCTTGTGGATAAAAATGTCAAAATAAAATAGTAATATTCACAACGGTCATTAGCACCGCTGCTAATTACGGCTCAAATTGTTTTGTCAGCCTTTCTATTGGCCCAAAGCCATGACATCCTTTTATGACACAGTGATGCCAAATGGCAAATCATCTAATTAACTATTAAGAAATACAAATAAGATCCTGAAAGTTGAATGGTGATTGCATGAACATTGTCTTAGATGGACCTGGTAATTAGGTGTGGTAAGAAAGTGAACGCCAGTAAAGTTTCCTTGCACAGAGCCAAATAGTTTTGCTGTTTTTTTTTGTTTTTTTGTTGCTTTTTTTCCTGTCCCCTTCTCTAAAAATTGAGAGCCTGAGACAAACTGTCAGGAGTCCCGCTGGCTGAGCATTTCAGCCATTAGATTACAGGTGACAGTACAATTAAATTCAATGCCGCCACCACTCCAAACAACCAACACTGATGAGCGAACGGGTCAGAGAGCTGCATTGATTTGACAATACTGAGTGACAAGTAGACAAAGCACAGCACCATGACAGGAGATAAGAGAAATGGCCATGAAGTGTGGTGGATGTGTTTATCTTTCTCTTGGTAAGAGCCTATTTGGGCCAGCAGATGGACAGTTATGGGAAAGAGGATATGACTCATAATGAAGCGAGAATACCGTGAGTTTTATTCTCAAATATGTGAGTTTCCAGCCTGTGGGAGAGGCTGAGAGAGTCCCTGCTGTTTGGACTGTGGCCAGAAGGTCACTCGACCAGCAGAGTAGAGCAGAGTCACGACCGACTTCACGTCTGGTATAATGAGGGAAGTCAACTTATTTTTTGGGGGCAGTTGCCTACTGCACCGCATCCCCGCCTGGAGCTGCCACCGACTTGGACACAAACTCACTGCAGGGTTTTGTGCCAAGGAAGATTGTACCTCTTTTCTTTTCTTTTTTTTTTTTTTAGCTCAGAGGTTTGACAGTACAGAGTTTTGCAGTAAGAGGTGAATTTTAAAGCTGTGGAGCAAATGTGTCTTCAAATAGCGAGTTTCCCCACAGCATGCCTTATGTAATTTATCATCCACCAAGGCTTGTTGTGCTCTTTCCTTAAAGGAGTGTGAGAATTGACAAAAAAATGTGTAATTTGAAGGCTCCCTAGGTTGAGATCCAAGTGGTTTTACGAGCTGTTCCCTCAGTTGTCTGACAATGATGTCATTAGTTTTCAAATTTGCATAATCCCACCCCTACCTGTGAGTACTGGTACTGGTAGAAGGGGCGGGGCAAGCAGTGGCTCATTTGCATTTAAAGGGACAGGCCCTGAAACCAGCCGTTCTGAACAGGGCTGTTTTGAAAGGATGAAAAAAGAGCTGTGATGTTTGATCCTTGAGGTATTTTGACCAAAGCATGTCACAGATATGACACCTGGGAACTATTTTAATTTGTGGTAAAGGGGCATAATATGTCTCCTTTAAAAGGCCAGTTTACCCAAATTGCACCTCTTAAACATGAAAGTGGAAAGTTCTGCATGTAACTGGGATCAAGGCAATAATTTCATAAATGTATCTCAAAACCCCAGATGACTGTTGGCCCTTTTACATTAGCGCTAGTCAGCTCAACTCTTTTTTTGCTTATCCACTAGGGGGAGTTCCTGGTACTTTTATTTTAGTAACGCCTCTGTCGAGGTTCCAAGCAAGCCGAGCTGACACTAAAACGTGATGTCAACCAACTGTTGGCTGCTGATTGGCTGGAGTGTCTGCACTGGAAGAGTCGCCACCGTGACGTCAAACACAATAATATATAATAAAGATGGCTGATGAGAGGATCAAAAATAGAGACTTAGACGGAGCGACTGTAGCAGCCGTGCTATGACGACCAAGCCCACGTTGAGGAGATACTCAGTAGTAATGGAAAATGACCTAAACCGAGTCGATTCGGACCCAGTAGAGCTATAACTGTGTAGTGGAAAAGGGCCATGTAGGAGCAATTGACAGTAACTGCAGGTGCAGTTCCTCTAATGACCACTTGAGGCTGCCCTAACAGTGACTCAGCTGATCTCTCCAGCTGGTTTTCCACTTTACGAAAATTGTAACTTATTTGTTTACATTTTTCTAGAGCAATAAGTTATCCGTAATTGAGATCAAGGCATGAACCACCGTGAACCAAAGTCACAACTTTTTTTAAAGTCCTGCCAAGATGGCAACAGCAGAGAAGCTCACTCCAAACATAATCAGAAACCTATTGGTGACATTACAGATCTGTATTTACATAAAGTAACTATTAATTTGAAGTAGCCAAGGTATTTGCAGAAATTGTCCAGAATCCGATCTTCGTTGTTTCTTTGTTTATCTTTAAATCTTATTCTTAGCACCATCTAGTGGAAAAAGACACAGTGCATCTGCCCCCGCTAGTACTTTAATCACATTAAAATTCTTCATTTAGCAGCTTTAATAAATAATTCAGGAGTGTAACATGAATTAAAATGTGTTAACGGAGCCAGTTGTCTATATCATTTAAATAGCACCTCATAATTGGCCGGTTTGTTCACGATCTCACTGCCAGGCTCAATCAATTTCCAGCCAGGGTTTCCCAGACAAAATATCTTGTAACAAAATCTGAGCCTGTGAGAATCAGCCCGGCTTTATTGAGTGAAATGACTTTGGCAGCAAAGTTAGAGAGAAGTGCGGAAACAGGTCATATTTATTCTGAAACAATTACTTTTAACATCTGCTTGCAATATTCATGTTGATGAGTTATTTATTAGTATTTAGTGCCTTGATAAAATCTCTTCATATCACACAGCTGCTGAGTCTCAAAAGGTTTTTTCAGGCAATAACTCCCGTCTCAGTGTGGTCATAACAGAGCCTGTTTCCCTGGAGCTTTTTACCCCACATACCTCCTAAGACCTGTTCTTTGCTCTGTCCATTGTTTTCTGGCGAATAAGAACAAGGATGAGTCACTCGTTTTAAAGATAGCCTTTCTGTGTCCTCTAAAATGGTCCTCCAACTCTCTGACGTCTCCTTTATGCACTTTTGTCTGAAGCTGATCCACGACATAAGATAGGCTATAAGACTTTTTTTTTCTTTTCTAGCCAAACAACCTGCGTACGTAGAGTTTCACTCCTAAATGAGATGTCTACTGTTTGAAATGGGTCTCACTATAGCTCAGTGATTGCGGTCATGAGAGTGAAGCCCACTCTGGGATGCTATTACACAGTTATGAGTCACCTTTGCTCTCCAGCAGTTTCTGAAGCCCAAAATCATCTGCAATCGTGAAATACTGTTGAAATTCAGGTGGCAAAATAGATCAAGTAGATGGAGTGTCAAACCAATTTTGTCTGCCAGAGAGGTCGCACCAGGGGATGTTTCACACTTTTAAAACTAAATAAAGTCTTACTTTCTAAAGTGTCACTTCCGTTGGCAGTGACAACGGGAGAGTTCAGCTACTGAAAAAACAACACAGTGCTCACTAAGACACACAAAATAAGTTGAAAAAGGAGAAACAACTAAATCATTTTCATTAGCTCGTTAACTAGCAGTCCGCTTACTTTCACTGAGCTGACCATAATGTAGGAAGATAACTAGCATGTAGCTAACTATCATCTCCCTAAGGCAAAACCGATAGCAAGCATGTTCCTAGCTAACTTGGAAATGTTTTGCGTGTGTTTGTCAACCCTTGACTGTAGTCGTTAAGTCTGTGACATGTGTTGCCTTTTGAAGCTACTTTATGCTCTTTTTAAGTGTTTTTGTATTGAATTGCAGTGAAATTGAATTAAATATCTAGTATGTTCTTAGCTGACTAGCATGTTTGTAGCTCACGGAATAATGGACTCACATGTTTGTAGTTGGACTTTTTAAATCATTTAATTCATTAATCAAGCAGACTTGCCAAATATTCATCAGTTCATGCCTTGTGTGAAATGTGAAAATTTGCTTATTCATTTATTACATAATTGAAAACTAAATATCTATTTGTGCAGCTGGTTGGAAACCTGAAGATAAAACCATGAGCTCTGGGATTTAAAAAAATTTTTTTTAGGCATTTTTCTGTTTTTTGGCACTGAATGATCCACTGGCAGATTGTAGAATCAATTGTTTGTTTGAGCTAAAACTCAGTGTACAGTCAAAACTCTCCCGATATTAAAAAGCAGAAATGATGAAGTACACACACACACTACTCTCTCTGACACATACACATTTCTAATAGATAAGCAATTTATTGTGGCTTGTGTGAATCAGTTCTTCCCTAACATGAACTCACACAGGGATTTCACAGGACAGTCAATTTTCTGTTGCCTGCATAGCGACACAGATTGTAATCATCCACAGACACGACACACATTTTAATAGAAATCTGGTTGAGGACGACGCAGTGCTCACGACAAATATCCCCCTGATCTCTGTGTGTGTGAGAGTGTGTCTGCCTCAGTTTGTGTTCCTCTATCTCATTCTGTAGCTGCTCGAGGGAAAATGTGACTTGAATTCTGATGTGTTTAATTGAAACCTGTTTCGTCCCCCATTTACCACACTCATCTAGAGGATTATAGATGAAGACAGGAGGAGGAGGAAGGGTGGAAAAGAGGGGGGGATATGAGTAGTGGAAGGAGGAGGTAGAGAGGAAGTCAAAGAGCTGGAGCTGCATTGATTGCATCACTTCCTTTTTTACATAGTTTTTTTTCTCCTGAACATTATAAACTGCATCACCTTACTCCAATATGTTCCTCCACACCCTCACGCTTTGCATGTTGCCATCATATAAATATACAAGTTGATAATTAAAGAAAAAGATTTAAAGCAGATATCAGTGGCACGGCCGTTTCGGCTAATGCTGTGTTCAAGGCAGGCTTTTGAAACCGTAAGTTACAGCTTCAAGTCACAACTACGACTTGGTAGCGTTCCAGGTAACCCGTAGCTCGTGTTTTTACCGTCCTGTTGTCTGTGAAAGTTCCCTATAACGGCCACTCGTAACTTCCGACCCGTGAACTCGTACCAGATCGAACTGGTATGACTTCACAGGAAGGAAAAACACAAAGTACGAGTTTCCTTGAACGCACCATGAGTTAGCAGCCCCCGCCCTTGTCAGGCATCAATTGGTCCTCGTGCTACGTCACCACATTCACGCGCATCCCTTGGCTGCACACACAGTCCTTCATGCCGTTCTCTCTCCTCATTGGATAACACTTGTATCCCACAAGGAAAATTTTCTCCTCGGGTTACAGCAGAGCAGAGTGACGGAGAGACTCGTGTTTAGGCTGAAATACTTCATGTAAGTGATTGCTGACGGAAAATAGGACTATTTAGGACTTATATTAACAAAAACATTCCACTGATATCTGCTTTAATGTTGCTTTTTATTGGTAATAGTTGAGCATGTAATTGTGATTACAATAGTTTTGTTTTTACACATTCCCATAGAAAAAGCCTGTGATGTGTTCAGATTGGGGACAGTTTGAAATTCTTCTTCCTCATCTTAAAAACAATTTAATGGCATCTACCACTTCTCCACAGGCTTAAAGGAATAGTTTGGGGTTTTAGACACTTATACACAAATAAGCCCATTGAACACAGTCCAATTTCCATTTAAATTTGCCACATGTGGAATATTTTCACGGCTTATCTTCCTGAAAAAGCAGCACTTTCTTTTGGCCCTTCAACCCACACACAAGCGTGCATACGGCATGCACGTCTCAGAAGATATTGGATTGTTCTGGTTGGTGTCTAAAACATGGTTTGTGGGGTTTTTTTCTGGTTGTGCCCTGATCAGAATCTAATATAGGTAATATAAATGAATACAGCAAGCAAGAGGTTGAACGTTTCAGTCTTGCAGATGTTTTTAGGTAAAAAAAAAAAAGCATTGTATATTGGATGCTGTAAGCAAGGTGATATATTTCTTTTTTGTTAAGTCTAGAATAGGGAACACACAATGTTATATCCACAAACACACAATTACATTTTTAAACATAGGATTTAAAGAGGATCTATGCAAGATTTTCACCATAATTTCACCAAGATCACATCCTCCGACATGGTGTCCCAGCTCCCCGACTCAAACACCCCCTGTAATCCATAATCTCTTGTTTATGACACAAATATACACATTGTAACACGTATATGATAAATAACATTATCCACCACTCCCTGGATTGATTTCTCACCGGCTATGTTGAAAACAAATGCACATGGCCAGGAGGAGGGTTAGCAAAACAGCGGAAAAGTGACCGGACTTGCATGTTATCGAGTTTTCATTATGGGTTGATATGGACAGATATTACTTTTTTTTTTCTTTTTTTACATTTCTTTGGTCCGACATTACCGGCTGGCTGATATTACTGGACATCCCTAAAATGGATGTTAAGAGTTTTTAAGTTTTATCGATATAATACATGGTCATTGCACCATTAAACATGAAACAAAAGAGGAATTGCCATCGGTGTGGACTGGAGTCACTGTGTAAACTATTACTACTACTATTCTTCCACCCATAATTTTGACTATTAAACTCGAAAGAGAGGAGATAAGTGTCCAAACATCTTCTGTGTGGTGCTTTAGTGGAGCTGGCCAACTTGTATGGTTTGAGTTTTAGTGATGTGAGCAGCTCCAACCTGAGACAGATTTCCAGGCAGCCGCCCTCAGAACGAGTTGTACACGTCTATAACATTAAATTATGTTCCAGTTAGTTCTGACATCATCACCGTCCTTTGGGACGCACTTCCTAAGTGTAAATAGGAAGTCGTTGATGATGGATCGCAACATTTTTCGTTTCATTTTCTTGCGGGATTGTCCCTGCCTATTTCCCCTCAGGGATCTCTCACCTTTCATCATGTTCTGAAATAAATAAGTGTGGGGAATGAATGAACGGGTCCGGGCGGACAGGAAATGAGAGTGGCGCAGGCGTTAATGGACGCTGTCGGCCGGGGCAGGTGCTCGTGTGCTTCCACCTGTGACTTAAAATGTGAGCGCGTATGAGTCACAGGAAATCAATCGCGATTATGACTCCCTGCATGCTCATGGACTCTGTGTGTGTGAGAGTGATGCCTCAGACTAATTACATTAGCACCAATTAGCGAGACAGGAAACTGATAAAAACCTTGCTACATGTATCAATTATGTGGAGCCCCGGTGGGTCAGACGTGATTAGAGAGGGTATATGAGGAATAATCGGAGCAGCAGTTCTCTGCATATCTTCAGATTTGGCTTTATTGGCACCACATGTTGTTGTTGTTGTTGCTGTTGTTGTTTACGTTCACATTTTGTCAGACAGCAGGACTGATTATTCCTGTCGTGCATGTAAAGCTAATTAAAGAGATGGTTAACATGCATCCGAGCAGCTTCCTCCATCTTCACATGTAAGTCATTGATTTGATCTGTTTTTCACGCGCATGACTTTGATCACTCGGCTCGAACAGATGAGCTCTGCAGTCTGCAGTCATGTGTAATCCTATTTAAAAGCAGTTTGAATGTGTGGAGTGTTTTTCTTTTAACCAGACCTCCACCATACCTCAAAGCAGACGCCATTTTTAACCAGTCAAATTTTACCTTTTGAACCCGAGTTATTTTGAAACCGAAATAGCCACAACCTGTCTAGACTATAACTCAGGCTGCCTGATGAATAAATGAATGACTGAACAGCTGATTCAGAAGAGACTACACCTCAAAGCTGCCTTCTCATTTATTCTGTCCTCCCCAACAGTGTTTTCCTCAAACACTTAAAGGGGAACTATGCAGGATTTTTAGCTTAACTATGCTACATTTGACCTTATGCTTTGGAATTACTCTGATGGTTTAATAAATGACATGTAACTTGTTACAGTATGAGATAGATGGCGTCTTTTGGACGAAAACCAACCTTGCAAGATCAGAGCCTACGCCCCGGTGTCCCAGATCTTTTCTCTGCGGCACAGCAACACAAACGCACCCCTCAACCTATAATCTTTTGTTTATGTCTGATAAGACAACACAAATATACACATTGCAACATCGTATATGATATAACGTCATATACTGCTCTATTGTGGCTTTGTTGTAAACGAATGCACATGGCCAGGAGGAGGGTTAGCAAAACAGCTGAAAAAAGCGGACAGACTTGCATAGTTCCCCTTTAAAACAACCAATATTTATGTTCTCCTCACTAGCAACCACCTGCAGTCATATGTTACACATAATGACTTGTCTCTGTCTGTTGCAAAAAGTTAAGTCCATGTCTCTGCATAAAATCAGCACTGTAGACCAGAGGTTTTCACCAGGGGCATTTTTTAATATCATGCTGAATTTTCTATCAGCTGCTCTGTTTGCACTGTTCCCATGGACGTACAGAGACCTTCCACTGAACGACTCGACTGTGACACCGAAGAAAACTTTAAAATGTGACGTTTCTCAGCCAAGTTCAAGAAACATCTTGACTCTATGACTTTGTGTGGACTTGTTAATACATTTATGTATTTATGTATTATGATGTTTAATACTGTAGATGTAATTCTGTTACATGTGCTACACCAATGTGATAAACGGAAACAGTTACAAACCTTTCGTCTATCATGTATTATCCAGTGATTTTCAAGCCAACATGCACTCATATGGTATCTTTAATATTATGTATCAATATTACATTTTCCTCTTTTGATACTTTATTTATTTCACCAGACGTGTGAAGATGAGCTGTTGTACGACTATATGACTGTGTTGGTGTTAGAAGCTGTTACATCTCCAGAGGACAACATATTCTATTCTATTCCATTCCATTCCATCCTATTCTATTCCATTCTATTCTATTGAGGTTGAGAGTCAAACTTGTGATGTAAATTGCAGCTCACGCCTCGTGTTTTCACAAGACGCTGACATCTGATTAGACAGATGTTACTCCTGCTACTGTGAATTTAGTTTTCCACTTTGGTCGAAAAAGAAAAAGCAGAATGTGTGTGATAACCCACATTTTAGCAGATGATTCTCTCTCTCCATCACACACGCACTCTACACACTCTCGCTCCGGCAGAGGAGATTTCACAGGGATAAAAAAAAAAGCTTCAGAGATATTGCTTTTGAGTCAAATTGCATCCCAGCAATATGATCTCCTCTCTGTGTTGAGCCTCTCCTTTGTGCACTTTGGACATTGTGCAGGAACTCACAAAACACACACACGTACACTCAAACTCACAGAGTTCTTTTCTATTATCTTGGGATCTGTCAGCAGAGGTTGTTTGACAGGCTGCAGACGCGTGGTCATTCCTGCTCTGTCAGGGCCGTTCAACATTCACACATTGCATATTTCGCCTTGTTAAAGCTGCAGTTTGATTTGATTTGATTTTGCCTTTCACCCTTTTTGGTCTCCGTGAATAGTTTCTGTCTCTGTATTCTGTGATGTTGAAAAGATGAGGAAGGTCACACGGCCTTATGGTTTGCTGAGCCTGAAAAAAAAGAAATCATATTACTGATGCTTTAGATGTGTTTCTGACTAAAATCCTGGAAAAGTTTGTCCAGAAAGTTTTGTATGCTTCGGTAAGGAAAGAAGGACTTTTAAAAAATGTTGTCAATTGCACTTTCTTTTTTATCAAACCCATTTTTATGTGTAATGATTCCTTCCTATAAAAAGCTAAAAGTTTGACCTCGCTGCTGTAGAGAGTTTTATCTAAAATCATCAAGCTCGCAAATCTCTTTGAGACTTCAATGAATGAGCTAATTAATGTTCTGCAGCGCATTCACTTATGTATCACATGAGAAACATGAATCCAGCGTGAACACAGCAGCTCGTCTCTTATGGTTTTATGGCTCGTCTTTGTGATTTGTTCCCTGTGGTTCCTATATATTCCTCTTTTTGTCAAGCAGTTTGTGGTGCTACTGCTACATAATGAAGTTATTATTTTATTTCATTTATTACGATATTATTATTGTCTGACGGTTTCATCGCTCCTAGGCAGGTGCAAGTTTGATGTCATGTATGATGTCTTCAAAGACCTAATCCAGGGTTAAGTTAGAGGTCTAATAAGGTGTTTCCCGGCCAAGTTGAGCTGTATAATCCGTGCCCTGCAGGCTTCCTGATCAGACGCCTATAAACCACCTCGACCTGAAGAAGCAGTGGCTCTATTCCGATATCCTTCCCTCCTTCCCTCTCTCAGCCTGAGCTCTTGCAGCCACCCTACAGAGAAAACTCATTTCACAGGCTCGTATCCATGATTTCATTCTTTCAATCAGTGCACAGAGCTCACGAGTCACGACTAAAGGTGAAGGCCAGGACTTAGATCCACTGGTAAATCTAAAGCTTTGCATCTGGGCCCAGCTTCCTCTGCAGCACAGTGGTCCGATACGCCGGCTGCTCATCTCCTTTCTGCTTGATATTATGATTCATTATTATGTGGTATTCTTCCATGACAGTTACGGTTTGTTTCCAAATGCAGCAGGATTTAGATAATAGCATTTAGATAATAAAGTTATTATGGTGTTTTGATCTGGAGACATCACAACCTCTTTGCGTGCTTTGCATAATTTGATTTTGATTGAATTTTCCATCTCTCAGATTACATGTATTTGTATCTCTTAGTGCATTGGCATGTGCACGAACTTGAAGATAAGGGTTTTTTTGTGAAGTGGTCACAGAGACGTGAACGTCTGCAGCTGATATGTAATAATGTGAGACTAAGTGTGATCATCCAGTCGTGTGTTGTGATCCGACAGCAGTCTGGCGGCGTTCGCAGCGTGGAGGATTTTATTCTCTTCGCTGCAGGACGTCGCTTTCGTCTCATATTCCCACAGGGTGTGTGTCTGTGTGCGTATGAGAGATGGCAAGGTGAGTGTGTGTGTGTGATTGAATAGAACGACTTGTGCAAATTGCCTCCTTTATGAGAAAGTCATCCCCTCCCTTTCAAAGAGACAGTTCACTTTTGGGGTCTAACGTTTTCATTTTCCAGCACGTTTATCTCGCTGTGATATGAGACATTAATAAAATGGTGACATCTGATCCTGGCTGTGCCTCGAATGTGCAATTGACACATTTGAGTTTTTATTCTGAAGAGGTGAGAATAATAACTCAGTTCCTGAAGGTCTGAGTCTGTGTTCCGGCTGGTTTGCTCACTGAATGCTGCTTTTACACATCCCGGCCCAATTACCTACAGTTAGATGCATCACTACCAAGCATGCTGTATGATTTCTTTAATGATTTATTTATTCTTTCCATGACTTTTTCATGGTAACAGATGGCCATCCCAGACTGCAGGACAAAAGATCACCAGTCCACAGAATTCAAAATGCAGAGACGACAGGAAATAAACACATTTCCTACAAGGAACAAGGAATATACAGCAGCTTTGAGACTTTCAGCTGGAAATATCTTACATTTAATTTCTTACTGGTGTTTGAGTCATAGGCTATCATGTATTGCACAGCTGCCCTATTTAGAAGATCTTTGCAGACAGGATATTAACACGTTTGACCTTATTAGCCACAAGTTTCCTTTTCCAGCCAGGACATTAGCCAGCACTGAGGACCTGAGTCATGTCTACAGTTAATATCTCTGGTAATTAGGCGAGTGTTGCAGGCGGTTGAGTCTGAATACCACAAGTTTAAAAATAGAGCATGGAGTTAGAAAAAGGTCAGTTTACACTTTGTAGCCAGTAGGACATTAGCTGCTGCTGCTAGCATAACACACCTGAGTCTCAGACTCGACTGTTGGAGGTTGCGTTGCATTGTGGATAATTTAATTTTCAAATAAAGAGGGGGAAGGACGCAAGGATAAAAACAAGATACTTCGAGGCCACTTCTTCTGAACTGATTTTTAAAACTGTCAGTCGAGTCTGACGATGCTACGCTAGCTACTGCGATTCTTAAAAGTGTGTTGTGCTCCAAATTTAACTTTTAAGGCAAACTCATTGGGAATAAACTAAAATAAAAACAATTCAATTCAAAACAAATTGCATCACCTGGTCTCGTACGACCAGTAGCTCATCAATGTAGCTAATACAGTATGGGCTAATGTTAGCTAACGTTAATAGACTTAAAACTGACATTACTAATGCTGCGTTCAAATCAAGACAACTCTCAACTCGAAAAAAACAAGCTTCTAGTTGTGAAAAATGAATTGAACAATGTTAAACTTGGAAACTTGATGTCAGTAACAGCAACTGAACATGGCGGCACTCATTATTAATGTTAAGAATACAATTGTCACAAAAATTTGTAGATTTTTTTTTTCACACATTCATTTGCTTCCAAAATAAGCATGAATTGCTGCTGCATGTTTTATGTTCAACAATCAGCCACAATATGCCAAACTTGTCCTTGATTTTTCTCCTTGGAGTTCCGACTTCTCAGTTACTTCCGAGTTGTCTTGAACACAGTCTGTTTGCTGACTTTGTGACTCTTATTGGATTGGTGCATATGTTTTTCACATTTACCATTCAATGATTATTATATTTTATTCCAATGGCTCTTGTACAACGAAAGTTACACAGTCAGGCTTGAATTTTAATGACTTTATTGCTCTCAATGTGACAAGACTAATATCTGTTGGTTTGACATCAAAAAATTCTGAAAGGCAACAATAACATGGATCATTTTTTTTACACATTCACAATCATTTTGGCCGACATTCCTTTTTCTCACTTCTTTGCCGATCAGAAGAGACATCCTGGAGGCAAAATAAATGTGACATTTTCAGTGGTAATCAAGTATGTGTGTGGGAGGGTGGGTGTGTTCTGGGCTCTTTCAATCCATCACAGCAAATGAAAAACAAAACACCAGTGATGTCCAATCATTTGCCTGCCATTATTCATTCTCATTTTGGATGCTCAAAAATACTTGTGTGCTCAAAACAAACACCATTTATCCATCATTATGCAGCATAATCTATTCTACCCTTTCAGTGGTCCAGACAGTTTGGAAAACAAATCTATGGGACCAGACTAGTGAGGCAACTCAAAATGAATGGATTTCACAAATCCACGGTGGCTCGCTAAGCGTTTCTCCTCTGTCTGTGTCATTTGATGTAAGATGATGGTTTATTCATATAGCTAATACATAAAATTTTGATCTTTCTAATTATCTTTGAAACCAGACATCACAGAAAACCTTTTTCAATCTAATCTTTCGACACAAACATCTGGCTGGTCGCAGATGATTGTGCATACACAGACTGATATAGGCCTATCTAAGTGTTACGTGTCTGAAGTGTGCATTATCGTTATTGTCAAGTCTTCAAAGACAGTGGGCTGTGAATGGATATAATGTCCTTTGAGACGATACTGAGGGTTTCAAACATGTCCTTGGAGGTGACTCTTTGTATTGTTATGGATGTGTGCAATATAATATAGACAAATGTATATATTTATTTAGAAATGTCATTTTTTAAGGGTTTATTTGTGTTTGGTTTTTATTGGTTGTTTGCAGTATATTGTTACATCCACATTGTGATAGATTTCATTGAGATTTATGTTCAATTAATTTGTGTCTTTCATTAGGACATCATAAGAACTGCTTAAAAGTGGTTCACAAAAGACATTTTTGCAATCACAATCTAATTTGCGTGGCATTGGATGCTTTTATTTTGAAGTTGTTGGAAGCTTTAATGGATTATACGTGAAGGTTAGGTGTTGGGTTTGAAGTGAAAAGTTTGTCTGTAACAAAGTTCTCTTTGAATGATTTCCATTTTACTCATTATTTGAAGACGGTGCAGTCTCACGCTGCCCCAATGTCCCACCATGTCCAATCATGTTTGCAAAAGTGCAGTGGTCTCTGAGAATATTAACACTTTTCAGTCAGCACTTTGGGAATTGTGTCTCTATGCTTGGATCCATTCATGAATCTAAATTAACCAAAAGAAGTGAAGTTTTACTTTTAATTTGGAAATAGAAAACCTTGAATCTTAAGCCAGTGTATTTAACTTTCTTCCCTACAGTAAATAAATCATCACCAATTCCACTTTGCTTCTGCAGATGAGCTGTGTGTAGAAAAACTAATAAAACAAAACTGCTGGGAATAACATTAGGAAGTCACTGCAGGCATTGTTATGGTGCAGTCTCTAAGTCTCTGCCAACCTCTTCAGCAGAGCAGTGTTTGGTCGGCAGTGTCACAGAGAGAGAGCTACATCTTCTCCAACTGGCACAGTATGCAATGCATATACATGCAGTACATGCCAGATGAAAGTGAGAACATTTCTGTTTATAACCAGATAGTCTCAGAAAAATTTCCCTTTCTGTGACAAAAAAAAAAGATCCTCTCTGTATGCTGAAGTTTCCTATCTTCACCAGTGCATGAGGCTGATACGCTGCAGGGCTGCAGAGTACTTTGTACACAGGGATGTGGTTCTCCAGAAGTTCACTCCCCACAACGCTCACGCTGAGCCAAAGAGGGTATTAATTATAAAACGGCATAAAGCGTTAATTGCACAAACCCACTCTGCATGAGGTCTGTGTCTGACAAGGTCTTAAAAAGATGCTTTTGGAGCTGTTTGCACACAGACGCACACAGTCTTTATTCTTTAAAAAAAATACAGGAGTGAGGAAATACATTATATTGTTTATTGTAGAATAAACTATTAATTCCTCCATTCCTGGACCAATCCTATTTTTTCTTTGCATTTCTTCTAGCCATGCTTATTCATAGCCATGTCACTGACTACCATGTAATTGGCATCAGAAACCATTGTGCAGATTTCAAATTGAACAACTGCCACAAAAACCAAGAATGAAAGAGATCATATCAATCCCTTCTTACGGTCTATAGGTCACAAGTCTGATATAGAATCCATTTTCACTTATAAAGCACTTCATGACTTTTACAACTCCTATATAGTATCTCTAAATTAGTTGCCCTTTATCCACCAACGCATAGCCTGAAGTCCTCTGCTCCTTTTAGTCTTACATGATATCTTACAGCAACTGTCTGTCAGAGCTTTTGCTGTAAGTGGATCACAGCAACCGTCAAAATCAATATCTTCTTTTAAATCCCCTTTAAAGCCTTTGGAAACCTGACTATATATGGTAAAAATGCTTATATTATATCAAAGTCAAGTGCCTCATTAAGCATCCACAAAAGTCTGAGTGACAATAACTATTCATAACTATTAGAAAACCTTGTTTAAAAACAGCTCATTTTGCTATTGAGGCACTATTGATGCCACTGGTCAGGACAGTGTGGGCGTGGCAGATAACGCTATGATTGACAGCTCCATTGTCATAGCAACACGTCAGTGGCGACCATTAAAAAAAAAAAAAAAAAGTCCTCACCGGAGGACGTGCATCGATTGATTGATGCTATTTAGCAGCTAACTAGTCTACCAGCTTCGTTTTGGAGCGTCATAACCGTCTTTGGTCGTAGTCTCACAGAAAAAAAAAGCTTTTAACCGTCACTCATGTCTGTGTGAGCGCCAGGAGGGGCTGACTGACACACACACAGAGACAAGGCAGGTCGCGCTGGAAAGCTAATAAATGCTAAAAGCTAATCGCCAATTTACACACACCCTCCCTCCCTCCCCTCACCCCCCCAAAAAACCGGCTGTATCGGCTGTATGTAGAGAGGAGTTGTGAGGAGTTGTGGGCACACACACAGACAGACAGACAGACAGACAAGGTAGGTCGCGCTGGAAAGCTAATAAAGGCTAAATGCTGATCGCGGATTTACCCCCCCCCCCCCCCCCCCCCCCCACACACACACACACACACACATAAAAGAAACGGCTGTATCGGCTGGAGATGTGAGGGGTTTTGGCACAGACATACAGACAGACAGACAGACAGGGCAGGTCGCGCTGGAAAGCTAATGAATGCTAAAAGCTAATCGCCACACACACACAACTCGGGTTGACATGGCTCTGGTTGTGAGGACTTGAGAGGAGTGGAGGAGCGACCGTTAGCAGAACGGTTTTGTTCGCCGCCACTGGGGGGCTGGGTGAGAGAACTGACGTGGCGATTTATGAGTGGGTAGGATTTATTGCGTGATAAATCCCAGAGATAACTCCGCCCAATTCAAACCTACTGTACAAAACCTTAAAAGACAAATATTTTCAATTTGGATGGAAACTTTTTTCTAATTATTTTTACATGTTTAATAATATGTACATAAGACCCTAAAATACATGGTTAGGAGGCTTTGGTGGATTTGGGTTTCCAGAGGCTTTAAAAACTTATTTTTTAAAATTATTTGTTTAAAAATATTCCACATTTTTACATTTTTCTATTTTACTAAGCCCCTAAAGTGACGACAAAACATGTCAGTAAAGTAAATAAACTGTCAGTAATTGTATTAAATAAAAGAAAAATGCTTTGCTAAAGAATGCTAGCATCAAAAGTGACAGTGGATAAACCAAGCTACAGACTGCGGTTTGTAATTATAATAATTGGCCTTTTATATTTAAAGCAGAACTGTGAAAACACTAGCTTTTTGATGTCTTAGTGTATTTGTTTTTGTATTTCTCAGTTTATTGCTTGATTTACTCATTTTGGAAAAGTTCTCCTTTGTTTATTGTTAATTCAGGTTGCATTTCAGTATAGCTTAACCGTTAACGGATTGATGTTGGTTTATAATACAAATAAAATAACATTACACTTATAAATCATATACAAGTAATGTGTAGTAATCAGTCAGGCAGTCGTGAGGGAGGAAATCCAGTTTGTGTTGAGTAATTTGTCTGTGTTTGTTTTATCATTTTATCCTTGTGAGCCACTCTGACTTTGATAAGTGCTATATGTAAATTAACATTGTTATTATATTTAAATTTATCATCTTGTAGGGAATGACTGAAGGCTCATTCTCACACTGAAGTTGTCGCAGTTAGCAGACGCACATAAAATACATACAAATGACAGTATTATGAATTCATCTCATCCTCGGGGGGCCATTGTCTATTCAAAGTTTCATGGCATCATAACTCTCCCTCCCTCGCACTTTTTCTATTTGGCTTAGTTTTTTTTTTTTTTTTTTTTTTTTTACAGCACAACTTGGGGATTAAACCAGGGGATTTTAGGGACTGTGGTTGATATTAAATTTACGATACCCCCCCTCTCACTATACCAAGAGAATTAATCTGGTGAAAATAAGATAAAAGAGGAAATAAGGTCAGTCTGCATGAGTGAAGCAGGGCGGTGGATACGATGAAGTGATTAGCTGTATTGGTGCCAAAAAAAGGGGTAAAAAAAAAAAATTATTAAAAAAAGCCGCAAATGGCCTCCCTCTGTCGCACAGAGACGATGAGACAGCTACACACTCACACACATACAAGTAGCATCAGATAAGCTTATCAGTTAATGGCTGAATCTGAAAGTAATGACACTGTGCGTTCCCGGCACTGTAGCCCCATTATAACCCTTGCAGTGTTTGTGATAAGGGATGTTACAGTTGGTTGAGTGCTCGTCAACGTAATTAGTTTACACAACAACATGCACATGTGGAGTCGTTCATTATTGTTTCGCCGTCGTGTCCCTGTTTCACCTGATACGTGTTTTAGCGTTACTGTAAAAATAATGCCTCTGGTGATGTTCATCTCTCTTAAGTGTCTTGTTTGTGTCATTTTCAAATGTAAAAAAAAAAAAATCCTGCTACATTATTCACACAGAGGAGGGAAATTAGCATTTTGAAAAATTTAAGATTTTCTGTAGTGCATCTAATCTGCCACGGAAAAAAAAAAGAAAACATTACTGATGTGCCACAGAAACAGGAATGACGTGGCTCTAAAGGGAATAGTCTGTCCTGAGGAGGGAGAGGAGAGATCACTGGATCATTAAAAATCAAAATGGCATCTTTTTTTTTTTCTTTTTGGGTCATAAATGACTGTAGTGTAAAGCAAAATATTGCATATATTTATACTGTTTTTTTAAAATGTGTTTTTCAGGTGGAAAAACGCTGGTCCCATCCAAATTGGTGCACTGCTGAACTTCTCCAGGCTTCAATCTGTACAGCAGGTAAAACACTGACTTTTACCACACCCTATCATGATATTATTTATCAATTTAAGGTCAGGTTAAAGGGGAATTTGCATAATACCACCCTTACCTGGTACCAGTAGAGAGGGGCAGGGCAAGCAGTGGTTCATTTGCATTTAAAGGGACAGGCACTGAAACCAGCCGTTCTGAACAGGGCTGTTTTGAGAGGATGAAAAGAACTGTGATGTTTGATCCTTGGGGTATTTTGACCGAAGCATGTCACAGACATGTCTTTAAGACACCTGGGAACTATTTTAATTTGTTGAAAAGGGGCATAATATGTCTCCTTTAAGGTCAGGGTTAGGCAGTAACAACAATTCAAAAGATTGTGGCTGCACTTAATATAAAAAGTTGAGTTTTAATTGCGATTACACACCCTGAAAACTTTCCATTGAAAGGGTGCACTACTCCAATGACGAAGTGCAGAGTCATCCAGTGTGGCTGTGCTGTAGTTTTGAGGGATACTGGGTTGGAGATTTTGCCGTACAAAAGGTTTAAAGGTGAAACTACTGAGGCAGATGTTTTGGCTGTGGTTGGGAAGGCAGCTCAGGTTAGGAAACTAATATATTAAAGCAGAAGTAAGTGGTCTGGTCGTTTTCGCTAATGCTGCGTTCCAGGCAGGCTTTTGAAATCGTAAATTACAGCTTCAAGTCACAACTTACGACTTTGTAGCGTTTCAGGCAACCCACTCGTGTTTTTCCGACCTGTTTTACCGGTGAAAGTCACTATAACGGCCACTCGTAACTTCCGACCGGTGAACTCGTACCAGATCGAACTGGTACCACTTCACGGTCGGAAAAATACAAGTTTCCTTGAACGCACCATAACAGTCCTCGTCGCTACGTCACCACATTCACGGCGTTCCTTGGCTGCACACACAGCCCTGCATGCCGTTCTCTCTCCTCATTGGATAAAAACTGTAGGATACGATAAATGTTTTCTCCTCGACTCAGAGCAGAGCAGAGGGACTGACAGACCCGTGTTTCAGTCCAAACACTCTATGTAAGTGATTGCTGTCGGAAGATATAACTATTTAAGACTTATATTAACACAAATATATCACTTACTTCTGCTTTAAAGCAGTTCAGCTGTTTGTTTTTTAATACATCCACTCCACAAGTTGTTGTCACGACTTTAGCCAGCCCCTTTTTTAAATGCACCATTTTAAGCAGCACAGGGATATGTACAGTACAGCAGCAGCATATGCCGTACGTTTTCCACACAGAACCGGCGGCGCCCCATTAAAGAACACGACACCCTCATTAGTGGAGGCTGCAGTGGCAGCAGCTTGAGCTGTTCCCAGTCTTCCCCCTGAAGTTGAAGTGAAAATTACAGCCCTGCATCACAGAGCCGAGCAGAGCAGCAGGGCGCTCGCTGGAGAAATATCTGAATCCTGCCTGCCTGTTTCTGTATGCACTTATATTTGGGAGTGTGTGTGTGTGTGTGTGGTTTGTGGAGGCCAGCTGAGGTCAAAACAATTTTGATTTGACAGCTGTGAGTCTGTATCCACCGACTTTTACTTTTTCCCACTCTGCTTCGACAGACGCCTTCCTGATACCTTTGTTTTAAATTCTGACATTTCTGACATTTACGAAATTGTCCCAATCACGACAAGAGTCTAAACAGAGACTGAACATTTATGCTGCACAGAGTTCAGGGATTAAGGAGAAAGTATTTCCAGCCGCAGAGCTCATAGACGGAGCATCTGAGAAGATGAGAGTCCAGTCCAGACTGTTTAGTCTCGAGCTCTGTTTGCACAAGATTTACATTTCATTTTGCCAGGTTCCCTTCAAATCCCCATTTAAGGAGGTAACAAAAAATTAGCGTTGGCATATTTATTTTTCCTTTTTTATTACGATTCCTGTAAAACTCCTGTGATGAGGAGTGAAGGCTATAACAGAAAGTTTTACAGTTGAGTTTCATCAAATTTTCTGCGCTTCAGAAAGTCAAAGCCTGGGGGATACTTAGTGATTCACAAGTTCAAAGTTTTAAAGTTTATGCGCATTAAAAGAAAAAGAAGAATAAGAGACATTGTTGGCTTCTTTTTTCCCCCAACAGATCTAAAACTGACAGAATTTTAGATTTAAGCAAAAAAAAGAAAGAGAAAAAGAAATTTCAAAATATCCCGTCAGAGTTCGCTGAACGCAGCCAGCTGGAGAAGAAAAAAACAAAAAGCAAAGGAATAACACAGTAGACTGGATGTGTAGACACTCTGACACCGTTACCCCAGGTGATTTTCTAGGCTACAATGCGTCCTGGCACTGTGATGAAATTAATCCCATTTGGGTGTGTTTTTAAAAAAAGAAAGAAAAAAACTATGCGTTCAAAATGTAAGCTTCTTATCCGCTGCCGGTGGAGCAGACCCAGAGAGAGAGATGCTGCTGAGGGGCTTTGCTTTGTGGAAGATGCTTTCTCACAGTATAGTGCTGTGAATGTTAGAGGATGTCCACGGCTGCAGTGTGAATGTGTTCACTCACTGTGACTGCAACAGGAGTAAAGGATGTGATCTGTTTGTTTGTTTAGGTTCACATCATAGCAAATACACAGTAATCAAAAATAGTTTGTTGTGGTACTCAAGACCAGTCTGGAGACCACATTTTCAAGGTCTTGGTCTTGTCTTGGTCGAGCTTGACAGATGCATTGACATTTTCTTTCTTTTTTTTTTAGCAGCAATTGTCTCTCTCTGTCACTCGCTCACTTTTACATGTTGTTTTTGAGGTAAATTCATGCAAAACCGCTGATGCATGTTCCCGTTGGGGGCAGTGTTTTGGCTATCAGTCTCTGCATTTGCCTCGTAACGTTCTGTTATTATCTCATAGCGTGGTGAATGTGCAGGTCACAACTTGTCCACCAGAGCGTTTTGGAGTTGTTGGATTGTGTATTTGATGAGTTTGATGAGGGAAACCAAGAAATCCCATTAGCCTCCGTAGCGTAGCTCTGAGCAGCTCGCGGCTCTGCTCCGCCGTTCTAAAAATAGCTTGCACCGACAATTAAAGGTAACAAACCTACTGCTAAAACTATAGGGATTATGGCAATGGGCCAATTTGCCAAAATGTTGAACTATGTTGAACTGTGCTGTGTTCTTCTGTTCAATCCAAACTTTGTTTACATTAAATATGGTTTAGATGTTATCATCTTTTCTTTTTAGCTGAGGAATAATGTAAATATCAAGCCACATGATTATTATGAGTACTGACAATAAAGTAATTGTCTTGAAAATTTCTCTTGGTCTCAACTCCCTCAAAGCCTTGATCGTGGTCTTGACTCTGTCTCTGGTTCAATATGTGCATGTCAACACTTTAATATTGTCCTTTGTTGTGCACGTAGCATCAGCATTGGTTCCTTCTGCAGAATCACAACAGCAAACTGAACCACTTATTTCAAATTGTTCAACTTTTCAGTTTGCGGACATGTTAATAACCAACTTCATGACCTGTGTTACAACCTCCTGCTGATGAAGCAAGTCTGAAATGTTAACGGCACCTTCAGAAAGAAGTCACATCCACAGCGGTGTGCACACACTAGTTGTGTTTTCTAAATTTAATGTATTTTTATTCCTGCTGAATCAGAAGGTCAATTTGTCCCACTGCGGGAAGACGTGTGTGTCGACTTCTGTTCTGTGACGTCTGTGATGAGTGTGCAGTTTGTTTGAATGTAACAAGCAGGCATCGGTGCGTAGTGGTGGTGGTGGGGATGATGATGGGGGGAACTGGGGGTTTTGTTCCCCTCTTTTGTTGCATTTTACTTTTCACGATTGAATTTTCTTTACGGGGTCAGTTTTTGCTGAGCGAGCGCGCTGCATTGTCGACATCGCTCAGCTTCACCGTCGCACTGCTGGATTGGTTCACACCTGCAGGCTGCTGCGCTGCACCACACTGAGCTGATGAGGAGCAGCAGGTGAAGGTCAGCTGTCCTGAGCCACAGAGGAGGAGGAGGAGGACAGGGAAGTTTTTGTAGTTTGTGCCCATTACTTTTTCCTGCCTGTAATCATACAGGACACCTGTATTTAAAACTGGTCGTTTATTTACTTTAGTTTTCAAAAAAAAAGTTCCTTAGTACCTTTAAATGCATAACAATAATTACAAGGAAATAATTTTAAGGCGGTTGGAGATTTTTTCATTTTTTTAAATCAAATTGCTTGCAATCTTCTCCACACCGATTGCAACCATTAATTGAATGTTTTTTCACAAAAGGAAAAAAGTCAGCCACCTGTCGGACAGACAATCCTGTAAAAAACAGCATCCAATCATCTTGAATGCCACGTTCAAGATGATTGGATAGTGATACAGTGTTTCCTCTAGGAGTGGCACATCTTTTTAATTTTTTTTACCGCAACATACAGTTCACGTCCTAATAACTTCTGTATTCGGACAATTCAAACTACCACAGTTCGAATGTGGCAAAATGAAGAGGAACCCCAGACTCCCGGGTAACAGTCATGCGTGCTAACCACTTGGCCAGAGGGACATCCCCTTGGCCAAGTAGCCAGGGCGCATCAATTGGAGGCATAGTGTCAGGACCCTCAACTGTCTCACACAGTTCTCTTTGTTTGATACTTGAAGAGACTTTTGGTTAAGTAACCATGGACAGCTCCTACACAGGATCGTTCTGCTGTCTCATCATCACCGCCGTCATCGAATGGCGGGCCGCCACTCCTAAATGAATGTAGCTAGAGGAAACACTGTGATGTGTCAATCAAGCTGCCATCTCCCTCCCTCCTCTGCGCGTGCCGCTCTTCCTGCTCTAATCGCGCGCGTCATCAGAGTTACAACCACGGAAAAGACAACGACAGTAACCCAATGTACCACACTGAAGTCTGGTAATCTACCTCTAAGCTTGATGTTGGGTGGTTTATCATGATGTTGGGTGTTTGATTTCACGTGAATAAGCAGCAGACAGTTAGCGATGCTGCGCAGTAACTAGGGATGGGTACCGAAATTCGGTACTTTTTTGGTACCGATCGAATTCCCACCAAAGCACCGAGTATCGATTCACATAAAGTCAATCGGTACCACATTTTGGTACCTGAACGCACCATCGTCGTGCGTCAGCGAGAGTGCAGTCTGCATGAGCCCCGCACACTCGCGCCCGCCCCCCTTCTCTCTCTCTCTCTCTCTCTCTCCCTCTCTCTCTATCCCTCTCTCTCTCTGAAATGAGACGTGGAGAAGCGGTAGCGCCAGCCCGTCGTTTTAAATCACTACCTGAAAAACAGCCGTCCGTCATTTAACGTGAAGAATGGACTGTTGTGACAATCCGTACCGAAGCGGTCCGGTCCCGAGTCCCACTTCTCATCACAGCGGCGCCATTCAAGTCCTCGTCATGTAACGAGAGCACATCTAAACGAGGATGAAGTCTCCCCCTCTCCTCTCGTCAAAACGTGAAGTCCACATGTTGCAGAGTTTGCACTGCAGTTTCAGTTGTTTTTTTTTTATTTGACAAAGTTTCACACAGAGCTTTCTGATGGCTGTAGGTGTCTCTCCATGTTTCTCCTTTTCCCACAGTAAAAACGGACAATTTTTCAGACAAGACGATAGTCTCATAAACTTTTTTTTTTCATTGAATGACTATTCCATTATATGAAAATCACTGCCCATCCCTAAAACATAAAACACTCTTAAAGGCTGAGGAGTTGTGATGTTGTTAAGAGGTAAATATTAAAATTTTAGACATTTTGATTTTTTTTTTTTTTACTGTAAATTACCACACACACAAAAAGTACCGAAAACAGGTACCGATTGGTACCGGTATCGGTTCCCAGGTACCGAGTATCAATACCGTATCGATTCAAATGCGAAAGGTACCCATCCCTAGCAGTAACACGCAACAGTATCGTAGAAAGCCGCATCGCTCACATTGGGATTTCATTGCGACTTTGCGACTTCACCTTGATGTGAACCCAACGCTGAACAAGCTGTGTGTTCCTGAGCTATGGAGGCTTCAGAGAGAAGTCTGAGGAAAGGGGTTTGGACTTTTGACTTGTGTATTGTGTATTTTTTATTGTGGCCTGCTAGAAATGTTTTTCCAGGATCTCCAATGCTACGTATTTTATTTGCAAATGACTTAGTTTTTCTTTATTCCCTCTGACCATGCAGGGTAGTGTTCACCATTTCCAAAGGCACTTGACTTGACAGCTTGGTATTTGTGTGTCTGTGTGTTTATCAGGTTTTCCTCTGTATTTTAGATAGTGGTCTGTGTCTGTTGTGTGTTACTTGTTGGGGCTGCAGATGGAAATGAGCAGTTATCTAAACCTGGTGCAACCATCTCCTCATTTTGTCATTGCACACCGTCCCTTTAGTAAACTAAATAAACTAAAATAAGAGGGGTAGATGTTAGTATGACTGCCGGCCTTCTTGTGATGTTTTACCTTCTGTGAACTTCAATATCAGATCCATGATCAGCATAAGTGCATGAGTGTTAGAGGATGAAAAACACTTGAAGCCCATACAAGGCTTCAAGTGTTTTTTTTTTAAGAATGGGAATGCACTTTGTGAAATCACATGAGGCCTGGACTAAATCATGTGTAGTGCCAGTGTCGGGCTCATGTTTCATACGTAGTTGGATTTAATCAAGTGCTTTTTGCTTTAATTTTGGAAAGTACCTACTTCCTCTGCTATAAATTCTAGCTTTTTACAGAGGTAATAATGGCATGTTGTAAATTTTTTTGATTGCGACATGCCTTCAATTATGCAAAACTCTTATAGCTTCCATAATTTTTTATGAAAATCCAGCTCCTGTGTGGTTGTTCAGTGATGGAGGACTGTGGGCTTTCTGCAATACAATCCAGCACTTTATTATGGGCATTATGCAATATAACCCAGCCAGCACTTTATATTGGTGTTGATTGATCTTGATGTAGTCCCCCAACTCTCAGTCTATATTGTTCTTGTTTTAATGGTTAAGTCTGTTGTATTTTTGTCTGGCTTCTGTCTGTATTTTTTTAGCCAATGGGACAAGAGATGGAAATGAGCCATGTGGCTACAATCTCACACATATTTACATTTTAAATGTTCTTTACTGTCCTATTTATTAAATAAAAATAATAATAATCATAAATCATGGAGAAAATTAAGTATTCAGACAGAAGCTTTTATTGTACCAGTTGGATTTTTGAGCGACTAAATCAGTACGAGTGCGACGTTCTCAGAGATCACAGCTCTGTTTTGTGATTCAATATGGAGGCAGGTGTATTTTTACATAATTTACAACTGAAAAAAAAAATCTTTCCCAGAGGCAGCTTTCATTCAGCACGAGCCAAACGACAACCACAACATCACAAGTGTGTCAGAGAGAGAGTGGAGGAGATGGAGACAAGGCGAGGCGAGGGTGAGCGATGTGTAAGGGAGAGATGAGATGAGATGTGAAGGGGATACAGGTGCAGAAATGCCTCACTCTGATCTCTAATTCTGTATCTGGAACAAACACAAACACTCCAGTCCAAAAGGCTGAGAGCTGCTGGCCGAGCGCCAGAGGAACAAACGAAACAAAAACAAAAAAAACCCTGTAAAACTTTGAATTTACAGCCCGGTCGTAACAAATCGCTCAACGTCCAAGTCGGCATTCAGACTGTGGCCGCAGGTGAAGAGACACAGAAGTGTGTAAACACGGTGACAAACGAGTCTGAGCATCGTTTACACATGTACATTAACATAATAATACAACATTTGGTTGTTATTTGAATCCAAAGCTGCTCTCAGAGAATAAATTGTAATTGCTTTTATTTATAGCACAGGAGGATTTTGAATATTCAGCGTTTATTGACATACTGAGATATTGACGTGTCAGCTGGACGTGTATCGGTACAAAAACAATGGTGGGGATTCAGAATTCACATTTAAATCCTCTTTTTAACCCTCATGTTGTGTTCATTTCATGTTAAACACTTTTGTGTTCCCGGTCAAAAATGACCACTCTATTAAGACTCATCATAAAACTGTAATAATACATACATTATCATCATTTGTTTCATTAGTTTTCTTAATCAACTTGAGTTATGGTGAACATTACAGGTTTTTAATTTCTATCTGTTATGTATGGCCTGTATGCCTCATTTATCTGAGCTAATGCATCTGACAAATGAGGATGCACATGAGCTCAGTTTTTTACACTAATCGTAGTTCCCCCATTCATTTCTAAGTTGTATGCAAATAAATATAATTCATTTTATCTGTTGAAATCCTCTTTGTAGACAAAGTCATGGAATCTTAGGTAAGTAATTTTTCAGAGATAAAACTGTCAAATTCGCCCGGAACATAACATGAGGATTAAATTCAGAGAAAGAAAATAACTTGACCACACTTTCAATATAGTTGCAGAGTCCAGTACTTTGAGAAATCCACTCTGTTTGATTTCTCAAGGTCACTCTTTTTCTTTCAGTTTTACGACTGCCACACTGTGACCTCACAAAATGCTTTTTTTGGGCCATAACTTACAAATTCATCCTGTTTCTACGATACAAATGAACTCAAATGACCAATAGGACAAAATTAATGGACAACATTTTATAACCAAATGGCCAAAACTCAACATTGATGTTCTGCAGAAACACTTCAAAGCTCATGAATCATAAAAGATATTGTGAAATTTCCCAGTTTGGTTTGGTTTGGTTTGGTTTTATGGAGGCATCAGACCTCAGGCTGGTTAATTCAAGTTATTTCATATCTCAGACCGTATTGTTTTCATTTCGGCCGCTCTTGGGAGGTCCTGACCCCGAGGTTAGGAAACACTGGTCTGAATAATTAATGAGAAGCAGAGATAACAGAGCAGAAACAAGGCATTCATATTCATTTATTTCCCCGCGCTGCGACGAGAGTCCCAGGGTCTGGGATGAGGTCATGCGAGAGCGCGGCTGCATAACTGGAGGCAGACGGTCGGTGACTCTGTGGAAAATGAGCTTTTGTCATTCAAAGGCCTGTTAAACGAACTGCTGTGGCTTTTTAATCAGAGTCAGGTGCAGAGCGGCGGATGAAGCAGGTGCATGGGCTGATGGGAGGGGGCGCGGGGGCAAAGTCGTGTTCCTCATGTGCATATTAAAATCTTTTTTTTTGGTATTTTCGGTGCACAACACACTTCTGAATGATCTGTTTTCCCATTTTGCTCAGATTAGATACAGCCGGTGAAAACTTTTTAATCAATACTTTAATATCAAGCGGCCGCCCCGTACTTGAACTCACAGATGACTGACGGCCGTTTCTAAACTCTGTAGAGAATTTCAGCGTCTGTCATCTCATTGTTTTGGTTTTGAGAAAACACAAGTTTACAATTTTGGTTCAGTCTGTCTGGTTTTCAGTAAAAAATCGTTTTTACGCAGCATCAAACAGCATTTACACACAGCTGTCAGTCTGGTACTAGTAGTTTACAGTCTGAATTTGTATTTGCAGGCAACACAGATGTAGCTCCTTATAAAAAAGTTTCAGAAACTGGATAAATAAATAAACAAACAAAAACACTTTTTACTCCAGCTTTTGCATGGATTTCATTTCAAATTTCGACCATTTTCATGGTGAAAAACCTGTTACAAGTTGTCAAACTCTGCCTGAGAAACAAACTTCTTGTGAGTCGGTGCAACTTTTTCGTGCACAGTCTCTGAGTTTGCTGGTAAATGGTCCAGCCGGCGCTTTAAGGGACAAACAAATGGAGTTTTTTTTTTTACGATTTTTGGTGTTTTTGTCATTATTCTTTTTCTCCAAACTGAGATTCCCCAGACAACAGGTTTAATAAAGATGCTGTTGCACAGTGTCAGTGTGTGTGTGTGTGTGTGTGTATTTATAGTAACATTTAGGGAGGGGAGATATAATGTCCAGGCAGGTAAACAGACTTGTCAGATAGCTTATCGAAGCAAAAACTGCATCTACTGTAATTAAGATAAGCTCCAGTGGTGCTCCCTCCAGTCGTATAACCACCAAACACGTCTGAATGAAAACCGCTTGCAGGGGCGCATACAACTCAAGCACGCACGCACACACACACACACACACACACACACACACACACACACACCTACACAAGGTTATGAAGCAGTTTAATGCCACCCAGAGCTGTGTTAGTCTGTAGTCGATGAAATGCAGCACTGAAGCCACTGGAGTGAAGCCTGGCCCACTCAGCTCCATTTTAACGCCCGCAGTCAACAGTTTGTGTGTGTGTGTGTTTTGAATGTGTAATGGAAAGGTATTAAAAGTCTTCCAAACACAGTGCCCAGCTCCTGCCTGAGGGCATCAAGTCATAACGCTGCTCATTGCGTTTTGATCATGAATCTTGGTTTGTTAATCCACTGAAGCAGTGAAGATGTCATCCTACAGCTTTCAGCACCTGCACTTGCCCTTTAGATTCCCATTAATGGTAGTAAAAGCCCCTGTAGACTCTGTGGTTAATGTCACATATGTAGGTAGACAAGATATTACTATTGTTATTTACATTAAGCTAATACTTTTACTGCAAAGGACAAGGAAGCAAATATATATGATTAAATTGAATTTATGAACATACTTCTCTAACCTTAAAATTAGATAATCTTATGTCTAATGAAAACAAATTACACCATAGCCAATCACAGAGATGCATACAGTAAATACAAAATAAATCTATCAAGCAAATTATAACCATTATGATATTTGCAAAAACATGTTTGGCAAATGGTTTCTAACAAAAAGTTGAGCGCTCCCAGATTAGTAAATGTGAGTCAGTGTCTGGGACACGTCCAACCACATCAGTGGCGTCTCTTTGCTTAGTGAGCAGCTCTTAGTGTTTGAGGAATGAATCAAAGTTAACGACGTGTCCTAAAGTGTTGTCTGACGTGGTGCCAAGTCCTGAGAGCCAAACTTCTACAGAATAGTATTCACACATCAATCCATGCACGCATGGGAAGTTAATGATGATGGCTACACATTAATTGCATAATACATCACACAAGCTTTCACTGGCAAAATGTTTGACACTGTTATTTTTATTTTACTATATTAGCTTTAAAAGTATTTTAATCCCTGTAATGAGAGTGAGTACCTGAAAGTTTTCCAAAGATAAATTTAGATTTTCATTGGATTTCAGAGATTTGGCTTCAGCAAATAAAATCCACAAATCTCCTACAGTACATGTTACATTTTAAAGGTGCTGTTCTGTGTCCTCTTGTAGGACATTTGGGCATCAGATCCCCACACATACAAATTATGGTAATCTCACTGTATCAATTTTGTTCTTATTCTGGCAGGATTAGCCAAAAAATACTAGAGCTGCAAAAATCGATTAATCGCACAATAATCGATTATTACATTAATCGTCAACTATCTTGATAATCGAATAATCGGTTTGGCTAGTTATTGATTGACTGATTTCAACTTCTTAAATGTGAATATTTCTGGTTTCTTTGTTCCTTTATGACAATAAACTGAGTATCTCTTTGGTTTGTGGACAAAACAAGACATTTGAGGACGTCATCTTCGTGGTTTGGGAAACACTGATTGACATTTTTCAACATTTTACTGACCAAATAACTAATCGATTAGTCGTTTAAGGCGTCGTTCATCGATTGCCTTATTTGTACTGGCACGACTTCTGGTGTTAAGTCGACTTATAATGTTTGGAGTTTGTTTGTTTTTGGAGCTTTTCACTCTTGTTCTTCTCTGTTTTTGATGTATTCGTGTGTCAGTGTTACAGCGCCACCACAGGCCTTGCATAATGTACTACAGCATATTAAGTTGTTTTCAGAAAGACACAGGAACTGTAGGTTAATCTACACACCTGACATATCGTCATCACGATATTGAACCATGTCATTGCACATCGTTCATTTTGCTGATATTGTGCAGGCCTGGTTTCTTGTATTTGTCTATAAGTCTGATATCAGTTGCCTCTGTATATGTCCACTGTCCAAACAGCAAGGCAGCAGCCACTGTGTGAGACAAGATGTCGGTGTTGATGAAATTTTGGACATGACAGATATGAGCTCGGTCCCGTCTGCCTCTGCTGCAGCTTCCTGCTGCCGAGCAGCTCATCTCTGTCTGAGTCAGTTTAAAACCTATTCCAGTTCATTTGAGGCAACGTACCTGCGGCAAGAAAAGACTGCACATGTCACCCTACCGTTAAATCTTTTACGAACATAAACAATTTCAGGTTTTCTTCTGAATCGTCTGGTGTATCACCGGATCAGCTCAGGTCAGTCTCAGAAAGAGAGAGAGAAGGGGAGAGGGAGTCAGGTGAAATGGAGTCAATTGGAGATGAGGAATGAAGTGAAAAGTATGGAGGGTGAAAATGGAAGTAAAAAACAAAAACAAAAAACAGATGGAATAGGGAGAAAATTGAAGTGTGAGGTGAGACCAAAACAAAAAAATGGGAGATGAGAAAGAAAAAGATGAGGATGGAGGTGTAGGGAGCCCTGAAGAGGAGCAGAAAGATGAGGTGGGAGAGAGGGTTCAAGGAAGGTGAGAAGGGAATGACTCAGAAAACAAGGAATTTAGAGAGAGAGAGGAGAGTGGACAGAGAGGTACAGACCTGCTTTGTGTCTTTGAAGCTGGAAGTAAAACGTAAAAATGTGAAAACTTATCAGCTTAAAATATAAAATTAATGTAAATTGGAGGGTTTGAAGTGAAACAGCACAAAGGAAGATGCAAAAACTCACCATCCTGCATCATCTCCATCATCATCATCAACATCGTCATCATCACCAATGAGAAACAGAGCTCACACGCACACACACATACGCACACACACAGATATGAATCTTCCCGAACCATCCGGAGCATCTGGAAGCTGATAGGCCTGAGAAAGGTTAATTTGATTTACCCTGGCCATATTCATTACAGAGCAGCATTAAAATGATTCATAACGATTCGGTCTAATGTATCTGCACTTACAGTACTTTAATTATAGTCGGTTTCATAAGAATGGAAAGACAAGAAACTGCAGCAGACTGGAGTTAGATGTATACTTTTTTTGGGGATACTTTTGTTGAGGAAGATTTAAAAAAAAACAAAAAAACTGGCGAATATGAGGGGGCTCCTCTGTTGGTAATATCATGATAAAGTGTCTTTAATTGTTCTGTTTGATATGTAGCGCCCTCTATTGTTTTGATATAGGCCGTCAGTTTCTCCCATTTTCTGGCAAAGGTCGCTCCTCTGGACCTCAGAGAGAAAGTCATCTTTTCCATTGATTAAGGCCTAAAGGCTCAATTTAGGGCACTTTGTTATAGATTTTTTATTTTTTTTATTTTTTTTACAAGCCATTAACATTATTTTACACAGATACCAGTCCTTTTTAATAATTACATTAATTTTCAAGACACAGAAATAGGAATTGTGCATCAGATGTACGGTATTCATTTTATATTAAAATAACCACAAATCGGTTTGATGAAACACAACAGCGTCCATCTTTACTCTGCTGAATGTCTCTGTTGCCGCTCCTTCACACCACTATTTGCTCCTCAGTTTGAACACTTTACCACCCAGATCGCAAATGGTGAAGGGAATGGTGGTAAATCGTTGTGCAACAAGGTCATTTAGCAGCTCCCTCATGTGTGAGTTTGTGGTGGCCATCTTTTTCTCGCCAGACGATGTTACAGCCTGAGAAAAGTGGTGATTTTTGACAGAGACTGAGAAGAGAGCGGTGTGATGCCAAACTTATTTCTTAGCGAGAAACCGAAGCGTGTGCTGTGCCCGAGCGCCAAAGGACTGAAATCTGGAGGAGGAAGAGGAGGAGGAGGAGGAGAGAGAAAGAGGAGAGAAATGAATGTGACAGGGCAGCTGCAGTGATCCTGGGTGGTGATCCAGTTTTATCTAGGGGGGAACGCCAGGTGCTTGTGCGCTTGTGTGTGTTTCCAAACGCTGTTCTTGTTAAGGCTTATTTAAGTGCCACTGCTGTCAGACTATGAACAGATAACATTTCTACAGCCAAGCCAGCAGCTCAGTGAGACTCAGGTTACATGGTAATCTAATGCTAGGCCAGCACGTTGGCATGCTAACAATATCTCATTAGCACCAAACACAGAAAGCCACAGAGGCTATTTATTCTGACATGCTATTACTAGCTATGTTATATAAGAGAAACTATGCAGGATTTTTAGCTCAACTATGCTGCATTTTTACCTTAATTAAACAGCTTTGGAGTAATTGTGATGGTTTAATAAATGACATGCAAGTAGTTACAGGGAGAATGGAGGCTCTCTAGCGTCTGCAGCACAGTGACCCAAACGCCTTCATTTCTTGTTTATGACAGATAAGACTACACAAATATACACATCTTAAAAAAGTTATCTCGCGCTCTATTGATTGATTTCTCGCCAGCTTTGTTGTAAACAAACGCACATGGCCGAGAGGAGA
Source organism: Trachurus japonicus (assembly GCF_045865225.1). Classification (NCBI taxonomy): domain Eukaryota; kingdom Metazoa; phylum Chordata; class Actinopteri; order Carangiformes; family Carangidae; genus Trachurus; species Trachurus japonicus. The sequence goes on from NC_140924.1 coordinate 15,861,389, forward strand.
GTTAGCAAAACAGCGGAAAAGCGACCCCTTTAAAAGGGGCTATTTGTAAGCTGTCTCAGTGATGGAAAGCAACACTAATGCTAATTCTTGTCTCTTTTATGTTTTTACTGAAGTTGGCATGCTAGCTGAATAAATGGACTGGGATATTTTTCTATCTATGTTTCTATTTATGTAATTGTATGTTGCATGTATGGAATGCTCCAACATTATCTAATTATAAAACTCTTGACTTGACTTAACCATTTAGCTCTGATACTTTACTTCCAGTCCATTACCCTGTTTGATAACATCTTGTATTACTTGAAAAATAGTGGCTGAAATTCTTATAAATTGACACCACATTTAGAGAAAACTCACAAATATCTACTCTACAATCAACAGTGTCCCCATGACTCTCTACTGTAGATAATCTGCAAATATTGTCCTTGGAAATATTTTCTATTAATCAAATGTTTCCCACTGTGAATTCTTCAGAAGAATTTTAAGACAAATCACACGATAACCTTGGCCAACTATGATCCAGCAAAATAAATTAACTGTCCAATTATGCCTGAAGCTGCTCCATTGCAAATGGCTACGATGACATTTAGCACACAGGCTATTGAACAGGCTTTTGCCTATAAAGTATGTTAGCTGGTTTGATATTAACCACAGTCTTAGTTTTGTCACCATAAAACACTGACAATTGAAAAATCATTGATTAGTACTGAATAAATCAAGTTATCATGTAAAAACAATTTGCATCTGCCAAGACGGTTTCGAGGCATTTAAGTTCAGCTGTATGATTTATTGAAAAACTAATTAACTGATTAATCATTAATGGAAACTGTCCTATCTGGTACTAAAATGTGAGTCTCTGAAATATTTAAGTTTTGACTTTTCATGAGTGACGTCTCTTAACTCTTAAGCCAAATCCTCGGATGTGTCTGAAGAATTCATGTGCAGCTGCTGATGACAGCTTCGTACAAAAGAGTAGTTTGACGAACCCAGAGAGGCAGTCGTGGGTCTGCATGAGTGGGAACTCACAGTTTACTTGAACCCACTCAACCCAAGTCTGTGTGTTTTGTATTTGTTTCTCTCGCTGCTGCAGCATACTGTATCTGTAGACCACAGTGACCAAAGCTTGAATCCACCTTTAACCAAAGTTGTTTCATTGTTTTCCAGTAACTTTTCACAAATCCTCTAGTGTAACTTTGAGTGTGTTTACAAGGTCGACGGTTTTTGTTTTTCCACCAAGAAATATTCAGAAAACTACGACGAGTATTAGGGCCACATTGAGAATTTTTTTTCTTCACAGAACAAAGTCTTAAATTTATGAGAATAAAGTCGTAATATTTTGAGAATAAAGTTATAATATTTTAACCCGTTGTTTTAGAGGAGGAAAATTGTTTAAATGAGGCCATGGAGCATTTCGTGAAGTTGTATAGGTTTCAGAAACAAGGAGAGCCCCTCTATGTAGTTTTTCGACCTTGAAATAATGTTTCTAAACTCATTGAAGTTGAAAACAACAATCGTCAACTTTTGTTTCGATAAAATGTCTATAGTAGGTGAGGACAGATAAAGGACAAAGATACATACAGAGTAAAGAAAAGATGAGTTGAAATTTGGTTTGTAAATGGTTACTGAAAGGCTTCAGGAGGATGGGAGTTATTACAATTAAGGAGAATTAATTGGGACAGAAAATAAAGCGAGTGGAAAAAGAAATGGAAAGATTGTGTATTGGATGAGACGGAGGGAGAGAGTGGATGGAAAAAGATGCAGTCGGGGAGTGGCCAGAGTCATTTCAGATATAAATAGTAGAGCAACTAAGTGGTTGGAGGGAGGAAGGGAGGAGGAATCATCACAGACACATAACAATAGAGGATGTTGCTCCACTGCACATTTAAATGATTACTTTAGGGGGGAAAAAAATATTAAAAACTATTGCCAGAAAACCTGAAAGCAGTGTTTCTGAAAAGGGTCAGTTTTTAATTTCCCATGACAAATTTTTAGTAACTCTCAGTATTCACAGATCTGATTGTAATTAAAGTCGGAGATACAGTAAGTTGCCTGTCATCTCTCTGTTCATCTCTGAAGTGCGGTAGTGGACCACAGTGCAAATGTGTTTTAAGAACCTGAGACTTAGATTCATATCGTATCACGTATCTGTGCTTGTCGTACGTTTTACATGACAGTTGAAAAAAACAACTAATTATGGCCTTAATCTGACAATAACTGGACAACTGAAGTGCATGTAAATGCGTTAGTCCGACTTACAGTGTGTTCGCAACGTTCGCAAAGCAAATTTTCGCCTCATGGGACGAATATGCAAGTACAAACAACGTGCGTGAATATGTGAGTAGTCGACTCACACCTTCATGTCTGGGTTAATATCGGAGGTGCACCCAGCTCGGTGAATTTCCCAGGTTTATGACGTGTTAGGTAGGATTCTTCTCGGCATGACAGTTGAATATTTTGAATTTGTGCAAATTTGCGTTGCGGCAAGCCTGGCATTCACGCCGGCAACCCTTCTTTGGATTGACCTTGTATGTAATCTTGTTGTGCAAAAAAATTTGCTTTGTGTTCGGTGTGAACGCATCGTAACACTGGATTTCTCCAGATCAGACTAAAACACCCAGATAATGTTATTGGAAACCGGTTTTCTTCTTCATGTAGTATACGCTTTAATCCGACCGAAACTGGACAATGCATGTGCGCTTCACAACAGTAGAAATGGCACAAAGTGCAGCGTAGAATCTTCACAATATGAAGCCAGTTTGGGATCACATGAGACACTTGAGATTAAAGAACTGTGGCAAGAAAAGCATCTGATTTCGACCTGTTTTTAATGCCGAATGCTACGGTGGCCCTGGAGGCTCAACACACTACAAATTAAGAAAACATAAGATACTGTAGTAGCCATCGCAAATTGATTTTAAAAAGTAGTGCCAGGTAACTAAAACACATTGAAAATGAAGATTGTATTTTCATAAACTGGCATCTGTTAATTTTTAGTCCTGAGTGATATGATCTGTGTCGTGCAGTCGTCGTACTTTCCACATTTGTACTCGGAGGCCTCACTGCTTCTTAACGTTGTGTTTGGACATAAACAGTGAGAAGCAGAGTCTGAATCCAAGCTGGACCTGATTCCTGGGGATACATGTAAACACTAACATATGGTTCGATTTATTTTTAAGCCTGGATGATGACACAACACACACAATACCACCCATCCATCATTCATTCTCTGCCAGAGGAGAAAACCTCGTCATATATTTCTGTTTTCATAGTTCTCAATTTTTAAATAACTTCTCATCTCCCACTGTTTTTTGGCTCTCTGGGGTTCATCTCTCTCTCTCTCTTTCTCTTGTTGCCGTGTTCAAACTGTCAAAACACTGAAGACGAGCCGTTCTCCAGTGGCCATTACAATACATTTGTAGCTGAAGCCGTCTCTGTATCTTTCTCACACACTCTAACACACACACACCCACTCCCATTAGGTTTACAGACACAGCACCGTACTATACGTTTAGACTGCGTATAGTTATGTGCACATTGACCTGTCATTGTAGGTTGGCTGCTTATGTGCATGCTGATACTTCCTGGTCTTTTGAAACAAACTATCCACCTCTCCAACACTAGAGAGTTGTGAAAAGTGTGTGTGTGTGTGTGTGTGTTTTGAACCCTTAATGACTAGTTTGCCTCCTCTACTATACATGATTGGTATAATAATGATTGCTATTCCGTTTGGCCCTCGGTGTGTGTGTTGATGTGCATTCATAAATATCTTAGAAGTGTTTTATTATGACTGTGTGTGTTGTATGCCAATTTATTTCTCTGTATCTTCAGGTGTGAGTGTCTGGTTTTGTGTTGGAGTTTCATAGTTAATAAATTCATTTAGTTGTGAGTGTTTGGATATATAATATAATAATATAATATGACTCAGGGCTGTAGGAAGAAGATGTGAACTCTGTCTACTCTGCTGCAGGCTGCCCACGGGGCTCATCTTCAATACGTTTAGCTGTTTGAGTTGTAAAATTAACCACATTACCTGTGTGTATAGACTGACAAATGTTTCTCATAAAACAAAACTAAATACAGAGGCTCTAATACAGTGAGAAGAAAATGGTGGTTTGTGTTTAATAAAAGTAAAACCTTGAAATATTACAGACTCATAAGAACTTAAAGCAGAGCAGTGGTTCACCACAGGGGTTGTGGAATAGTTATTAGTTAATATTTACTTTATTCTATTTTTTATGACAAAGTGTCTTCTAGTTTTAGTCATCGATTTTAAACATTTTCTGGAGGGATATGCAATAACTCTTTTTTCCCACTGCTGATAACATTTTTAATAGTTTATATCCACACTGAGATTAAGAAAGGCTGAGGTGTAGTGAGTAAAGATGAATTTAACATTATAGCTCTGCCTCACAATAATATAACCGACATCACTACTCTAACACAACGTCACATCAAAAACAAGAACAGTTATGACTTTTAGAAAATCAACATTTGTTATTGTTTCAAATCAACTCAGGGGTCAAATGGACTGAAAATGAGTGAAATTGGACTTATCTGTGATAATTATTGGCCGATCATCATCTGTATCGATAGTTATATGCTTGCCTGGGTAAATAAATAAAGGTTATCGTGCAGCCCTAATTTTCAGAAAACATTTCAATTTTGGGTTCCTTTATATGAAAGAGTTTGAGACATTGGAGGATGTGATGGACTTGTAGCTTGTAGGACTTTTAAAAGTTTAGGACCGACCACAAATATTCACCCCACACAGAGAGGATTAGACCAGAAGCTGCAGTGAAATAGATTAGGAGTGGCAAAACATCAGCTGGTCGGCTGACTCACAGTCTTCTGGAGGGAGGGCCGGTTCAGTGAACCTTACTGCAGAGGACTGAGGGCTGCAGGGATGAGGTGTAACACTACGTTTGCAACATCATTGCACAGCTAAAAAATAAATGAATAAAAAAAAACATGCAGTGAAGAACAAGTCCAGAAGTTTCCAGGACTTTGTTGAAGGCCACTTGAGGTAAAAAGTTAAATTAAAAAGTTTCAGATCTATGCTTTTTGCACAAACTGCAGCAACTGTTCAGTCACGTTTACGCTCATTTCTCACGTCTGATTGGGTTACTACATTTTTGATTTCTTAAAATCAGCTCATTAAAATCTAACAAACCATGTCGCAGTTGAATTTCCACAATTTCCTGAGGCAGGAAATGCTCACACATCCACATTAAATCTGCTGCTCCATCCACCGCTGAGAATCAGAGCACATTCTTTTAGTCGACCTGTCAAGTTAAACAAGTTTCAGAAAATGTCACTCAGCCCTCTGCAAAAGGAGCAGAAGTACAGTCATTATCCCCCATTCCCAGCAGGTATTATTCAGTATAATTCGGCTGTTAGAGCAAAATGACACAGAGAAGAGCAACCTCTTGTGCAGCTATCCCACACAAATAGCTCTCCTCTCGTCCTCCCTGTGCATCCTACATGTTTCCACTCCACACCGCTCCTCTCCCTCTCCCTGCCACTGCTGCTGCAAAAATAGCACAGTTACCTTCAAGAGAGCAATTAGACCGATTTACCCCTGAGAGGAGAAATGAGCGTTATTCACTAATTCTGCAGCACGTACATGTATACAATGATGGAGGTGGAGGTAGAGGAGCTGGCGATTGTCAGATGGTGGGGAAGGTATGACGGCTCGAGGCCAAGAGCTAACCTGAGGTGAAATTACATAATACGGTCAGTTGTGTAAGAGGTAGGTAGTGTATTCTTTATTAATTATTTATACTCAGAAGACCATTTAAGCGGGGATGGTGTCCCCCTTGTTAGCAAAATGACCAAGATGCGTGGGAGGGAAAAAAGAAAAGGTGAGAAATTAGTTTGGATTTGATTTCTGTCCAGACTATGCATGAAAATTAGCTTTGCCGGTGCATCTTTTACCTTTTCTTATAGGTGACGGCTTCATGTGGCCCTCTGCGTTGTGTTTTCGGTATGGACTTCCCCAGGTGGGATTCGAACTCACACGGTGGGTGACAATGCAAACCGTTGTGCCAAGAGGTCAGTGACCGCTTGGCAATTGGGTTTGCACGTCCTTTATGGGTGAGCGAGTGCACCCGGACCCTCCGTTACATTTACATGAAGTCACGTTAAATATCTGTGAAGTCTCCACAACTAACAATATATTTTTCTTCTTGTCCTTTCAGTTTTGTTCGCACATAACATTACATTTTGAACAGTGAAGCTAAAAGTTTGACACTGTAGGGTGTTTTCACATTAATCCGCTGAAAGTGGAAAGTTTCTGTGCTCATTGAAAACCAAAATTTAAAGGGTGGGTGGACCTACAGTGTGTGCAAGATTTGTGATATCAAAATTGTTTGGAAGCCAGATTTGTCCAGTATTCAGCTTACGTTAACTATAATGTGGAAACGTGAAGTCTCCAGAGCACATAAGCTACACTGAGAATGGACTTTACAATGAAGGACGAGACGTCTTGTGTCCAGCAGTCAGACTTGTGAAATGAAATTAATAGATTATGGAATTAACGATTTTTTTTATTGAGGTAGAAGTGATTTTAAGGTTTTTGTGGAAAAATCATCAGACATAGATTCAAAGTAGAGTGGACCTAGCCTAGGCCTACATCTTAAAACATATCTAGAGGAAAACTTTAGTAAACAAGTAATTTTATACAGTCCACTGGCAGCAATATTTACACTGAAGCCCTGGGGGAAACAAAGCTTAAGTTCACACCATTACTTTTGTAGCCTATAAAATGGAGCAGGGCCAGAATGAAGAGGTGAACAAGATGCATCGCCCTTGTTAAAAAAAAAGAAATCGCCTGCTGTTTATACTCATGATAAGATTGATGTGGCTGTCTAAGATTAGGTTAATGAGGCTCACTCCAAAGGTACACGTCTCATTTGTAAAATCTACACAAATTCTTTTGGATGTCTTTTCTCTGAGGCTCTTTTTTATTTAGCGATGAATACCGAGCAGTGGTTTCCATCCTGTTGGCCGGGACCGGGGAAGGGGGTTGGTGATGAATCATTTGCAAAAGAAAGAGAGAGAGAGAGAGAAACTTTTGTAAAATTTAATCACATAAAAGTTGGAAAAGTTTGGTAAACCCAAGTTTCTGTAATTAAAAGTGATATATATGGATGCTTAAGTTCCTCCTCTCTGGCACTTATAGGAGTTGAGCCAAGCTGTCACAGGAGCACAAATTGGAAATACGCCAACAACATACTAATGATTTCCCAGGAAGAGAGGGGAAATAACATTAGAAGCTTCTTTTTTAAAGGGATAGTTCAACATTTTGGCAAATTCTCCTATCACCATAATCCCTAGTCATACTGTAGCAGTAGGTTCATTACCTTTTAATTATCGGTGCATGTTGTTTTGTGATCTGCGGGGTAGAGACTTGAGCTGCTCAGTGAACACAGTGGAGGTGAACGGTACAGGTCCCCTGTCCCTCATCAAACTCATCAAATACACAATCCAACAACTCCAAAATGCTCTGGTGGACAACTTGTGACCTGCACATTCACCACGCTATGAAATAATCATGTATAATTATGTAACATTACTACACACGTAGCAAATACTGAAATCACTCCGCCCAGCAGCCATGTCTGTAATGTAGTTCCGGCTATACACATTTGCCTCAAAAACAACTCAGTCCTCGTAATGTTACATTATTATCTCATAGTGTGGTGAATGTGCAGGTCACAACTTGTCCACCAGAGCATTTTGGAGTTGTTAGAATGTGTATTTGATGAGGGACAGGGCATGTACCGTTTACCTTCATTGTGTTCGCTGAGCAACTCTGCCAATGGCAACAGGCTAGTTTGCCAAAATGGTGAACTATTCCTTTAAGATTGTGTGAGCATTGTGCGTTATCTAAAGATTGTGTCCTATGTGAATTGATGAAATGTAATTGAAAAACAGCGCATTTCCAGTAAGTCACTGGCACATCTTCTTCCTCCTTCCTCTGTGGGACCATCTATCTTCAGCCTGTGGCCAAAAGGTGACTGGGAACTCCGGCTAATCCCATTACTGCAGAGCCAACGGGGAGTTGACAACATCAGTGCAGACATACACACACACACACAGTCCATATAAACAAACACAAGCACTCACATAAACCGCAAACACTGATAAGTAAAATCCATCTGGCTGCTAGAGAGATGGTGAAGGCAGCTCAGGAAATGGCTGGATGGTCCTGGGAGATGGAGAGATGGGGGGAAATAAAGAGAAAGAGAAAGAAAGAAACATGGGGGAGACATTTATTAGAGCCAAATTAAAGAGACGGGATAAAAACCAACACATAGTTACAACCTCGACAGTCTGCTGGTTAAGCTGTTAAACATTTTAAACAGCTGGTATACAAACCCATGCACCTCCTGGACGACGACAGCTACAATAACGACCAAAAACACCGTAAATTTGAACTCTGGGAGCGTTGCCACAACGACTGCAACATCCTCTCCACTACATCTCATATTTCCAAACTGTTGTCAGTCAGAGCAGCCCCTTAAAAGGAAACCCTTCAATCTCTCCTTGGCACCTTGTCTTTTCTCTTTGCTTTATATTCATAGAAAAGTGAAGCGTGTGGGATTTGTTTAACCTAGCAACCTTTTTCTTTTCTTTTTTTATCAGCACCATCGAATTTCTCCGTCTCGGGAGACGTTTGACTTTATTTGGGCTCTCGCAGTTAATACCTCTCAGGGCCGCCAAGTATCGACTTAACAGTGTCACTCTGTTGTCTTGCGGAGGCTTAAGGAAGTTGTCGCTCTGACCGCTCGGCTAAGCTGCCCATCACAAGCTCTGCATGATGATGATGATGATGGAGGGGATGACATTTGAAAAGAGACAAGGGAAAGGAGAAAAGGAGAGGAGACGTAGATGAGTCATAGCAAGTAAAATATATAATGTAAGACCTCATTGACTCAGTGCTGATAGAGCGGCGGATATGCAAGTTTAAAGATAGATGTTTAACGTAACAGACGTAGTCCCTCATTAAACACAAAAGTTATCTAAGGAAGGGAAGGGCAAGGATTAGGAAAGAAACTGTTCAGAAGGCTCTTTCTTGAAACAATGAAACACTGTTGTTGAAAACAGTTAATTGTTCAATTAAATTAAATCCAAAAGGGCTAAAAATAACATGACATTTAAACAAGAATAAGAATCTACAGCCATATACAGTAGCACCTCTATGAGGCTATAGCCTTTGAGCTAATATCCGAATGATAACCCTCACATATTTCAGCACGTATCATATAATATAATATAATATAATATAATATAATATAAGAAATGATATGGTCACCATCTTAGATTAGCATGTTGTTAGCCTATGCTAGTAACATAAAATAGATGTGAGGCTGGTAGGATTCAATTTGCATTTGTTGCATGTTAACAGAATCTATTACCAAACATCATTTTTAAAAAAAGAAGAAAAAGAAAAAAGACGTTGATTAGGCTACAAGAACTTGGACATTTTCCCACTGCTGTGTAGCTTTCGGCGCTAGCTTAGCAAGTTTAATTTACACCTGTCAAATTTCAGTAGTACATTTTCACTTGTACCGTATTTTCCTTTAGGCCAGTGTCTCTTCTGACAGCCATGTTTTCCAGGGAGCTAGTACTGTGTGTGCTCTTCACTAGATTTTAATTAGATTAACAACATTGTTTCTGATTCTCTTTTTGCATCTCCAGTCAGCAGAGGTTTAGAAAAGAAAAGATGAATGAACTGAAGTGAATTGAAGCGATAGAAGAAAAATCTGACGGTGTGTGTAGCCTACAGTGTAAATATGAGTGTTGCTGTGCCTTGACAGATAAAATTTAGCTCAAATACAAATGTTGAGAATGAGAAATCAGCACAGGATACAGTTAAGGGAAGACCTCAGAGCAACACGAGGAGGGCGAGCCGGGGATGTTAGACTTCTCTCCTCCTTGAATACGGTGCTTTCAGGGTTTGTGAGTTGGATCTGATTCGCACATAAATGCCTTCACACGCTCAAACTAAAACTGTGGGCGTTGTAATCGGTGAAAATGACCTAGCCTTTTCAGTTTGCAGAGTCAGATGGGCAGTGATCACAGCAGCTCGACTGTGTCACACTGACCCGAAGTAAGCATGATCTAAATCCATCAATACTGGCAAGTTCAATTCCCTCACTACTGTGTCATTTAGAGGCTTCGGCAGCACAATCAATAAAGCAGGAACGAAAGGAAGCTCAGATTGCAATGACACAAACGCAAAATAAATGTGTGCTAGTGCTTTATGTGGTTGTTTTTTTTCAAATCTGGATATTTCTGGTTATTTCAAGACTAAATACTCAAAAATTGTCTTTTTCAAGCAACATTTCTTAGTCTAAAAGGGTGTTGCCTTTACTGGTGGAACAGAAAATAGAAACCTAAAGGGATAATTCAACATTTTGGCAAATTATGCAAAGAAATACTCATGTAACGGCTGCTGGGCAGAGTGATTTCAAAAACAAGTAGTTCTGAGTATTTGCTTTGTGTGTCGTAATGAAACATAATTAAACATGATTATTGTATAGGGTGGTGAACGTGCAGGTCCCAGATCTGTTTTGATGCAGAGCCCAGAGATATCCTCAGAAACAAACTCCGAGCCAAGTGCAAGAATTACAGCCGAGGCTGTTGGGAATATCAGTAGCTTTATTGACACACTTGGTCATAAACAAAGCACTGGACAAATTTAAGTTTAGATCTTTTAATGGCACCAGAGAGAAAGCCACAAGATGAAAGATATGAATAATTAAATACTATGGCAGTCTTTTCAGTAGTTTTCAACTCCAAATAGTAGGCGACCTGCTGTTGTTGTCTTGTGGATCAAACAGGTCACTATCATTAGTAGTTGAAGGACTTCCTGCCTGATTCTGATGAGGCTCCAGTTACCGGCAGCTTTTGGGATTCAGGCCACAATAATCAACCCAGGCAGTTTGCCTAAATGTAGATGAAGTAGAAGCAATAAGAAAAGACATTGCCCAGAAGCCTTTTTTTGAAATTCAGTATCGACTTTAAACTTTTTTTTTACGCCCCCTGTGCTCCTCTCCTCCCGTCTCCCTCTTGAAGTTTCACAATTTTTTTTAAATGAGAAAAAAGACGGCAGTCAGCAACAATCCTATTTAGCCAGTTTCAGGAAGGTAATTACCAGCAGAGCCTTGGAGTGCAACATTATCCAAAACATCCACCCTCTCCACGCAGTCTCAAGAGGAGACTCAAAGCCCTCGCGCAAGCACTCAGAGGAGACGCACACACTAAAAAACACAGGTCCACACACACAGCGGTAATTATTCTTAAACCCTTTTTTAAAAGGAGTCTAAATGAGAGGCAGCAGCTGGGACTGAAGTCAGCCCTCTGATGAACCCTCCGTGTTCACACCATTAGACTAAGACCAGTGCTGCTATGTATACACAATGAAAAAAAAAGAAAAGCTCTAAATTTAAGATTCAATCTTTAAAAGCACTTGTGTTTCAAAGACTTCACTCAACCCCACAGTTAATACTTTGTCATTAAATCAGCCTGGTGCTTGTAGTGATGTTTGAATTAAAAGAAGAGTTTAATAACTGCCGCCACAATAAAACTCACTCAGCTCTATTTTTCCCCTAATTAAAAAAGAAAAAAAAGAAAATCCACTTGTGACTCTTTGGAGATTTTACCACTGATTTGATTTCATCCATCCAGTCATTTTGACAACCCTCCCCTGGAAATGAAAATAATATTTGCAAATTAAGATCAATAGAAGACATAATTCAAACAAATGTCCTTGTTCAGTCTGAACAATATTTGATTACTGTGCTTCACTCTGGAGGATCTATTCATCTGACAAAACAGCAGCACCGCAGGAAGAAATATGACTGTGGAAGAACTCAGCTCCAATTAAAAATATCTATACTGTAGGTATATTATTGCTATTTTATATATTAATAACAATTATCTTGGTAATCCAATAAGGAGGTATAATCAACGATACTACAAAATTAACTTGTTGTTGTAAAGTGCTGCCTCACAATCCAGTGCCTAATCATAATGAAGATGCTTATGAGGAAGGAGGACAATCAATCAAAAGTTCGGACAGTAATGAGTTGGCTTAAACAAAGTAAAAACAAAAACAATTTTAAAATCTTTCAAGAGTGACGTGTTGTTGTCTGCAAAATGTGTCGCATCAATTCATTTGTTGGTGTTACCTGCCAAAAACAGTTTGCAAGTCGAAGTCCTAATGAGTTTGAAATGTTTCAGAAGTTCTTGACCAGTGAGCAAATGCTGGGACGTCCGACCACATTCAGAGGGCTAATGTTCCTGTAATGCTCTTTTTAGTACGACTACTCCCTTGGCAGAGAGCGTGAGCTAACATCCAGCTCTAATGTCTTTTCAGACCACTTTGTTTAGATCAGTGTAGAAACTTAATAAGAGCGTGGTGTAAATGCAGATTAGGGCCCACATTGTAAACCAACCGGGACAGACTGGTCTCTGTCCGCCAGCCATCCAGTCAGCCCACTGATACAGATAGTGAGGAGGATGAAGAGACAAACAGGAAACTGTTTTGTGGGAAGAGGTTGAGAGTTTCTGGCCCATTTTACAGGAATGGGCGAAGCTATTTGGCTTCTAAGAGCTTTATGCTGTAATGTGATGGACCACAGATAGATAACCAGAGGAGATGGGTGCACCAAGTTAGATGTTACATGTGTTTCCAATGAAAACGTTCAGACAATAAGTGTCAGAAAGGGAAGAGAGTTTTCAGGTTTGAATGTCAATAAGTGACCCCCCCAATGGTCACTTGTTATTCTATATTGACTGACTGTTACACAAAACACTGAGATCTTTATTGTTCAGAGTTGAGCTCTAACTACTGGCCAAGAGTATAAGATTTCTGTTCACTGAGAGAATTTTTTGTGTTGCTTATTCTGCTAAGACTCCTTATTTACTGTACAAGATAGAGTTGATTATTGATTGACTAATTTTAATATTGACAAGTGGAAAATGAAAATGTCTTAGGCATCTTCCTCCCAATGTGAAAGATTCAATGTGGCCAATAAAAGCAAGATGAAGACATACTGTAAACAGTGTGTAACTGTACAATATAAATATTCAAGACAGCGACCAGTGGCAGCCTTCATTACTACTACTATTTTGTTACTATTTTGTTACCCCCTGTGCCCCCCACTAGCAAATACTCTGGACCCGCCCCTGCAGATCAGAGAAGCTAGTAAGTCCCATACCAACTGAACATGGAGAAACTCAGACCCAAAGATATTGAAGAAGGTGAAAAGTGATATTTGATCACCGCTTTAGAAAGGGGAGGTAAAAGGAGAAAGGTCAGAAGACCCCAGAGTCGGATGCAAAGGAGAGCAGAGTGAGCTTGTTGAGGGAAGAGTGGAGGCAGTCGAGGAGTAACGCATGGAGACAGATGGAGAACAGACAACAGGCGGAGATCTGTCAGGCAGGAAACTGGTGGGCCGGGGTCTGGGCGGACAGAGTGAGTAACTGGAAACACTAGTGAAGGAAGGAGGAAAGAAGCAGATAAGACAAGATGGAAAGTGTAGCACACAACACAAGAGATAGCTGAAAAAAAAAGCTGGAGCAGCTGGTAGATTTGGAAATAGAGGAGTCACACGACAGCAACATTTAACACACCATGCTATACCCATATACTGATCCTCTGTGGATTCATTATTATTTATTCGTATCAAAGGTAAAGGTGCAGGACAACATCGCAGCTTCATTTTTATTGAAGTGACAGCACATTACAGTTTGTAACAGCTGACGTTATTGAATATTTTCTCATTATACAAGGTTTTAACCTAATGTGTTTTTTCGCAGTAAACATCAGAACAACATGCTCGCCCCTAAAAAATTTGCCGGATTTTCTTTTCATTGCTCTCTCCCTCAGCTATTTCATCATTGCAGAAATTCAAACGTCGCAGCTTTGAGGCCATTCAATTTCCTTTATTGCCGCGTATTGGGGAGTGTATGATGTGGGAGAGACCTTGTTCGGCGCAGCGCGGTGGCCTATTAGAGTGAGGCTGTTCAGTTTAGTTTGCAGCGCTGGGTTTAATGGAGCCCTTGGTGTATAATAACATCTGGTGCAGCTCTGTTGTAAAATGAGTTCAGGGATAATAGAGGGGAGGAGGCACAGAATGACACAGAGAGAGGGGGGGAAACGGAGGACGATTAGAGAAGATGGAAAAATATCAGATTTGGGTTGAGTCCTCTGGTTATTAGCAACTTCCAGAGAGCGGATTCATTTCTGGCTACGTTACGAAATCCACTAATTACAGATAGCAATTGTGACGGCCATTACTTGTTTTGTTCTTTACAGGTGCGACATCTTTATGCTCCCGTCAGGTCCGGTCCACTAGGTAATTGACAGGTCTATTAGTGTCCAAGTCTCAGATGATGATGATGCCTTCAGGGCTTCAATGTCCTCAAACAGAAGCTGAGCATGCAAAATGTCACCTGCCTTTGTAAAGTTACCGCCGGTTACTGTAATATTGGTGTATAATCTGGATTAGTGTTTGTATTTAGGGTTCACTTGCCAGATTTTGTTAGAGGTTTGTTGCCTGAAGCAGGTGGTGGTGCTTTCTAAGAGCTACAGTGAATCACTATGGGGAAATGACTCAATGTTTCAGGGCTGGCTTGTAAGCATGCTAACTTAAGGAGGGGAAAATAAATTGATAAAGATGTCAATATAGCAAAACTTTGATAACTTTGACTTAGCCACTAGGGGGCGACATTATCATCTTATAGTGTATAGCCTACAGTAGTTAGCCTATTTAGTGCATATTTAAGCATGCTACATACGTTTTTTGCTATTGCTACACCTAGCTAACATTAGCATAAACAACTGTTTACTTAACAGTCTCAAGAGAGCGTTGCCATTTCAGATTCAGATTCATTCTTTATCGCCACGCAGGGAAATTTGTTTTCATAGTCTGTTCATGTAACATTAAAGGGCATTTCCAGTCATAATCAATGTTTAGGCTACCTCATAGGTCACCTATGATCAGTTCATTATACAATCCATACTCTGTTCATATTAGTTTTTGTTCAAGAATCTATTGTTTTTTCAATGTTCATGGGCTCCGGACTAATTTTAAAATTGTTCTGTGGTCGCAAGTAACTTTTGGCCATAATTTAAATTTTAAAATTCGCTTAACAATTAGGCTAAAATTAAATCAAAATTCGGACTTACCGCAGCTTCCGTATTGTTGCTTTCTGGTTCAGAGAACAAACGCCTCAGAGTCCCTCTACTGAACTGACCCGAACAAATCGTCCACATGCTGCAGTTGGGAGTATGGATGGTATGAATTGAACTGATCATAGGTGACCTGATATCTGAGGTAAACATTGATTACGACTGGAAATGCCCTTTAAAACAGACATTTTAACATGTGGAACGAACATTCAACACACTGAAAGCACAACGTTCACACAGGTTGCTAGCTACCCTAACCCTGCTGAGGTTGTTTAGACAGTTTATGGCAGAGGGGATGAAACTTTTTTCAAAGGGTGTTTTCCTGAAGGTTACTTGTCTGTATCTGTGTGAAACATGGGTGCAGCAGGAGTCTTGTGTTATGGTCCGAGCTTTGTGAGCGATGGCAGTGTTAACAAGGGCTGGTGGACTGGGAGTCGAGAGGTCGATTACTTTGGAGCAGGTGTGAGTGCTTGGTGGAACTTGTTCCTATTTTTGCAGAGAACACAGTAGCTACAGGAGTATTGATTCAATGCTAGGCTACTGCAGTAGACGGTGGGGTTTGACAAACTTAAGAGTCTCCGGTTGTTTCTACGGCTTCTCTCTTGGTTTGCATGCTAACTAGCTAGCCTGTCCCCTTTTTGTAAAACAGCTTTGCGATATTGAGTCCTCAGTCCGCTCTAGCGTAGCCGAAGCTCTTTGAAAGTGATTAGTATCCTCGTCACCACCTGCTCCTGGCAAGATTTATCACACCTTGAAACGTCCGTCCGTCCCGCAGACAGGGAACAAAACATCAATTTGGAAGTAACCTCTCTCTCTGCTATAATGCTGCTAAATATATTCCCAAAAAAAGTCTAACCAGGTTGCGTTGACCTTGTGTGAGAAGGTCGTGTTTGTGTGTTCGGAAACAGCTGTTTGCACTTCCACCGTGGTCACATCACGTCACGTCAAGGTGAGAAAATGTTGGTGGTGGGGAGGAAATCAGCCACACTGACACACACACACACACACACACACACACACACACAGGGTGAGAGGAGCAACAGAGGAGAGGAATAAAGAAGAGAGGGAACAGCTGAGGAATGAAAAGGAGGAGAGGGACAGAGAGGGAGAAAGAGCATTAGATTTAAATGAATCCCTCAGTGCATCGCCATCGAATCTGATAAGGTGACACTCCAGAGACAGACTGGAATGGCAGGTGGAGATAGAGTGTGTGTCTGTGTGTGTCTGTGTGCGTGTGTGTGTGTGTGTGTGTGTGAGGTAGACAGAGAGTGACAGATGTGAGGTGTGCCCCAGACCTCATGTTGCTCTCACTCTCGCTGCCCAGCCTCTACTCTACTCCACTCTACTCTCCTCCACTGCAGTGCAGGTATTCACACATGAGCTGCTGCTGCCATCATGACCCCGAGGGTGTGTGTGTGTGTGTGTTTTTGTATCTGAATAGGTGTTTGTGCAAATGTGTGTGTAAGATGATTAAGATTCATGATTAGCAGCTGAATGTGGGCAACGGTGTTTGACTTGGAGGCAACACAGTACACATTGTTCATACATCCCTAATTAGGAAACCAGGAAACTAACGCCTATAAATAGAAAGACGGGGAGAAAGAAAATAATAATAAGAATAATTCAGCTAAACTTTAACCTTAACCTGTCTATGAAGTTACAGCATGTAACACAACACACTCGGCTATTTCCACAACACACAGCTTCATTATGGTTTCATAAATGGATTTGAATATTCATCACAACGTTGCTTTCATACGGGGTCGTGCAGAGTTACTTAGCAAATTTGTTTGCAATTGTCACATCTTGCTTTTGCATGTACCAGCAGAATTACATTATCTTTTGTAAACCAGGAAATGTGGGCAATAAGATTTTAACAGGCTTGACAGCACAGAAAGAATCCACTCTGATAACAGGAGAGTGACGGGCTGTCTCCGAAATTGTGCTTAGAAAAATGCGGGTGACGCCTTCCTTCACTTGCGTATAGCCTACAAACGGCGAGGGAAAAAAAAGAGGCGGGTGAATCCTGAGTCACCATGTTTGACAGCAGCCTCATTAAAGAAGCAGGGAGGCAGGGAAACGCACAGCTGTGAGACTATTAAGGCCGCAGAGATATGATGGTGAGACGCACCAAGGGGAGACAAGAGAGGCCATTTGAAGGGAGGAGCGTTCACGGGACCAAAGGGAACGCGTTTTGACAGCGACGACTCGCCGACGAGAGAGTGTTGACAAACACATAGACGTGAATTCACATTCGGGATGTCAGGCACACACGTACACGCCAATCACGCCACAGAGGAGTTACTCACTGTGTCTGAAAACAGCGAATGTGGCAGCAAAGAGAAAGTGCCCCAAGGAAGACAGAAGAGGAAGAGGTGGAGAAGTGGAAGTCAAACAGTGAGGAGGAGGAGGAGAACTACCGCTACTGCGAGTCTGAGCATTTATTTGTCCCACCGCAGAAGGGTCACGGGATAAATTGGAGCGGGCTCGGGAAGATTAATGGAATAGAAAATGAAGCGTCACATACATTGGAATTAATTCATGTTCATTTATTAATCTTTCATTTATTCATTTGTTTATAAAGCTGTTAATGGTTTGGGATGAGCCTACGTACTGTACCAGACAAGACTGCCATTGTTGTTGTACAATCCATTACAAGCACTGAGATCTGCTAAAAAAAAAAGAAAGAAAGATAATTACGGTGGCCCAGAGAGCTCAATTAAAATCAAATCAAATACAAGTTTATTTATATAGCACTTTACAGCATCTAACATGATGATCAAAGTGCTTTACATGGAATAAAAATGAAAACTTAATAACACAGCAAACACGAGACAAGCATAGACATATTAAAACATTAAAGGGATAGTTCAACATTTTGGCAAATTAGCCCATTGCCATAATTGCTATAATCTTAGCAGTAGGTTCGTTACCTTTAATTGTCTGTGCAAGCTATTTTTAGAACGGCGGAGCAGAGCCGCGAGCTGCTCAGAGCTACGCTACGGAGGCTCATGGGATTTCTTGGTTTCCCTCATCAAACAACGACAATTAAAGGTAACAAACCTACTCCTCAAACTATAGGTAGGTACTATAGGATTATGGCAATGGGCCAATTTCAAAACATTTTCAAAACATGTAAAAACAGGAAGACGACATTCTGAATAAAAATATTTTATGATTGGATTTAAAAAGCGGCAGGTCACTGATGGCTCGCAATTCTGGGGCTAAAGCGGTCCAGTGCTTCGGAGCAGTAAACAAAACACATCCAGACAGGAAAACAAATGTGCTGCAAAATCACAACTCATGCAGGTGATGATGTCGTCAATCTGAAATATGAGCAGCAGCAGCTTTATGTGAGAGGCTTTATGAAAAGATCCTGTTTCATTTCTTTGAGCTGCTGCCTTTTCCTGGTTCATTTAACCTTATGACAGGAGTAATAACTCATTACTGGCTGCACTATAGGACACACTATGAATGTATGCCACAGTTTTTAATATTAATGTTGTTGTTTTTACTATGAAACAAGCTGTGCCAATTCCACACACATATTATTTTGAGACGTTAGATGACAGGAAGTTGTGGCTTTTTATCTCAAATTCTCATAAAACTGTATAAACAGTGCACTCAAGGGTCAGTCACCCTCTTCATAATGATTTTTACATAATCCCTGAGTGTTCACGAGCCAGAAATACTGGCTTCATTGTACAAGAATCAGTTGTTTTATAAGCTCATCATATGCTTTTTATGTAACTATAGCTCTTGATAATGAAGTGTAGTGGAAAAGAAGTAGAATATAGTGAGTGAATGTGGTGAAATAGAAGCAGGAGACAATGGGATAAAATGTATTTTCCACCGTATGTATATCAGCTGCAGGACTTGAACCTTCAGGGAGGAAACCGGCTCCTCTGTTTGAGCTCACAAACCAAATCCAGTGTTTTGCACATGAGCCCCGTAATGACCAATTTTAATTTAAAAACAGACGAGCAGAAGCAGCTCTCTGTAGTTTGTCCAGCCATGAACTCCCCCCTCCGTCCCCCCCGGGAGAAAACTTTTAGCAGGAAGAGGAAATGAGGCAGCGCTTCATGTAATGAAGGGCATTATGGTAAATTTGACATTTTAGCCTAAACGTCTAAACGTAGAAGAGTTAAACCCCTAAGTGGAGTGGAAGTATAGGCTACTCCTCCTCACCTGGAGACGTGAACTTTAGTTTTTACATAGTGGTTATTCAGTTATTTATTTGTGTGTGTGTGTGTTGACAAAGAGATGAGTCAGTTTTTTGTACGATCACATGTTATTTGCTCGCTCATTTTGCTGCACATGCGACCGATGTTGTTCTGGCTTTGCCTTGAATGAGTTTCAAACCCGGGTCTCCCGCACTGCTAGCGACGATGCTAACCGTTTCGCCAAGAGGTCAATGACCACTTGGCAAGTGGATTAGCACATCTTTTATGGGCGAGTGAGTTTAAAGGGATAGTTCAACATTTTGGCAAATCCCCCTTCAGGGGCAGTTTTTCAGCAAGCAGTCTCTGCATTTGCCTCTAAAACAACTCTGTCTGGTAAGGTTCTGTTATTATCTCATAGTGTGGTGAATGTGCAGGTCACAACTTGTCCACCAGAGCGTTTTGGAGTTGTTGGATTGTGTATTTGATGAGTTTAATGAGGGAAACCAAGAAATCCCATTAGCCTCCGCAGCGTAGCTCTGAGCAGCTCGCGGCTCTGCTCCGCCGTTCTAAAAATAGCTTGCACCGACAATTAAAGGTAACAAACCTACTGCTAAAACTATAGGGATTATGGCAATGGGCCAGTTCGCCAAAATGTTGAACTATCCCTTTAACTTCAGTACTGCTAACCGTCACACGTTGTCACTTCTCCTCACTGGTACCTCGTGACTGTGACTATACCCGCGGACCTCCGTTACACACACACACACACACACATTCACACTTTCTTCTGAGTGTGATATTTGGTGAAACCGAGGTGTCAATAGAAGATAGAAGGAGCTGTAAATGGCATGTATGTGTTGTTGAGCTGACAGTTTTTTCTTCAACTTGCGGACTGACAGGAAACGAGACAGTCACTTAGGTCATCGCCCATCTGATAAACTCACACACACTCACACACACATTGAGATATTCAGTTCACATTCATCCACACTCTGGTTCTAAAAGGCCATGTCAGCCAACATATGGTCCGTCATCCATCTGCATCGTTTTCGTTTCACAGCCTTACACAAATCACATTTACGGTACGGCGGCGTAGCGCCATATGGCTGCGCTAATTATGACACCTTGAAGTCATGGAGGAGACGTTGAGGGATGAAGGGTAACGATGATCGGAAGAAAAGAGAGGCGTAGTGACAGGGGAAATGGAGAGAAAGAAGAAAAGGAGGAGGCGATAACGTGATAACTGGCCGGCTGTATGAGAGCGGTGTAGGGGAGCATGTCGACCTTTAGCTATACATCAGGTGTAGTGGTGTGAAGCAGGGAGGAGGAGGAGGAGGAGGATGGAGGGAAAGACTCGACATGTAGAAACAAGCCAGATGTGGTTAATGTCAGAGCACAAGCGCGTTAAGAAAATGTTTTACCTTCTGAGACTGAACTGGGAGCTGAAGGCCTGAATCTGGATTTCATGACATAATTAGATTTGGGAAAAGTCTGCAGCTGAAGTAAATCAAGTTTTTTGGGACCAGCCTGACATTCAAAAGGCAGAAAAAAAAGAAAGAAAAAAAAACACACCCACCAACGACTAAAAGCCTGTGGGTCTGAGAAAAGCAAGAGTTGGGCTTTTCAGGCTGGCTAACTGTGTTTACAGATGAATAGATTGTGATGCAAACCCTTTCAAGGCTGAGTAATACTGGAAAATAAAGTGGCAGCTGAGGAGTAAATGAGCCACAATCGATCCTTTTTAGGAAGATAAACATTTGGATTCATTACTACTGCCTCATAGTTCAAAACGTTTCAATGAGCTCTGTTTAGCTGATATCATTAAGAGCTTCTTACTTAACGGTCTAAAAGAGTTATTTTTATTTACCATGAGTGTCTCAGGTGATGGAAAACAAACTTGTTGTTGTGCTTCTTGTTTCATCACTTTGTTTTTCTTCAGTTCCTTCAGTTATCAGTATCTCCTCGTTCATGGTGTCAACGGGGTGAAACGGTGTCTGAAAACCTCTGACCTGTTGAGCTACAGCCGTTCCGCATCCAGTGGAATTTGCCCGTTACTCTCCTCAGACAAAACTTTTAATTTCTCAATCCCACATACTGTAGGCGTTCGCGGCGACTTCCGTCTTTTTAACGAATGGGGAGAGGGGGAAGTGACTTATGCCGTAAAGCAGTCAGCACATTTGTAGTTGGTGGTTCCTACCATCCACCTGGAGTCGATGTACCATCACAAAAGTTCTTAAAATATTATATGAAGGTTGAAAAGTTACTTAGTGTTGGTTTAAGTCGTGTCCTTTCACTGCTTAAAGGGATAGTTCAACATTTTGGCAAATTGCCCCATTGCCATAAACCCTATAGTCATAGCAGTAGGTGCGTTACCTTTAATTGTCGGTGCAAGCTATTTTTTAGAACGGCGGAGCAGAGCCGCAAGCTGCTCAGAGCTACGCTACGGAGGCTAATGGGATTTCTTGGTTTCCCTCATCAAATTCACAATCCAGCAACTCCAAAACGCTCTGGTGGACAGGTTGTGACCTGCACATTCACCACGCTATGAGATAATAACAGAACTTTATGAGGCTGAGTTGTTTTCGAGGCAAATACAGACACTGCTTGCTGAAAAACTGTCCCCAACTGGAACGCGCATCAGCGGTTTTGATGAATTTACTTCGAAAACAACTCCGTCTCATAACGTTAAGTTTTATTATCTCATAGCGTGGTGAATGTGCAGGTGACAACTTGTCCACGAGAGTGTTTTGGAGTTGTTGGATCAAAAGTGAGCTCTGTCCTCCGCCATTATATGAAAATTCGTTGCCAGCCGGACCCCCCCCTGGATCTCCAAAAGCGTTTTGATAACTTGAAAAGTTCTCCAAACCCTTCATTGGCAGGACAGTGAGTAGAAAATTTGTGAATTATCGATTTTGGGTGAAGTATCCCTTTAAAAAGCAAACATTAGGAACAAAATGAAGATCGTGCACATTCCAATTGAGGCGTTTCTGTCACCTAACGACGATAAAATCAGGGAATCGCCAAGTCAGAGGGCTTCATCCTCTTGTAACCTCTTGTGTTGTCATAGCAATACAGACTGTCAGCGGTCCTTTGAGTCTCGCTAGTATCAGAAATGAAGATATTGATGCATCCTCGTCTCCTCGCTGTTGCTAATAACATGTCATTGCCTCATCGTGGGTTCATGGAACTCTGCGGTTCACATTAATCTGACACCAGTGTGTCTCGTGGCCGTCGGCAGCCGCGCTAATTATCTTGACCTATGTGCTCTACCGCTGTGAGACACCGGGTGCAGGACGTCTGGATTAGGACCTTCACACTGAGAGGCCGCGGTGCTCGACATCGGCCCGCTGCGCCGCCAGTGAATGAGGATGAATTTCTCAGAGATGAGGCAGAAAAAACACGTCTAAAAACATGTTTTTCTCTCTTGTCCTTCATTCGTTTTTCACGTCCTCTCCAGCGATTTCTACCAACGGGACTCTCCGCCATTGTTTTATTTGCTTTTGTAAAACCACTCTGTGACAAAACGTGCCTCTGTGTAATCACTGTCGTCGTCTTCTTCTCCCTCTTCTCTCGTGTGTAACTCCCGCTCCCTCTCGGGGCGGCACCAGATGCCTGAGCTGTGAATTCAAATTATTTACAGGTCAATTATGTCGTTCCACTCAGGGTTTGGAGCTGAAGTGAGAGCTCAAAGTCTTTCTGGATAAATCTTCCTGTGGGGAGTTAGAGCTCCTCCTCCTCCTCCTCCTCCTCCTCCTCCTCCTCCTCCTCCTCCTTCTTTTCCCTCTCCTCCCTCTGCTGCTTCTTTTCGCTGCTCTTCATTACCCTGATGACATCTGACTGACAGCTGCAGCAGTCGCACAACGTCGGCTGCTGTCTCCAGTTTGCATCACCATCGCTGAACAGATTGGATAAAAGAGAGAGGGTGTGTGTGTGTGTGTGTGTGTGTGTGTGTGTGTGTGTGTCCTCTGTCGGACACAAAATCTCATTAGGACAAACTTTATTTGTTACAAAACTGCTCCGTGAATAACTCGTCCATGTGAAGGTCACTGATTAAAAAGAGGCGAGCCTCGTCAGATCAGTGCTTCATCCCGTTGGGCGCGGGTTCGCCAGCTGTAGATCTATTGATCCATTGATGATTTGAGTAAAAAGTGAAAACATCTGGGATTGTAGATTAATTTTCTTTTATCCCAAAACCACTCAAGACAGTCTTACCCACTTCATTTACATGTTTTTTTTGTTTTTTTTTGGTTAATTTGTGGGTCATCATAATTAGCATGAAATCTACTTGCACTTACTTATATGGCTGCAGCTAATTAAACACAGTGAGTGACTGGGTAT
Source organism: Trachurus japonicus (assembly GCF_045865225.1). NCBI lineage: Eukaryota > Metazoa > Chordata > Actinopteri > Carangiformes > Carangidae > Trachurus > Trachurus japonicus. The sequence goes on from NC_140924.1 coordinate 15,885,095, forward strand.
GATCAGAAATGCAAAAAGTAGAGTAAGCGCAGCGAAGGGCAAGGAAAAAGCTCGGTATAGAAATCAAAATGAAGAGTTCCCTAATGCATTGATTAATTAACAAATGTAAAAGTTTCAGCCTAAGGTTTATTAAAATTAATGCAGTGCAACCCAAATGTCTAAGGGAATTAGACGAAGAATAAATGATAAAGGGAAGAAAAAATAGATATATATTTAGAGTTGTGCAACTTGTTGGACCACTGCGGGAAAGCGAGCGCACCCACGGGAGCGTTGGTGCACCAGACACTCACACTCAGAATATCGATGGTGTTGAAATGACTAATGTCTGTCTGGAATAAATAAAGACGAACCTCTCGCTGAGGCCACACGCTGCCTGGAGACGCCCGGTCAACAGAGCTCATTAGCAGCTCGGTGACGGTGAAGTTCAAGGTTAATGAGGATGAAATTACAGCTCTTTGTGCCCTGTTGGTTTAGATGGAGCTCTTTTTTATTTATTTATTCATTTTTATAGCAACACATTAGTGGCTCCTGCAGCCTCCGTCTGTCAGGGACGTCACAATCGAGATCCTTTTGGCCCCGATCCCAATCGGTTCTGGTGCTTTTAATCAGCTAAATGTTGATTAAATGTGACTTTGACTTATTGAAACAACATTTTAGAGCCATATTGATCTCTGTGGTTCTCTCACCAACACATAGCATCATGATAAAAACCTTACAAACCTAAATAACCCCACATATAGGCTGAATGTAGGCTTTTCTGAGGTTTTGTTAAAGGGATAGTTCAACATTTTGGCAAATTGGCCCATTGCCATAATCCCTATAGTCATAGCAGTAGGTTTGTTACCTTTAATTGTCGGTGCAAGCTATTTTTAGAATGGCGGAGCAGAGCTGTGAGCTGCTCAGAGCTACACTACGGAGGCTAATGGGATTTCTTGGTTTCCCTCATCAAACTCATCAAACACACAATCCAACAACTACAAAACACTCTGGTGGACAAGTTGTGACCTGCTCATTCACCACGCTATGAGATAATCATGTATAATTATGTAACATTACGACACACGAAGCAAATACACAGAACTACTTGCGCTTTTGAAATCACTCCACCCAGCAGCCGTGTCTGGAAAGTAGTTTCAGCTGTATTTGCCTCTAAAACAACTCTTGTCTCATAACGTTCTGTTATTATCTCATAGCGTGGTGAATGTGCAGGTCACAACTTGTCCACCAGAGCGTTTTGGAGTTGTTGGATTGTGTATTTGATGAGTTTGATGAGACCAGAAACCAAACCAAGAAATCCCATTAGCCTCCGTAGTGTAGCTCTGAGCAGCTCACGTCTCTTCCCCGCAGATCTCAAAACAACATGCACCGATAATTAAAGGTAACGAACCTACTGCTATGACTATAGGGATTATGGCGATAGGAGAATTTGCCAAACTGTTGAAATAACTTTAAATAACTTTCCCACATTTCCATCCATATAAAATAGCATGGTACTGTATGTAACCCTGTCTACAACCAGTGTATGATAGTGTGTCAAACCCCTGTGGGACGGAGCCTCAATAAAACACTGTGACTTTTTAACTTTATGCATGAATCTGTGTCCAGACTCATATCTCATATACAGTTGTGTGTGTGTGTATATATATATATATATATATATATATATATATACAGTATATGATTTTTTTTTTTGTGTGTGTGTGTCTCTGCAGGGGGGTCACACGGTGCAATACCCATCATGCTTCACCAACACCGAGCTCCACCAACACCGAGCTCCACTGAGTGTGTGTGTGTTGTCTTTGCTTTGGTCAGCGAGGGGGAGATCAAGCAGCATGGAGGAAGAGGAACGGTCACACAATGTTTTCCCCG